>NC_052356.1:47602761-47755131 GCF_009727055.1 Benincasa hispida | reverse complement strand
AGCTAGCTGAAAGCACAATACCTTGCTTCATTTCAGTCTCCCCATAAGTGAGTTCATAGATAACAGTTATTGGATGAAAAAATCCAGGAGGGCAAAAATGATATGGCACTAGCTGCAGAAGCAAAAGATCCTTTTAAGTTAACGAAAGAAAGCAAAACATCCGTCTCTATGATTTTTATTTTCAAAAAGGACAAAAAGGACTAAACATCAGATGTATGGACATAATTAGGCTCCTGAGATCTATAACCAATTAGATGTGCAAATACAATACGAGTTTGGCAAAAAAGAAAAGGGCAAATAGAAGGAAAATGACTTGTTTAAATAAAATATTGAGAAGAGGAAAGTAGAAACTGGTTTGTACCTGAGGCAGTTGCTTTACAAGGTTGGGTAATATTGCATTCTTCATCGAGTTTAACTGGTCAACTAAACCCGGAATGATCAAGGCTGAAACAGCATAAGTCAATGGAAGAAACTTGGCAGCATAACAGAGAACTTCTGCCTTCAAGTCGACAACCAAAAGACTGGTCTTGTCCATAGCTGAAAGTACATAAATTTAACTTCCATTAGGAGTGGTAACAACACCTATACCATGACAAACATCTGCTTGTTACCACTTAAGGCTGGAGAGGTGAAGGTACGAAGTAAATACTGACATCAATAACTACCTGGAAAGTACTTTACAACTGGTGCAATAGATTTTTGAGACTTTGCCGAGCTATTTAGAAGAACACTTACGTGGATTATATCTGCATTCTAAGAAAAAAAACTTTTGGAAAACTAGGGCTAAGATCAGATTCTAATTGATTAAGGTGAAACTAAGCAAAACACTCATAGAATCACCCACAACCTTATATCCACATGAAGTCATTCATGCTATAAAACATCTGTTTTGAATATTCGAATCTGGAAAAAAATCAATACCTGTGAAGAAAACGTTGAGGACTCAGTTTTACTTTTTAAACAGAAGTTTGCACATGGCAAAGACATGTCATCAACATTTTGGCTGCCATCATCCAAATGCCTAAACTTTGACAGATTAATTTGAAAATCCATTTGTGAACCACGTAGAATGACTGGACAAGGGTCTTCTGTGGAGTTTTTGTATACTGGTTCCACTATATATACCACCTGTGAGTCTCTCAACTTGGAAATAACCGATTCCGTGGCATGTATGTACGTCTTTTCAACATCTGAAAGATATAGGAGTTCAAATGATATTAAGTGTCTTGCTCATTAATGAAAGGAAGAAAAGAGATGAGGAAAAGAATTTCAAGACAGGAAAGCAGGTGTCTGATAGAAATATATAAATACATGTATAAAAGACCAACTTTCAAAAAGAAAAATGAAAGAACACAAGGGCATACATAAAACTAAGTCCATACACCCTTAAAAAAGGAGTTTAATCTAACAACGGTGTCTGATAGAAATATATGCAAGATAGTTTGCACACAAAGCCCTGCACGCTGAGTACTTTTTAGTTTTCATTTAAGAACGTTAAATGACAAACGATTTGATCGATTGGTACCCTTGTTAGAGATATAAACAATCTTGAATAAACCCCCACTGTCATAACATCGTTTTTGTACATGTAAAATTCCTGAATCTTAGGATATCAGCTAGACTACTATGACTCCAGAGTGTAAACTGCTGATATCCAGCTAGAACAACACAGTCCTGTATATAGCCCAGCGCACTAGTCGAACCAATAGTTATGAAGCCCAATCAATTTGTACAAACTGGCATATCTAACGTGTAAATAACAATCATTTCATGCACTTCTAGCTAACGAGGCTTTACATTTACCAAACCCGAGAAAGTGTAAGCATCGTATCCTTCTAACATATAAAGGTTATGGCACCTAAACAAAACCACAGTTTTAACTTCACCTGATGGACTGTCGAGAGGAAAATAGAGCGGTATACTAATCGGCAATTCGCATCGGAGTAGACAACCTCTCTCCCATATATATTTTTCGGGATTATTTTCGTACATGACCGAAGAAACAGAATCCAAGCTCGTGCCATTTTCAGACTGGGAGACGAAAAAGTGAATATCTGTAGAATTGATATCGGCAGCCGCTCCAATAAATATTTGCTTCTCTGTCTTTTCGCCGTGAGATAGAAGCTGACTCAATCTCCGCGCCGCATCAATTGCGTTGCTCGCATGTTCTTGTACGTTGAAATTTCCAACAACCAATGCTCCAATAATATAAAAACCCTTCAATAATAACGTCCGCAGCTCTTCTGCTCAAAAAAGCAGACAAGTTTCTCGATTCTAATTCGAAAAATTCCAATTCACTCGAGACTACATGGTTCAGTGCAGTCCAATCAAAATCATAAATCGAACTAAAGAATTTTTCTAACTCGGGCCGTATTTGAGTGAAACTCGCATAATGGTACTTACCTGCTTCCTTGGTGAAATCAGGCGACAGAGATTCAGGTGGAGACAAATGATGGATGCATCTGAGAGTGGAGACGATAGTCAAAGGCGATAGAAACGGCGATCCGATGAGCCATTGAAGAGCCGGCTCTTTTTTCTGGAGAACAAGCTTGTGAGGCAGAATTCTGATACATTGTTGCTCAACGACTTCTTCCATGGGTGCTTCAAAAGCTCGCAGCTCTTGGAGCGCGAACTGTAAGTTCTTCGTCTGCAGTTACAGAAGGCATACCATTAAGCCGCACGAATTGGGCTGGGCTGAGGAGGCCCAAATACCACAGTGAAGCCCAATTAGTTATCTATCATTGGCCCCAAAACCTATACCTCGTGGTCGAGAGTTGGTATTGGTAATGGACTGGGCCTCGTTCATTGAAACTACAAACAGCCCACTTTATAAGCCACTACAAGCCGTATAAATTGTAGTAATGGGCTGGGATGAAGAGGCCCAAAACTTACTGTTAGTAGGTCAACCGAGCCTAGTTCATTGAGCTTCAAGCTGCTACAAAGCGTACAAATTGTTGTACGGGACTCACAAGAAAAGTAGCAAATTTTAAAGTTTTATTTAGAAAATAGATAAAAATATTTTAATAATATAAAAATAGTAAAATATATATATATAATATAAAATACTAATTAGTAAATATGTGTTTGCACAAGATTTCAATAAAAATTTATTTCGTGAAATTTGAACTTTGTATTTGTATTAATTTTGTGGAAAGTGAGTATAATCTCTAATACATAGTATTTTGATGCTTTCAAAATAAACTACAATCTTTAAGCTGGTTGATCTTCTTGAGCGATAGGCCTTTGGGCTTGTTGATCTTCTTGGGTGATCGATCTTTGGGCTTGTTGATCTTCTTGGATGATTGGCCTTTGGGCGTAATGATCTTCTTGGATGATCGTCCTTGGGCTTGTTGATCTTCTTGGATGAGTGACCTTTGGGCTTGTTGATCTTCTTGGATGATCCACTTTTGGGCTTGATGATTGACTTTTGGGCGTATTGATCTTCTTGGATGATTGACCTTTGGGCTTGTTGATCTTCTTGGACGATCGACCGTTGGGCTTGTTGATCTTTGTGGATGATCGACCTTCCGGCTTGCAGATCTTCTTGGAGGATTAATGTTTGCACGAGGCTTATAAAAAAACTTGTTTCATGGAGTTGAACTTAAGTTGGTGTTGATGTTGATGCGATGTGGTTTGATCTCTAGTGCTTGATCCTCTGATTCTCTCTCGACTGAATGCGTACGCTTGATGTATAGAAGTGGGCCGTGTGGATGTTCTTGAACTTCGAGTCTTGGAAGAATGCTTGTATCTATCTTCAAAGGACTTCAGTCTTCAAGCGTGTTCAAAATGTTTGTATCTTTAAAGGACTTCAGCTTTCAGAATGCTTGTATCTTCTGACCTTCAGAGCTTTAATATGTCTTCTGATCTCCAGAGATATAGTGTCTTCTGATATTCAGAGGTTTGATATGCCTTCTGATCCTCAAACCTTTGGAGGAGTTATGTTCTTCAGATCTTTGGAGCTTCAGACTTTAGATCTTCAGAGAGCTTTTGCCTTCAATTCTTCCAACCTCCCCTCCCATATGAAGAGGTAAGGCCTCTATTTATAGAAGTTTTAAAGGAAATATGACATGAGGATTTCCACGAGCAACGGAATGATTGTTCCAAATTCCATTCGCATTTGAACATACACAGTTACTATCAAGAAACGGAAACTTACAGGTCATGTAAAATACGAAATTACAGCATGTTTTACAATAAGATCAAGGGATAGAACATCATACCTTTGAAGACTCATTTTCAAACTCCCTCGATCACGAACGCTCGTTCAATCTCTAAGACGGTAACATACGAACGCTCGAACACAATGACTGCAACACAGCACGATCACAGCGACCACCACACGAACACCGCGAACTCAACGAACGGTCTCCAAAAACCTCGACCTCAGTCGAGTTGAGTAAGACACCACCACAATGGCTACCTTGGTATTCTCGGTGTGAGAATCCAGAAGTGTGGGCTCTGTGTGGACTTGGTTAGAGGAAGAAACGGAGGAATAACAATCGTGTAAACGATTGAGCAAGTGGGAGATAACAGGAGTCTATTGTATAGACGAATGCTCAATTGTTTAGGAAATGTTCCACGATCGTTTATCTAATGGCCAGCTGAGTGAACTATCGTGTAGTGTCACTCCACGATCATTTAGTCTCTTTTTCAGCTATCGTTTAGTGAATCCTATTCACTTGACAACAATTTCGTGAGTCTTTTTCCGAGAATGGAAAATCTCAAATCTCAAATCATACTAAATTTAGAAAAACATTTTTCTTTTGGTCTCACGGTTACCATGAAACCACCAATAACCTCCCACTCAATTGGTTATTAGAGAAAAGGATATAATTATCCAATAATTAATATCATTATAAATATATATGATAACCAACTTGCCATACTATATTTATAACCTATAGTTTTAATATTTTATCTCATGAAACATATAAACCATAGTTCTTTTTCTATTTCATGGTACTTAATGTAAATCTCATTTACATTAATCCTCCACTTGATGTATCTCACACATCACACCGATCATATCATATATAATCAAATTTCCTCTTAACAATTTGAACATTTCAAATCAACACTAAGAACTAATTCTCAACTTGAATCCATTGAGCTACCAAGGGGACCTTATGGATCTATAACTTAAAGCTCCAACGGTATGTGAATAATTGACTAAACTCTTTAGTCACGGGATCCACCATCCGTTAACTGCCAGGCACTCCACTGAAGACTGACAGTTGCATTCTCCTTACTACAAATTTTTATGTGTTCATATCAACCAATCAACAGTGCGATAATCCTTCATAGATCGCTCATAAGTATAACTAGGCTAATAGCTGTTATGCCCCTGTAGTTACATCTAACTTCTTAAGTACCATTGATCCCTCTAATGAACATAAGTCATAGTCCTACTATGACTAAGTCCTCTCTTCCAAAGAGAAGTTGTAGCCACTATGTTCAAGACCCGGAAACAGCTCTTAAGGGAGCAATCTATCTACTTACCCTTGCTTCAGGGAAAGAGTGAATTCCATCTTGTGTAACTGAGTTCCCAACTCTCAAATCAGACAAATCCCCAAAAAGGTAGGCATGTTGAGTTGGAAATCTAACCACTCTAATGCATACTAATCAAAGGACCGCCCTCAAAGGCAGGAGTTCTCAAAACACTCAGGATTGAAGTCATGTCACCTATGGTCGTTTAGGTAAAATGTAAGTCTTAAGTATCAACAATGTTATATACAGAGACTAGTCATCTCGTGGTTCGGTCTTATACAAACTCTTTGTATAGGACACCCGTTCTCGCATGTCTCCACATGAATGGTTAGGATCTACCATCTGTAATAGTTCACAATACTTGCAAACCTCTACAAAGCATCAATGTAAATAAACAAGGCCGTATCTGTAGTGCCACAAGGATCAGGTATCCCTCCTTAATTCTTATACTACAGACCTTTTTAGGTTATCACTTAAGGCATGATCCACTTGTATATCTCATATACATGTTTAAGTTTACATACAATAACCATGGAGCTTTGTATGGCAAGTTTACATACAATACTACAGACCTTTTAAGTTTATTGGATATGAGTAAATGCCAAATAAAATAACACTTATTTTATTCATAAAAATGTGTATAAATTACAAACTACGAGACTCCGGGAGAATTAGGACACCAATCCCGGGCCTTACATGGGCTTGGACTCAATCGCTTTATTGGGCCCAAATTGGGCTCGGACTTTCGTTGATGATGTGGTAATTTTTTATGCCGAAATTTCTCATTCAACAAATTTCCCTTTTCGAGATTTATGCACGTCTATGTGGGTGGATGAATCTCGAAAAAGATGAAGTTTGGAATCGAAATACAAGTAATTTATCCTTAACTTCGTTATGTCCAATTAATCAAACTATGAGTTCAGTACATAAGTTTAACTAGAATTTTAGAATAAACTTTGGAATATGACCAAAATTTAATTTGAGATTTTACATTAATTTAATTTGGATTGAGGGTAAAAGCTAAATTTGATTTGAATTTGAGATGAAATTTGGAATATGACCAAATTTTAACTTTAGATTTTACCCCAATTTTTTGAAGATTTGTAGTGGAATTGAGTTTCTACCCAAAATATTTTACTTGGATTAGAATAGAATTTCGAGTGAAATTGAATCTTGATCAATTTCCATTTGAGATTAAAAAAAAAAAAAAAGGAATATACCCAAATTATAGACAAACTTAAAGTCTTACTCTCAATTTAATTTGGTTTGAAAATAATGAACGAATTTGAACTTAGGATAAATTTTGGAATTTGCCAAATGTTATGATGAGATAAATTTGAAGTCTTATCCGCAATTAGATTTGGCTTGAGGAAAAAAATCCATACATGAATAATTTGAAGTTTGGGATACTCTAAATTTGAATACAATTCCAATCTCAATTACTTTTGATTTGAAGTTTGAATAAAATAGACTTTGATTGAAGTTTAGACTTAGAGTTGGACAAACTTGCATTTTATTCCGGTCTTGATTTTTTTGTTTTGATGGAATTGAATACGATTTGATATAAAATTCTTATTTTGGTAGGATCTTGTTCTACCTTAGAACATAACACACCCTATTAAGATTATTTGAATTTTAACAAACTTTGAGCTAAAATAGGAATCTCAACCCAACCACTAATATTTTGAATTTAAAGAAATCCAATATGAAGTTGAGGTTTTAAATTATACTGCAAGATCTCATCAAATCTTAATGGATAGGAAAGAATCCTGTCACAATTTAACTATATATACCAGGCATCACACATCGTTTTCATCTTCTTAGAATCGTGCTCTGGTTTTTCATGTTTTTTTTTTTTTTTAAAAATCCTTCTAACATCCCTTGTAGGTTGTACGCTGGTGAAAATCAGAGCGCTATTGGAGACGGCTGCTTATGCAGAAGAGTGCGACTTAAAAGGATGAACATCTTTAATTTGTTGTGTTGCCCTCAACAGGGATGGACATCTTCAATCTGTTGTGTAGCGTCATACATAGGGTGATTGTGGTACTTTTTTTTATGGACTGAACTTAAATTTCTTTAAGTTGCCTACGTATCCTTGAAGAAAGGGATCAAGTCATGACGTAGTTCGAAGTTTTTTTTTTTTTTTTGCTGTTTACCTTTTAAGCTCATGCGGGCCAGGAGCACCATGCAGTTTAGGCTCTTGTGATAAGAAGCTCCTATATTTAAATTTGAGAAGCTCTTATTTCATCATGGCTTTGATCATCCTTTTTATTTGTAGGATTCGTCAATATGATGAGTCTTGGCTTCACTATCAAGGAACTTTTCTGTATTTATATCAACAGACAATTTCCTCTTCATGCGTGAAGAAACATGATTGTGAATCTTTTCGTCGTGGTTTTCTTCCTAAAATGATTTTGTCTTCAAAAAATTTTTATCCTTCCTTTATGTTGATCGCTTGTTGTCTTGAGATGATCAAAAGAAGATGTTGAAGGTTGATCTTTCTTTGATGTGAAGATACTTAGCCTCTTGAAAGCTGAAGTTCGAATTGCAGTAGACATTGGACATTGGTTTCCTTCTTTTATTGTGGCCATACTCAATCTTTGGAAGACTGAAGATTGAGTAGTTGAAAGCTTGATACAATCCAAGATAGAAACTCTTTGCTCGTTTTTTTTTAATCATTGACTTCTTTAATAGTTATATGGTTGTTGTCAAATTTTGCTATGCTGACAACATGACATCCAACTGATACTTCCTCTGAATGATTATTAAGAAAGCTTTTTAGGAGAAATTCTGCCAAAGTTACCGGTCGTCAAAGTTGAGGAAAGTCTTTCTTCTTCTTTAGCAGGCTTAGGCTTCCATGCCTCCTTTTTCCCTTTCTTTTTATGAGTCTTATCCCTTATTCTAAAGCTTTGATAGGAGCGCGACTCTTTTTGGGTGGAATTTGGCTTTCTTTTTTGATGAGTCACAACTATCCACTCTTCATTGTCATCTTCAACAGGATCATCTTGGCTTTGAAAATCTATTGTTAGAATCTCTTGTTGGAACCGAACGACTATAGGCTCAAAAGTCCCAAACTGGATGAAGCTTTCTCTTTGATCATGAGACGCAGACGGTGTTGGGACACTTGAAGTCATCGCTACTACATGATTTGTTTGAGCTATTTCATCAAGCTCCAACTCAGTCTTCTTTTCACGAGCCAACTTTAGAATTAGCTCCTTTAGCACGGAGCACTTTTCAACGGGGTGACTAACGACTCAATGATACTTACAATGGTTAGAATCATCTAATTTTCTTACTTGTTCCGGTCGCTTGCATTCTGGTAGTTGAATAAGTTATTTCTCTAAAAAAATCTCCAACATGTGGGCAACATCAGAGTCCAGAAATGGATAAACCTTCTCATGTCTTTCTTTGAGAGTTGGGCGACGCTTTTGGCCGCCATCATGCTTTTTTTCAGACTTTGTTTCTTTTTCTTTGGAGGAAAGTTTCAGCGAGGTCATCTGAACGACTATAGATTCTTTTGTGGCACTATCCACGATCTTTTCAATGCCCTTGGCTTCATTCTTGTATTTTTTTCCCTTCAGGGATTAGAAAATCTTTAATTCCCCTGTTGACGATGCTCAGCTCCATATCACGAGCGCGTGTTGCCAACTCCTCAAATGTATGAGGCTTTATCCTTTGCAGAATGTAGAGAAGTTTCCAGTGCATGCCTTGGTGCACATCTCCACTGCAGATAATTCAGTGAGTCTATCTTTGCAATCTAGTCAGTTAATGTAGTCAATGACCGACTCTTATTTCCACTAATTTGTTCGTCAGCTTCATCATGCTAACGGTACATGGTGACGGGAAATTAGAAGTCAAATTACTCGGCAACTAAAATCCCTTGGACGCAATATGCGATGCATGTTCTTAAGATATGCGTTGATAGTCATGCGTTGGAATGAATATGCACCAACAATTGTATGCGATGACCATACGTCCTATCACAAGTTTTCTTGCGTTCACGCCAAGTATAACGCGAACACAAGTTTCTCGGGTGATTCGAGGTCGAGCTCAGGAACTTGTAGCAAAATGAATGCGGTAATGTGCATGCGGCGGTTTAAATAAAAGAATGATGGAGGGGTTGCTAAGTTAATCCTACTCCTATTCCTAACTAACAGACAACGCAATGAGAATATGCATGAGAGGTAGAGACACGACAACTCATGACATGAAACAAATGAATAGGAAAATAGATAAAATGCGGAGATGTTTTCATTGCAACCCTTAAGAGTGATTACAAGGACAACCTTAGTCAACGCAAGCCATGCATTCATGCTACACACACTTGAGCCTAACTCTAGGACGTATGTAGTGGGTATACGATATTGTCGTGAACCTATGCTAGCCTAAACCCTTATAACCCGCTCACGTGCTGCCGCCGCATAAGCGTGATGGCCGCATATCACCACCATATCCTACTTCCTAGACGCATGCAATATCCTATCCGTAAGATGCATATGCTGTGTGACAGAAAACGGAGCTTATTCCTAAGTTCCCCATTCTTGCATATGCAGACCAAATCTAGCCCTTCCGAGCATCTATTCTAACCTAGCTCTCTCGAATCAGGTTCTTTCTTTAGACTCTCTCCTGAATAGCTCTAAAGGTGCAACGGATGCATACATAAGACAAGGTAACGACATGAACTTGGCTAATGTAAGATTATTTTATTCCTAGTGAACAACGCATACATTGCTTAATGCGACCAACCACTTACCCTCCCGGGCAGTTAGTTGTTATTGACTCTACTTATGGATAAGCGTGCTACAGCTTCACATGAAGCAAATAAGGTTACTCACACACTCACGCAACGCAAACCTCTCGGTGGACTACTACATGCTTCATATCCCTAATCCACATGACTAAGTGTGCGATACCCAAACAATCTCACTAAGTATTACAATGAAAGTAAAGATGCTAAGCAAAAAAGATGGAGATGAAGTTGAAGGAAACAGAGAAATGCATTGAAAAAAAATTGTATTAATTACTTAATCACAAAATGTATACAATACAATATAAGAAAAGAAAGGAAAATGAAATGTCCGGCCAGAAGCAAAGACTTACTTCCAGCGGATGTGCGTCAAAGCACCACCCGGTGGTGCCATGGATGGCCGGTAGAGCTGACTCTCTCGTGATCTTGCTCCGGTCGAAGGCTTTGGTCATCACTCGGAATGGATGAAGAAGGTGAAGAACTCTCAAGCATCTCCTCACGCATTTTGTCTGGAACACAAGGATCCGCCCTAGGCGAACCTCAGGCGAAAACCTTGAATAACTTGAATTTTTGCTCATTGGCATCTATTTATAGAGCTTGGATCGCAGACAGCATTAATGGACTATTTAAGTCTGGCATTCGAAGCGTTAGTCCTTTTCTGAACCTTTGCTGCTAACGGCGTGGTAGGTGAAATGTCAACATCAGTTTTTTATTTTCTCAAGGTAGATGCATTCATTCCACTAACCTTGCATTGATCCCATTATTCTGCGTTATCGTGTAGTCGCAATCGTGTAGTGATCACATTTTCTTAATATCGCAACTTCTACACGATGACCGCAATCGCTTGATGATCGCAACTTCTATACGATGGATGCATACGGTTGATTACTGCAAAATCCATGCATTGATCGACACGTTCGCCTTTGCGATAGAGAGTTTCTCCGCATGCGGTCGTCTATGCAATGGTCCGATTTCCGCTTTTGCATCCACTTCTTGTATTAGCTACAAAAATAGAACATTGAACGCATAATAACGGGTTAGCCAAGATTCATCATGCTGATTGACAAAAACTCATTTTCTCATGAATTCCTAGCACAATTGCCGCATATTCTGCTTAACAACCTTCATAATTCTAAGTAAAAGGCCTAAGATGACATGCATTTCTGCAAGTCATCAATACGCCTTGTTCTGAGTTGAGGAACTCCCTTTCTAACTGTTCCTAACTGTTAATCACTTATGGCTCCAAATCAGTGTACCAGTCAAAAGCATTCCTTTTTGAGGTTCTAAAAAATTGTTTGATTAGTAGGTCTTCTTTAGTTCTTGCGTTTTCGCAAGTTTCAATGAAATGAGCAACATGTTATTTTGAATTGCCCTTTCCGTCGAACTGCTGAAACTTTGGAGGTTGATACCCACCTGGCATTCTCAAGTTGTTGATTCTCTTGGTGTACGACTTGGAGTACATAAAGGAAGATTACGATGGTCCTCCATACTGAGCCCTTATGGAATTTGTAATTATATCTTATCGTTGTTGAACTGACAGAGCGGCAACAGAGGTAGATTGTTGTGATTGGTCTTCCTGCAAGACAGTTTTTCCTTTTTCATTGACTTTTGTAGCTGGAGATTGACTCGACTCTGCAGTATCTCGAGCCTGTATCTGGTCTCTTAAAGTAGCGATTTCATGATTTCGCTCCTCTACAACCTTTATTAGGAGATTAATCTTCCTTTCCATCTCTGCCATGGCTGACTCAGTCGTTACATCAACCATCATGACATACACTACGTCAAGGTATGATTCTTCCTTTGATTGGTCATAAGTAGAGACAGAGTTGTCAAACAAGGAATTTTCTCTTATGATGATATCGCCATTAGAAGATTCCATCAACTGCTTCCAAATTTTCTATGTGAAGACAAAACCTTGTTCTTGCTTCTGTATACTCTCCTTTGAATGGTTGCAGGTGACAAGTCCTGTGTAGGTGTTACTTGTAGTAGTTGCTTTGGATGCAGCTTTCTTTGGTGCCATTAGTTTACTTAAATGTCCGAGAGAGAGATGAGAGGTAGAGAGGTCCCATCGGACGTGCCAATTTGTTCGCACGAGATTTCAATAGGAATTTATTTCGTGGAACTTGAACTTTGTATTTGTATTAATTTTGTGGAAAGTAAGAAAAATCTCTAATATATAGTATTTTGATGCTTTCAAAATAAACTATAATCTTTAAGCTGTTTGATCTTCTTGAGTGATCGACCTTTGGGCTTGTTGATCTTCTTGGGTGATCAGCCTTTGGGCTTGATGATCTTCTTGGATGATCATCCTTGGGCTTGTTGATCTTCTTGGATGATCGACATTTGGGCTTGATGATTTTCTGGGATGATCGACCTTTGGGTTGTTGATCTTCTTGGACGATCGGCCTTTGGGCTTGTTGATCTTTTTGGATGATCGGCCTTCGAGCTTGTTGATCTTCTTGGAGGATTAGTGTTCGCATAAGGCTTCCGGAGAAACTTGTTTTATGGAGTTGAACTTAAGTTGGTGTTGATGTTGACGTTAATTTGATGCGATGTGGTTTGATCTCTAGTGCTTGATTCTCTGATTCTCTCTCGGTTGAATACGTATGCTTGATGTATAGAAGCGGGGCGTGTGGATGTTCTTGAGCTTCGAGTCTTAGAAGAATGCTTGTATCTTCAAAGGACTTCAATCTTCCAGCGTGTTCAGAATGCTTGTATCTTCAAAGAACTTTAGTCTTCAAGCGTTTCAGAATGCTTGTATCTTCAAAGGACTTCATCCTTCAGAATGCTTGTATCTTCTGACCTTCAGAGCTTTGATATGTCTTCTGATCTTCAGAGCTTTAGTGTCTTCTGATCTTTAGAGCTTTGATATGTCTTCTGATCTTCAGAGCTTTAGTGATTTTTGATGTTCAAAGCTTTGGAGGAGTTATGTTCTTCAAATCCTTGGAGCTTCAAACTTCAGATCTTCAGAGAGCTTTTGCTTTCACTTCTTCCAACCTCCCCTTCCATATGAAGAGGTAAGACCTCTATTTATAGAGGTTTCTCATGGGCTTGGACCCGATCGCTTAATTGGGCCTAAATTGGGCTTAGGCCCATTTGTTGTTGGACCATAGTATGGGGCTTAAGCTTAATCTTTAATTTTGCTCAAAATTTCGCTCTGGGCTTGAATTCGGTTGGACCCGAGCGATTTTAATTACTCGACCCGATCCAACTTATAATTTTTCAATTAGGCTCAGGCTTTCGTTGATGATGTGACAATTTGTTATTCGCCGAAATTTCTCATTCAACAATGTGACAAAACTACCCTAAAACAACAAAATTAAATACAAATGAAAATGAAAGATACACTACTTAAAAAATAACTCGAATATCACAAACATACTCTACCTAAACATTCTAGAACCATAAATACATGGTATCTAAACATTCTATAAGCAAAAATTAAAAATCACTCAATATGATCCTTAACGATTTTGGCTGCCTATAGAACGCGTGTATGTGAGGGATGATGACGACCAGGCAGTGGGGGTCATTAGAAACTTATGGATGTCCAAAACGATAGGACTTCCTTCAAGGTGAGAAAGAGCAAAGTTGATTGTACCAGTGAAGTTGTTGGTAAGTGAGTATTTGAAGGAATTGCAACTTCGAAACTTTGTGACTATTGAAAATATGATCACCTTTGACACCAAACCAGTTGTAGGGAGTTTCATCTTCTTCATTTCATGTGACCATTTTGCTCAAAGGATCTTGAAAGTCAACTTTAAACAGTATCGATCCCAAAATGTCATTGTTGAAAATGATGTTCAAAATATAAACAAAAGTAGAAAATATGTGTGCGAGCGTCAATGACCTGGCGAGGGTGGTCGTCAAAAGCTAGCCAGGACGATGGAATTTAAGAAATGATTGCTGAACCAACAATCGCTGAAACAAAAGAAGAAGAAGAAGAAGAAGAAGAAGAAGAAGAAGAAGAACAACAACAATAATAAGAAGAATAATAAGAATAACAACAACAACAACTGAACTATATATATATATATATATACACGCATATATATATAAAAAAATATTTAGATACAATTGAATTTGTAACAAACATTTGAACAAATCGAAAGTTAGTTAGATAAAATGAAATTTGATAATAAAATATAAATCCAAATATAAATTGGAGAGAAAAATCAAGAAGTTCTTATTTAATGTGATTAATTCGATAGGTAGTTAGATAAAATCTAATTTGATAATAAGATATAAATTCAAATATAATTTGGAGAGAAAAATCAAGAGGGAGCTCGTTTATTTACAATTATTCATAATTCTATTTTCATTTAAGTTTCAATAATTATACTGTATTTATAACTTCCATCAACCACAAAACCTATCTAAGAAGTCTCACTTGTTGTAGAAGCATAGCAAAAACAACAAGATTGTAAAAGTGAATACTTATTTGTTTATCAAAAAGACAAATTAATGGTATAATAATATAATAAGATGATAATGAATAAAAAACGATTAAAAAATACAAAAAATAATAAAATTTACATGAAATACATAGTTTATTAGATGATGTTATGTACAAAATATTAAGTAAAATCATAAACAGGATAAAAAATTTAATCTGAATTAAAATAATAAAAAATCAATAAAATAATGTAAAATCTAAAGATATATTATAAATTAAAATCAAAATGATGATAAACAAATTAAAGCTGAATATTTTCGAAAAGTAGTTAAATAAATAAATAAAAAATAATTAAACCGCCAATTCAGATTTTAAAATGGGAGAAAAATTCGACTGTTATCTCTCCGTTAGGTTGAATCTCATAATCGAACGATTTCATTTACATTGTATTCCTATTGAGAATTGATACACGGTCTCATAACAGATGATTTCATTTACTCTATATTTCTATTGAGAATTTATACACATTATAGCAATTATACAGTACTTGAAAAAACTATTAAATGATCATACCAGGGACAATTTGATGATTAAAAAATACATGTCATATATATGGTACGCTTTTGATAAAAATCTTATTATTTTTGTTTTTTTTTTACAAAAATCAAAAGACACCCCGATTTTGTTATTACCTCCCATTTCCTTCGTTGTAATGGCCTGGGTTGAAGGGGCCCAAATATCACATTGAAGCCCAATACTTTATTTTGTTTGTAGGCCCAAAACCTAGACCTCTTGTTCATTGATCGGTAACAATTGGGCCTCGTTCATTGAGCTATAGGCAGCCCAACCCATCTTAGGGCAAAACAATTTTTTTATACCCTTATTTTTGGAAGTTGTATTATTTAAAACTTCAAATTAATAATTATCTGAATTAAAACCTTAAGCTTCTCTACGTGACTCAAATGGATCCCTATATGTGTATTGGGTTCAAAATAACATATTCAAAAAGACCAATCAAATACATGGAAATGTTGGTTGTGAAGGTGAGGTTTGGATTGACTTAAGATTTTTTTCCCCTCAAAAAACACATTTTTGTTTAAACACTTTGGATAAAAGCAGATTAAAATATATTTAAAAAACTATTTTGAATGGTTGTCAAACATTCCAATTTCTTTCAAAATGACTTATTTTTTTAAATTAAACACTTGAAAATATTTAATCGTTTATCTTTTGCAATTGTCCGTACATGATCTTACCAGAGAGATTTGTGTCGGTTCACTTTTTGGTATATGTAAAGCTCATCTTTTTTCCTGTGGAAGATGATTGAGACTCCTTTTCTTTGGCCGGCTACTATTTGGAACTAGGTTATTCTTTATGTAATGAGAACATTGTGTGCTTTTCATTATGGTAGTTGAATGGTTTATCTTTTTTAAGGAAGAAAAAAAAATATTTTTCTCATGATTCATTCACGATTATATTCATTTTAAATTTCAAAAATTTTTAAAAAAGGTTTCTATGATTTTTTATTATAATTTTTAATTTTAAAAATGCCACTTTATAAACAAAACAATAGAATTGTAGTATAAATAATGTTTACAAATTCAATTTTGAACCCAAAAAAAAGAGAAAAACTAAATGGGACGTTATAGGAATTTAAGAGTGTGTTTGGTTTACAGTCCGGATTCTGTTTTATGTTTCCAGATTCATTGAATTCAACGAATATATGTTTAGTAGACAACTCGAATTATGTTTCTGAAAACTGTATTTGGATTATGTGATCAAAACGGTACAAGATATGAAAATAATATTTTTAATGTTTTCTTTGTATCTAAAATTTGAATTTTAAAAATTTTGAAATGTAAAATTATATTAAATAAAAATAAAAACATTTAGAAATATAGTATGTCATGTTGTAAATCCAATTTACTTTTTAAAATTAAAATATGTATTATGTAATGTATTTAAATTAAATTAGGTCAAATTCCAAGTTTGGTTCCTATGGTTTGGATAAAGTTAGTCATTTTAAAATTTAGAATTTAGTTTCTATTGTTTGATATAATTTCATATATAGTCCCTATAGTTTGTTATCCTCTTACATAGTCCCTACCATAACGACTATTTATTATGAAACTTTTATCAAACCATAAGGGGTAAATTCTAACTATAAACAATATGACCTAAATTTTAAATTCAAAACCATAGGGACTAAAATTTCAATTTTTTCTATAAATTATATAATATAACAAAACAATAATTATACAATTTTTTAACATAAAACACAATCATTAATAAATTAATAATTGTTGGGAATGTCCTAAACTCGTAGTTCGTAAATATTGTTAACATATTCTATTTATCAATAAAAGTATTATTGAGTTTTTTTTTCTTCAATAAATTGTTATTGATGTTGCATTCTATCCAATAAACGAATTCATGACTACAACCGTTTCTTTCTGCCCCACATCCCCCTTCGTTACATGATATCTTCTTCATATAGATAGATATAGGATCTAATATGGATACTTTAACTTTATGTGGCGACATAAAAGAGGATCAAGTTTTAGTATATAGCCAAAATGGTCTATAAGTATATGGATAAGATTGGGTACCTCATCCTGGTGACACTATTAGATACGACTTATTTTGTATATTGATATAAATGATGTGATCCCAAAATCATTTATGTGGAGATATGTGAGTGGAGGTATCCTATGCAATGGGTTTGCATAAGACCGAACCTCGAAATAGTCACTATTCTTTATAATAATTGTTTACTGTTAAAACAGATCATCTTAAATTCAATGACCTAGGGTAATTCGATCTTAATCCTGAGCTAACTATGAACTTCTGTCTATTCAGGATTATCCTTTGATTTGCATAGGTGAAAGTAGTCTATCAATACTGCTCAATAAGCCTCCTATTTTGGGGATAAGACCAGATAGATAGTTGGGGACATAGTTCTACAAAATAGAATTCACTCCTATCCGACTTAGGGTTAGCAGATAGGTTATTCTCTTAAGCACTGATTCCTGGTCTTGAACAATAGGGTCCCACCTTCTCATGATCGAGAGAGACATGGTTTATAAGTTAGATATAAACCAAATTGTTCAATAAAGGATTAGTGGGAGCTTAAGGAGCAAGATGTATTTACAGGGGTAAAACGATAATTTTGACCTAGTTGAAAATATGAACAACCTGTGAAGGATTGATTTACTGATTATGGTTAAAATTATGGAAAGAAATATATCTACAGTGAGGAGAGTGCAACTATCGAGCTATAGTGGCGTGTCTTAGTAGTTAACGAATATTGATTAATTTAGTCTAAAAGAGTTTAACCAATTAATCTCAAACCATTGGAGCTCATGTTCTGTAGGTCCATAAGGTTCATCTATTAGCTCGTAAAATTATATCTTGGATTAGTGAATTGAGTTGATTTGAAATGTTCATAGTCGAAATTTAGGGTTTTCGAATTTGAAGTTTGTAAATTCAACTAGGGTTTTAATGAATTGTATATGATACAATTAAAACGTTTAATTTTGTAGAAATCAAACAAAATTGGAGAGATTGAAATATTTAAATATTTTTTAAATATTGAATTGCATGAATGGGATTCATGTATAAATTAGGTGTTTAATTAATTTAATATTTGATATTAAATTATTATTTATTAATTTAATTAAAATTATTTAATTAATTTAAATAAATTGTTTTTAATTCTAAAAGTAAAATTCATATTTGATTTTAATATTAATTTTAGTCTTAATGGAATTTATATTAAAATTCAAATTTCCAATTTTGCATCTTCAAATGGAGTGTTTTCCTTCAAGCCAAACACCTAGCCCATTAAACTTCAGCTTCTTGAGGTGTGATCCCTTCAAACAAGCACAAGCTTATCGTGAGGCTCATTACTTCAATGAGTTGAAGTTGAAGAATTTGCATGTTTTTCATGGTTAAATAAGCTGAGAATTTTTTGGCAAGGGGATGATTTTAGTTCTTGCTGAAATTCTACTCTTCTCTCTAATAACCTTCCTTATCTCTTAACAAATTGACCTCAATTTGAGATTATACCTCTTAATCCAAGTCAGAGGATAGTAGAGAAGCTCCTCTTGGTGGTCTACTGAAAATTTGGAGGTTGATTTCGTGTTAAGGAGCAAGGATTTGAAGAGTTACATCAAAGGTAGTATTCTTATGTAACCCTATTTTATGACAATTTCATTGCATGCTTTAAAACTCAAATTAAATATAATTAGAGTGCTTATTGATTCTAATTTCTTCCGTTTCATGTTAGTTTTATTTATCATTAGTATCAGAGCATGATTTAAGCACTCAATTAACGTTAGTTTGAGTTTGGTGGGTAAAAATATATAATTGCATGTTTGGTTGATTGATATGGTGAAAATTCAACTTTGGCATTAGAGTTCTCTTTAATTATGAAGTTTAATTTGTAATTGCCTCTTGTTTGATGAGCATAAATGTGTGCTCTAGAGTCTTAATTTTATTGGATTCAATAGAGTCCAAATTAGGTTGCAATTGAAGAGAAAAGCAAGCAAGGTCGAGCTGTAGTTTTCATAATTCGAGCTTCTGCTCGATAGCATCGAGACGCTGTTCATCAAGAATTGCAATGTTGTTCCTCATTTTTCCAAAAGCTTGCATCATCACGATACTGTTCATCCCAGTCCAGAAAGGCACGCGTTCGCGAGCCGGATCGATGTGAGGATATCCGGTTTGATCGGTTCGGTTTTCATCTGGTCTGGTTCAGCAACATCTGGTTTGATTTAGCCTCATTTGGAGCATTTGGAGGTCGGTTCGAACAGTTAGGGTCCAATTTGGGTCGATTCGAGCGGTCCAGTCCTCTTTTGAAGTTTAATTTAGGTTTTTTTTGTAATAATTAGTAATTTTGCTTGTTTAGGATGTTAAAGTTGAACCATATTGGCATTGTTTAATTATTTTAATTATTTTATGCATGTGATGCATATTATACTTGAATTAAACATGTTTTTGTATATAGTATGCCATTTATACTTAAAATCCCACCATAGGGAAGCATGTTGCATGCATAATATTATGTTATAAGTTAGTTATAATATACAGTATGCATGTTTAGGGTTTCTTAAAATTAATATAAGTATTATGTTAATTTTCAATGCTTTTGATATATGTTATGTTTTGAAAGCATGTCTATTGTTTTATAAAGTGTTATAAAATTGGATTAAACATTAAAATCCATATTAAAATTAAATAGTATGCTCACTTAGGTTAACAACTTGTTTTAATAGTTAAAATAGGTCGTTATCTTATAAAATTCAGTTACAAGCTCAATTGGTTTATAATCCTATCTAAGGCTAGAGGTACTTAAGTTGACGGTTTACGTAACACCTCTTACCTGGGGATTATGATCGAAATATTGAGCGATGTTAATCGGTTTTATGAGCTTGCATGAGCGACGTGGTTTAAAATTGGTTTACCATCTAGACATCATAGGTTAAAATTCAAATATAAATATTATAATTGGATAAATCATATAGAATTAGGTTGTTTAAAATTAGTCGGAATATACTTAAGTAAAAGAACACCCAAATATTTAGAACACTTTAGTGGGAGATTAACAATATACTCGATATATTGTTTATAGCTCTTACGTCCCCAAGAGTTCACACCGTGAGATCCATGCTCGGCTTTGAATCACTTTTACCATGATTGTTCCATTTGGAAAGTGTTTGCATGGGTCAATAACCAGGTGAATAGGGGAAGTAGTTCATAGTAAGTGGGTGAAGGAAATGTGTCAACATATCCTACGATCTCCTCCATTATTTTGAACCGTGAGATTTCTATGTTGCATTTGCTATCGTTTTAGGTGGCCCTAGCCAGTCATTAACCGTGACGATCCCTTCGGAGGGTTGTAACATAGGATTCAGAACAACCCAAGCTTCAGAAATGATTAGGATTTTATAGTTTCGTCTTGTGTCTTCCAATTTAGGGGCATGTTCATATTGTTCTATAAGGTCTGAAAATGACAAGTCACACTTACAAGAGTTATCAAATGTTAGTAAAGTTCTTGACCGAAAATGGTAACCAAAAAACTATAGGAATAAGAGTTATTTCGGAAATAGTATTTGGTCAAGATTGTCTTGCTTCAGTGAAAGAAAATTAGACTGCCCCTTATAGTATCTATTTTAACTCACTAAAATATCATTGTAAATAAATAAATAAATATGGGTACTTTATTACATTTTGCTAAAATTGGTTTTAAATGCATAAATTTAATAGATTTTTTTTTTTATTTTTCAGCAATGTCAAACTCGATTATACAACTTCTTGCTTCCGAAAAATACAATGGAAAAGGTTACTCTAATTGGAAATCGAATATAAATACAAAGTAGACCTGAGGTTTGTTTTAACGGAGAAATGTCCTCCTCTTCCTAGTTCAAATACTAACCGAAATATTCGAAAAGTTTATGATAGATGGGTAAGGGCTAATGAGAAGGCAAGAGCCTACATCTTGGGGAGCATATCTGATGTGCTAAAAAAGAAACATGAAGCCATGCCCACTGCTCGTGAGATTATGGTGTCATTGCAGGAAATGGTTGGGCAACTGTCATCTTCGGTACGACATAAGGCTATAAAATATGTTTATAACTCACACATGAAAGATGGAACTAATGTTAGGGAGCATGTTTTGGACATGATGGTCCATTTTAACATTGTAGAAGCTCATGGCGCTATCATAGATGAGACTAAACAAGTTAGTATGATCTTGGAGTCTCTTTCAAAGAGCTTCTTGACCTTTCGAACTAATGTTGTATTGAATAAGATTAATTAAAATCTGACTACTCTATTGAACGAACTCCAGACTTACCAATCAATGATGAAATTAAAAGAAAGTGAACCAAACATTGTTTCACAGAAAAAATATCTTCAGGATCATCTTCAGGATCAAAGTCTTCAAATAAAAAGAAGTCTGCCCCTTTCTCTTCCAAAGATAAAAGTATCTAAATGAAGAAGAAGAGAAAATTGAAGAAAAAACCAGCTGTTAAGAAAACCAAGGCTCCTAAAGAAATATGTTTTCATCGTGGAGAAGACGGACATTGGAAATGCAATTGGTCGAAATATTTGGCTGAAAAGAGAGCAGAAAAGGAAAAACAAAGTAAATCAAATTTACTAGTGAATGAAACATGCTTAGTGGAAAGTTCTCACTTAACCTGAATATTAGATTCAGATACCGTTAACCATGTTTGCACTTAGAAACTAGTTTTTGGACTCAACTCTCAGAACATGAAATGACTTTCAAGGTTGTTAAAAAATGTATATTATGTACTCAAAATGAAAAGAAACTTGATCTCCATATCTTGTCTGTTAGAAAATATGTATAAAATATCTTTTGAAATCAATGAACTGTTTGTTTTTTCAAGAGGTTTTCATTATTGTTCTGCTAAACTTGCAAATAACTTGTATGTATTAAAACCAACTGAAGCAAAAGCCATTTTAAATATAAAGATGTTTAAAACGACAGAGACTCAAAATAAAAAACGAAAAATTTCTCTTAATGCCTATCTTTGGCATCTTAGACTTGGTCACATAAATCTCAACAGGATTGAGAGATTAGTTAAAAAAGGTCATCTAAATCAATTAGAAGACAGTTCTTTACCTTCGTGTGAATCATGTATTGAAGAAAAAATGACTAAAAGATCTTTTTCTAGAAAAGGTATTTGTGCCAAAGAACCTTTAGAACTTATACATTCAGACCTTTGTGGTCCGATGAACGTAAAAGCTCGAGGTGGATGTGAATATTTCATCAATTTTGTTGATGACTATCCAAGATATGACTATATTTACTTAATGAGTCATAAGTCTGAAAACTCTCGAAAAGTTCAAAGAATTTAAGACGGAAGTTGAAAACTTATTAGGTAAAAGAATTAAAACACTTCGATCAGATCGAGGTGGTGAGTATATGAATTTACAATTTCAGAACTATTTAATAGATCATGGAATTCAATCTTAACTCACAGCACTTGGAACACCACAACAAAATGGTGTTGCAGAAAGGAGAAATTGAACCTTGTTAGACATGATTCATTCAATGATGAGTTATGTTCAGTTACCTTAGTTCTTTTGGAGATATGCTATACAGATTGTCGTATATATTCTGAATATGGTTACCTCAAAAAGTGTTTCAGAAACACCGTCTGAGTTTTGTAGGATACCCTAAAGAAACAACAGATAGATTTTTCTATGATCCCCAAGAAGATAAAGTATTTGTATCGACAAATGCTACATTCTTGGAAGAAGATCATATTAGAAATTATCAACCTTGCAGTAAACTAGTATTGAATGAAATGACCGAAGTTAATACAAATAAATCAACAAAAGTTGTTGATCAAGATAGGCCATCAACAACAGCAACAACTTTTGTTGTTCCATCACATCCTTCTCAAGAGTTAAAAATGTCTCGATGTAATGGGAGGGTTGTTTATCAGCCTGAACACTACATGGGTTTAACAAAAACTCAAGACATCATACCTGATGATGACCTAGAGGATCCATTAACCTTTAAACAAGCAATGGATGATGTTAATAAGGAACAATGGATAAAAGCCATGGACGTGGAAATGGAGTCAATGTACTTAAATTCTGTCTGAAAACTTGTAGATCAACCATATGGGGTTAAACCTATAGGTTGTAAATGGATCCATAAAAGAAATCGAGACCAAACTGGCAAGGTGCAAACCTAAAAGCTAGACTTGTGGCAAAAGGTTATACTTAAAAGGAGGGTGTTGACTATAAAGAAACCTTCTCTCTTGTTGCTATGATAAGAATACTTTTATTCATTTTTGCATATTATGACTATGAAATATGGCAAATGGATGTCAAGACAACTTTCTTGAACGACCATTTTAACGAAGGTATTTTCATGTCTCAACCAAAAGGGTTCATTGAATAGGGTAAAAAAACAAAAGGTTTGTAAACTTAAAAGATCCATTTATGGGTTAAAACAAGCTTCTAGATCCTAGAAATAAGATTTGACACTAGAATCAAGTCTTATGACTTTGAACAGATTGTTGAGGAATCTTGTGTATACAAGAAAATAGTCGACAAAACTGTAGCTTTTCTGGTTCTTTATGTTGATGATATCTACTCATTGGGAATGAGACAAGTTTCCTTGCTGACATAAAGAGATGGTTTGCATCACAATTCCAAATGAAAGATTTGGGAAATGCTCAATACGTTCTTGGGATCCAAATTTTTTGGAATCACAAGCATAGAACCCTAGCAATATCTCAAGCATCTTATATTGACAAGATGTTTTCAAGGTATAATTTGCAAAATTCCAAAAAGGGTATGTTACCTTTTAGACATGGAATTCAAGGTATAATTTGCAAAATTCCAAAAAGGGTATGTTATCTTGACAAGATGTTTTCAAGGTATAATTTGCAAAATTCCAAAAAGGGTATGTTACCTTTTAGACATAGAATTCATTTGACAAAGCAACATTATCCTAAGACGCCCCAAGAAGTTGAGGAAATAAAAAGAATTCCATATGCTTTAGCAGTTGGGAGTCTGATGCACGCTATGTTGTGTATATGTCCTGACATATGCTTTGCAGTAGGAATCGTCAGCAGGTTCCAATCTACCCTGGACACATTCATTGCACTACTGTCAAGAACATCCTCAAGTGTATTCGGAGAACGAGGGACTATATGATTGTGTATGGGCCTAAGGATTTGATCCTTACTAGATACACTGATTCTGATTTTCAAACTGATGTTGATTCTAGGAAATCTACTTCAGGATCAGTTTTCACTGTTAACGGGGGAGCTATAGTCTGGAGAAGCATCAAACAGAGTTGTATAGCTAACTTCATGATGGAATCAGAATATGTAGCTGCATGCGAAGCAGCTAAAGAAGTAGTATGGCTACGCAAGTTCCTATTATATTTGGAAGTAGTTCCAAATATGCATCTTCCCATTACCCTATATTGTGACAACAACGGTGCAATTTCGTATTCTAAGGAACCAAGAAGTTAAAAACGTGGAAAACATATTGAAAGAAAGTACAATCTCATTAGAGAGATTGTTGGACTTTATGTCCTAAAACTTGTAGTTTGTAAATTGATAAACATATTCTGTTTTGTTTTTCGATAAAATTGTTATTGAAATTATAATCTTGAATCCAATAAACTAAGATCCTGAGGCTATTTAATGTAGACTTGAACTTTATGTGATGACATAAAACATGGATCAAGTTCAAGTATATAGCCTAAAATGGTCTATAGTATAGGGATAAGGTTGAACGCTTGTTTTTGGGACACTATGGATGCGGCCTACTTTGTAGTTAGTACAAATGATGTGATCCTGAATCATTCATATAGAGATATATGAGTGGGGGCATCCTATGCAATGAGTTTGTATAAGACTAGACCACGACTTAGTCACTTTTGCTTTATAACACCGTTTACTGTATAAAATTAACTAATTCAAATTTGATGACCTTGGTGACTAGATCTCAATCCTGAGCTAACCATGAACTCCTGTTTATTTGGGATTATCCTTAGATCTGCATGGGTGAGAGCAGCTCAATAACGCTGGCTCAATAAGCCTCTCATTCAGGGTAAGACCGGGTAAATAGCTGGGGACATAGGATGCAATACGAACTTCACTCCTACTTGTCTCTAGTGGTAGCAGATAGGTTGTTCCCTTAAGTGCTGACTTCGTGTTGGATTTTATGTCCTAAAACTCGTAGTTTGTAAATTAATAAACATATTCCTTTTTGTTTTTCGATAAAGTTGTTATTGAAA
Organism: Benincasa hispida; assembly: GCF_009727055.1. NCBI lineage: Eukaryota > Viridiplantae > Streptophyta > Magnoliopsida > Cucurbitales > Cucurbitaceae > Benincasa > Benincasa hispida. The sequence continues at coordinate 47,729,709 of NC_052356.1, read as the reverse complement.
TTGTAATCTTGAATCCAATAAACTAAGGTCCTGAGGCTATTTAATGTAGTTTGAACTTTATGTAGTGACAGAAAGGTGGACCAAGTTCAAATATATAGCTAAAAATGGTCTATAGTATAGGGATAAGGTAGGACACCTTATTCTGGGGACACTATGGATGCGACCCACTTTGTAGTTAGTACAAACGATGTGATCCTGAATCGTTCATATAGAGATATGTGAGTGGGGGCATCCTATGCAATGAGTTTTCATAAGACTGAACCATGAAATAGTCACTTTTTACGTTCTAAATGTAATTTTATGTATAAAATTGACTATGTCGTTAATTGATGACCTAGGTAACTCAATCTTAATCTTGAGCTAACTATAAACTCCTGTTCACTCGAAATTATCCTTAGATCTGCATAGGTGAGGGCAGCTCATCATCACTGGCCCAATTAGCCTCCCATTTCAGGGGTAAGATCGGCTGGATAGCTGGAAACAAAGACTGCAAGACAAAATTCACTCCTACCCGTTATAGGGATAGTAGATAGGTTGTTCCCTTTAGTACTGAATCTAGGTCTTGAACAAGAGGCCCCATCCTCTCCTTGGCTCGAGAGGGATTCGGTTTATAGGTTGAACCTTAAACCAATTGTTCATTAGAGGTTCAGTGGAACTTAAGGAACAAGATGTAGTCTTGAGGGTAAAACAGTTTTTATGACCCAGCCGAGATTATGAACAACCTGTGAAGGATTAGCTTACTGATTATGGTTATATCAGATGGACAGAAATATATCTACAGCGAGGGGAGTGCAACTACGGGACTTTAGTGGAATGACCCATTAGTTAACAAATGTTGATTAATTAGGTTAAAGAGTTTTACCGGTTAATCTCGGATTGTTGGAGCCCATGATCTGTAGGTCCATTAGGTTCCCCTACTAGCTCATATGTAATAAACTTAGAACAGTATGATAGAATAATTCAAATTGTTCGAATTAGGTGAAGACAGAGAAACCGACAAGTATATGTGATATAGTGGTCGGGTTTTCAGTTTAGAGATACAGATTTAATATTTAAATGTGATTTAAATATCAAGAATATGAATATGTTCATATTCGGAAGCTCGAAAATAATGTAAATTGTCAAAGATGTAAAAAGTCAAAGAATTGACTTTTGACTTTGAAAAGTCAATCTTTGACCGACCTTATATTCAAATGTGATTTGAATTTCGAGAAAATGAATGCAGATTCATGGTCGGGAGGTCAAAATTAGTCAACACGGAAAAAATCATAAAAAGTCAAAATGTTGACTTTTTAGTCAAAGTTTGACTTTGACAAAATGACTATTTTGCCCTTTGACAAAAGTTAGTGGAAAAATCCAAACTTTTGTTGGACAATTCCACTAAAAAAATAGTGGGTTAGGTGTTTGCTTATAGTGGAGACATTAAGCCAACCTAGATAGTGGATTCTAGTTGTTGAGTTTTTATGAATTTATTTCATGCAATTGGTGCATGGTTTTTTTTAATAAATTGGGTTTTGAATTTGGATGAAAAACTTTTGACTTTTTACCAATTTTAGTTTTCAAAATGTTGCTGGAAAAATAAAAACCCAAATCACAAAATTCCATTTTCATTTTCCATCTCTTTTCTCTCCTTGGTTTTCTTCATCCATTGGGTTCCACAACCCGGTTCTGAGTCCAGAGGATAGTAGGTCAACTCTAGTGGTGGTCCGACAGAGTTCGAATCGAGATTCAGATAGGAAAAGCGGTTTTCAGGAGCTACAAAGGTTGTATCCTATCCTATTAATTTACTATTTTTCCTTTTATTTGCATGTTAGTTTCCTTTTAATTAAAAGCAATTAGAGTGTAATTAGGCCCTTTTTTCGCTGCGTATGTCTCGTCTTCCATTACTTCGGAATTAGAACAAGAGGCCCCACCCTCTCACTAGGCTAAGAGGGACTTGATTTGTTGGTTATACCACAAATCAATTGTTCTTTAGAGGTTCAGTGGGATTGAAGGAACAAGAAGTGTTCTCGGGGGTAAAATGGTATTTTGACCCAGCCAAAACCACGAACAACCTGTGAAAGATTGACTTACTGGTTATAGTGATATCAGATGGACAAAAATATATCTATAGTGAGGGGACTGTAACTACGAAACTTTAGTGGAATGATCCGTTAGTTAACAAATGTTGATTAATTAGTGTAAGAGTATTATTGGTTAATCTCGGATTAATTGAGCCCATGATGTGTAGGTCCATTAGGTCCCCCTGCTAGCTCATATGGATTAAACTTAGAATAGTATGTTGGATTAATTCGAATTGTTCGAATTAGGAAAAGGGATTAAAACCGAAAAGTATATGCGATATCGCTATCAGTTTTTTGTATGGCGCTCTGTATTCAAATGTGATTGAATTTTGAAAATATGAATGCGGATTCATGTTTGGGAGGTCAAAATTAGTTAAGAGAGTCAAAACTGTAAAAAGTCAAAGGGTTGACTTTTTTGCTAGGGAAAGTCAAAGTTTGACTCTGACCAAATGGAAAAAGACCATTTTGCCCTTGATAGGGTTAGTGGAATTATCCAACATTTTTGTTGGATAATCCCACTAACTTAAGTGTGTTGGGGTTGATGCCCTAAAGTCTCGTGTCCTGTAGTTTATAAACAGTATATACAAACACCGATGATTGTTAATATATGATATTTACTTCACATCTTGTTGTTTTGCTCGATTAATTGTTTTATTTGCTTTACCACAAACCAATAAACATACAATCCTTGATTATGTGTATGTGACTCAAGCATGTATGTGGTGACATACAAGTGGATCATATCCTGAGTGATAACCATTATGGTCTGTAATATATGGATAAATGAGGGAAACTTTATCCTGGTAATGCTACGAACGCGACCCGCTTTGTGGAATGGTCACAAGTGTTGTGACTTGTCACAGATGGTCTGATCCTGATTCGTGTTTGGGACATGCGAGCGGGGGTGTCCTATAATAAGAGTTTGTATAAGACCTGACCCCGAAGTGCGTTCATGACAGAGACTTCACTTCACTAGGATGACCATAGGTAACATGACCTCAATCCTGAGTGAGTTGGGAACTCCTGCCATTGAGGACAGTCCTTTGATTTGTATGGGTACGAGTGGCCAGTTCGCTGATTCAAACTTACCATTTTGGGAATTCGTCTGATTTGGGAGCTGAGAACTCAGCGACACAAGATGGAATTCACTCCTTCCCCAAGGTAGGGGTAAGTAGATAGATGACTCCCTTAAGAGCTGATTCCGGGGCTTGAACGATGTGGCGCCACACACCTTCTCTTGGCCAGAGAGGTGTTCACACATAATTGGACTATGTTGTATTGTTCATTAGAGGAATCAGTGGTACTTAAGGAGTGAGGAATGTAACTACATGGGCAAAATGGTAAATTGGCCCAACTGTACTTACGAGCATCTGTGAAAGTCATCGTTTACTCATGATTGGTTATATCCCATGGACATAGGAATATATCTTGGTAAGAAGAGTTCAGTTGTTGTTTTTTAGTGGAATCACTGATAGTTAGCGGATTGTGGACCTCGTGACTAAAGAGTTTAGTCAGCTATTCATGTACCGTTGGAGCTTCGAGAACCAGTGTTTGGGTTAATTGAAATGTTGAGATTGACAAGAGGAAGTTCAATTATATATGATATAATTGGACTAGTTAATTATATATGATATATTGGTAAATGTATGAGTACATTTTTTTAAGGAAATTAGATATAAATCTGATTTATATCAAGTAGAGGAAAAATACTATAGTAGATATATGATATCAAACTATAGGATATAAATATAATATATTATATTAATTAAATTAATTGATTAATTATTTAATAATTAACCAATTATACATTTGAACGTCGGAACGTGGCCGCGAAGGTTAAAGTAACTGGTGGTTGAAGTATGAAATGGTTTTCCTTTTGAGATTGATTTTTATTTTTCGTTCATTCGAATCCCGACCCAAAACGAAACCGTGAAAGAGCGATCGCGAGAGCCTATACGATGATCTATTCGTTTAAACGATCGTCTAGTTCACGCGTTCTTTAAAAAAATGATGGCTTAAGAGCCTATGTGATAGAGTTTTCCGTCTAAACGATTGTATACCTTGCGCCTAAACGATCGCACATTGTTGCCTAGAGGATCGGGTAGCTTCTCTAAACGATCGTATACCTTTTCCTAAACGATCGTTTAACAAATCCTACCCGATCGTGTAGCTCTTCTATGCGATAAACACTTCCGCTATACGATAGCAGAGTTTCAACTACCACTTGCTTATCATCTACACGACGTGTTCTCCTCTGTCCTCTACCAAACTCACCAGAGCCCACTCTTTGGGTTTTTGACTCTGAGAATACTCGTGTTTCTTTTGTAGTGGTGTCGTCCCCGCAGCATTGTTCGTGTGCGTTTGGATCGTGTTGTAACAGACGATAGACTCGCTAGGTGTTTATAGATCGGTGGGAGTTTTCAGCTGCTATGGGTTCACTCATATGAAGATAGTCTTCCTCTGGTATGAACTCCTTTCCCTATTATTGTTTTGTATTCTGATCATGCCGATAATTAGATTTATATGCATAACTGAATGTGTTAAATGTATATCGTTTATGTTTCGGTCACTGTAAAATCGGAGCGATCTAAGCCCGCTTATGGAACTCTCGAAATGAGATCCTTCAAAGTGGACTATGTGTAAACATTATAGAATGACACATAGCCCACTTTGGTTTAGTGCTTTGTGAGGTGTTGATTTTTGTGAGTTTTTACATGCATTAGATGCATGTAATAGTTTTATAAAAGGAAGTTTTATAAAACAAATTTCTTCTTCTTCTTTCTCTTTTAAGCAAGCTGAATTTTCTATAATTTTGGTTTCCAAATTCTCACCAATATTCCCTTTTTCTTACATTAACCTTGAACCTCCCTTGCTTCTCTTTTCATTGCTTCATTCACTGGGTCCCACAACCCGGTTCTGAGTTCAGAGATGGTAAGGAAACTCTAGTGGTGGTCCGGTAGAGTTCGGGTCGAGATTCAGCGAGAAAAAACTTTTTTTCGGAGCTACAAAGGTTGTACACTATCCCTTTTAATTTATTGTTTTTTTGCCTTTTGCATGCTAATTTCCTTTTAATTAGAAGCAATTAGAGTGTAATTAGATCCTTATTCCGACCCTCGTGGTTTCTATCAACCCGACCCACCCTACGCTTCTGTTGACCGTGCCAGTGCGTGTTAACCAGCCGGTCCAGACGGTCTGGACATGTCCGTTTGACCTGGTTGAGTCGGTTTGAACGATTCAACTTGGTTTTTGGTGTTTTTGGGCTGGTTCGAGAGGTTTCTGAGCGGTTTCAGATGGTTCAAAGTGTTTGAAGCTGGTTCCGGAAAGCTGGTTGCTAATTTCATTAATAAATTAGTTATTTGTTTGTTTTTAATGCCAAAATCGGTCCACTTTAGTGTTATTTACCTATTATGCATGTGATATATAATGTTGTTTGATTATTTGTGCATATAATATGCCATATAGTTTTAAAATCCTACCATAGGAAAAGCATGTGACATGCATGTGCTATATGTTATAAGTGTTATAAAATATATACTATGCATTCTTAGTTTTAATATAACTGTGATATTAAAGCTTCTTTGTTTGAAGGAAGCATGTTATAGATGAATGATCAAGGGTTATAATTGTTATAAAATAACCTAGACTTCTAAAATCTATAATAAAGATAAGATGCATGCTCACTTAGGGTTAACCATCGAGTAATCCCTTTTCTCATAGAAAATAGGTCGATATCTTATAAAACTGAAGTTACAAGAAAACTCAACCGACAAGATCTTTGCAAAAAGTCAGATAAGATGACTAAGGTTGAAAGTTTTTAAGTTGATGGTTCACGGAACACCTACTACTTGGAGATCGAGCCGGCATTTGAGTTAGGTTAAACTGGTTTTATGAGCATGCGTGAGCAATGTGAGGTAATAAAATTTGTTTAGCACCTAGACATTGCAGGTTAAAAATCCAGTATAAAAGTTATACTCGGATGAATCACCTAGACTTAGGATATGTTTAAGTTAGCCGAAATATATTGCTAAGTATTTTTATACCCTAACCGTCTAGAACACTTCAGCTGGAGAGAAGTAATGTACTTTTAGCTCTAGCGTCCCTAAGGGTTCACACTTTGAGATTCATGCTTGGCTTTGGGCCGCCCTGGGAGCGGACGCCATTCGGAGAGTGTTTGCATGAGTCGATACCAAGGTGAATAAGGGAAGTTATTCATAGTAAGTGGGAGAAGGTAGGTTGTCAACACATCCTACAGTCTATTCTATTAGGTCACACCGTGAGATTTCTATAATGCACCTGCATGTCTACCCTGGAGCGACCTTACCAATCGGAGGGTTGTATTATAGGATTCGAAACTCCACAAACTCTAGAAATATATAGAGTCTCTTAGCTACGTTTTCATTCTTATCTTTCCAACTTCGGGAGCATAATGATTCCGATCTTTGAGGTCTGAAAATGGAGGGTCACACTTACGAGAATTACTAAGTGTTAATAAATTCTTAACCAAAGAAACGATAACTAAGTTAATATAGGAATAAGAGTTATTCTGGTGATAGTATCTAGTCAAAATAGTCTTGGTTCAACGGAGGAATAGTCGATCACCCCTCGGTGAACGTTATTCTAAACCATTGAAATATCGTTGCAAATATAATAATGATGGGTACATCATTTTTTGCTAAACTTGATTGGATTTTAAAGTTTAATGTTTTTTTATTAAAAAGGATATTTTTTTCTTTCCAGCATGACTAGCTCTTTAGTTAAACTATTACTTCTGAAAAACTTAACGGCGACAACTACTCAACATGAAAAACAAATTTGAATTCAATACTAGTAATGGATGACTTGAGATTTGTCTTAACTGAGGAATGTCCTCAAGCCCCTGCCTCGAAAGAAGCACAAGGAAAGTATGATTTACTAGTTGTTGAAACATGTTTAGTGGAGTATGATACCTCAACCTGGATATTGGATTCAGGAGCCACTAATCATATTTACTTCTCTTTTCAGAAAACTAGTTCCTGGAAAAAGTTTGAAGAAGGTGAGATCACCCTCAAGGTTGGAACAGGAAAGGTTGTCTCAGCCGAAGCAGTGGGAGACTTGAAGTTGTTTTTCAATGATAGATATATCATACTTAAAAATCTTTTGTATGCTCCTAAAATGAGACGGAATTTAATATCTATCACATGTATATTAGAACAAATGTATAAAATATCTTTTGAAATTAATGAAGCGTTCATTTTTAGAAAAGGTATTCAAATTTGTTCTGCTATACTTGAAAATAACTTATATAAGTTAAGACCAACTAAAAAGCGTTCATTTTTAGAAAAGGTATTCAAATTTGTTCTGTTATACTTGAAAACAACTTATATAAGTTAAGACCAACTAAAGTAAAATTTGTCTTAAATACTGAGATGTTTAGAATAGCCGAAACTCAGAATAAAAGATAAAAAGTTTCTTCTATTGGCTATCTACGACACTTAAGACTTGGCCACATAAATCTCAAAAGGATTGAGAGATTGGTTAAGAACGGACTCCTAAATCAGTTAGAAGACAATTCTTTACCTCCATGTGAGTCTTGTTTTGAGGGAAAAATGACTAAGGGATCTTTTACTGGAAAAGGTCTCAGAGCCATAATACCCTTAGTGCTCGTACATTCGAACCTGTGGACCGATGAATGTCAAAGCTCGAGGTGGGTATGAATATTTCATCAGTTTTATTGATGACTATTCAAGGTATGGTTGTATTGACCTAATGCATTATAAGTCTGATTCTTTTGAAAAGTTCAAAGAATATAAGGTTGAGGTTGAGAACCAGTTAGGTAAAACAATTAAGACACTACGATCAGATTGAGGTGGGGAGTACATGGACTTAAGATTCCAGAACTATATGATGGAACACGGAATCAAGTCACAACTCTCTGTACCTAATATGCCTCAACGGAACGGTGTATCTGAAAGAAGAAACAGAACCTTGTTGGACATAGTTTGCTCAATGATGAGCTTTGCTAAGTTACCTGATTCCATTTAGGGACATGCATTAAAAACTGCTATCTATATTTTGAATAACGTTCCCTCTAAAAGTGTTTCAGAAACACCTTATGAGCTATGGAAAGGGCATAAAGGCAGTTTACGTCAATTTAGGATTTGGGTATGCCCGACACACGTGTTGGTGCAAAATCCTAAAAAATTAGAACATCATTCAAAACTATGCCTATTTGTAGGTTATCCAAAAGAAACAAAAGGTGGTCTAATTTACGATCCTCAAGAGATTAAGGTATTTGTATCGACAAATATCACATTCTTAGAAGAAGACTACATAAGAAGTCATCAACCTCGCAGTAGACTAGTATTGAATGAAATTTCCAAAGACGCTACAGATAGAGCTAGTTCATCTACTAAGTAGTAGATAAAACTAGTACATCTAGTCAGTCACATCCTTCTCAAGAGTTGAGAATGCCTCGACGTAGTGGGAGGGTTGTTCATCAACCTGATCGTTACTTGGGTTTAACAGAAACACAAGTTATCATACCTGATGATGGCATAGAGGATCCATCGACCTATAAACAGGCGATGAAAGATGTGGACCGTTATCAGTGGGTTAAAGCCATGGATCTCGAAATGGAGTCTATGTACTTTAATTTTTCTGGGAACTTATAGATCAACCAAATGATGTAAAACCAATTGGTTGTAAGTGGATCTACAAGAGAAAATGAGACAAAACCGGTAAAGTATAGACTTTTAAGGCTCGACTTGTGGCAAAGGGTTATACCAAAAGGGAGAAAGTGGACTATGAAGAAACTTTCTCTCCCGTTACCATGCTTAAGTCGAAATTTGGCAGATGGATGTCAAGACAGCCTTTCTAAATGGCGATCTTGAGGAGAGTATCTATATGGCTCAACTAGAGGGGTTTATTGCACAGGGTCAAGAACAAAAGGTTTGTAAGCTTCAAAAACCCATTTATGGGCTGAAACAAACTTCTAGATCTTGGAATATAAGATTTGATACTGCAATCAAATCTTATGGCTTTGAACAGAATGTTGACGAGCCTTTTGTTACAAGAAGATCGTCAATTCTACTATAGCGTTCTTAGTTTATATGTATACAATATTCTACTTATTGAGAATGAAGTAGGTTACCTAACTGACATCAAGAAATGGCTAGCAACGCAGTTCCAAATGAAAGATTTGGGAAATGCGCAGTATGTTCTTGGGATTCAGATTATTTGGAACCACAAGAACATAACACTAGCCATGTCTCAAGCAACTTATATAGACAAAATGTTGTCTAGGTATAAGATGCAGAATTCCAAAAGAGGTCTGTTACCTTACAGATATGGAATTCATTTGTCAAAGGATTAATGTCCTAAGACACCTCAAAAGGTTGAGGATATGAGACGCATTCCCTATGCTTCTACAATAGGGAGCCTGATGTATGCAATGTTATGTATTAGACCTGACATATGCTACGCAGTAGGGATAGTCAGTAGGTACCAGTAAAATCCTAGATATGATCATTGGACTGCCGTTAAAAATATCCTCAAGTATCTCAGGAGAACGAGGAACTACATGCTCGTGTATGGTACTAAGGACTTGATCCTTACTGGATAGACTGACTCTGATTTTCAAACCAATAAAGATGCAAGAAAATCTACATCGGGATCAGTGTTCATTCTGAATGGAGGAGCAGTAGCGTGGAGAAGTGTGAAACAAAATTGTATTGCATACTTCACAATGGAAGCTGAATACGTAGCTGCATGTGAAGCAGCAAAGAAAGCAGTATGGTTGAAGAAATTCTTCATAGATTTAGAAGTCGTTTCAAATATGCATCTGCCTATCACCCTATATTGTGATAATAATGGTGTAGTTGCGAATTCAAGAGAACCAAGAAGCCATAAGCACGGCAAGCATATTGAGCACAAATACCATCTTATCCGGGAGATTGTACATCGTGGAATGTTGTAGTGACCGAGATATCTTTTGAGCAAAACATTGCTGATCCTTTTACAAAGGCCCTCACGGCTAAAGTGTTTGAAGGTCACCTATAGAGTCTAGGTCTATGAAGTTTGTAAACTAGGAAAAGCGGGAGAACTTTTGGTTATATGCCCTAGTTTATTTATTTATATGTTTATTGTCCTCTTATGTTTCTCACTTAAATTCAACATTGTGATAATCCACTAGGAGTTTTAGTCCAAGTGGGAGTTTGTTGGATTTTATGTCCTAAAACTCGTAATTTGTAAATTGATAAACATATTCTGTTTTATTTTTCAATAAAATTGTTATTGAAATTGTAATCTTGAATCCAATAAACTAAGATCCTGAGGCTATTTAATGTAGACTTGAACTTTATGTGATGACATAAAACATGGATTAAGTTCGAGTATATAGTCCAAAATGGTGTATAGTATAAGGATAAGGTTGGACGCCTTGTTCTGTGGACACTATAGATGCGGCCTACTTTGTAGTTAATACAAATGACGTGATCCTGAATCGTTCATATAGAGATATTGAGTGGAGGCATCCTATGCAATGAGTTTGTATAAGACTGAATCTCGACTTAGTCACTTTTTCTTTATAACATCGTTTACTGTATAAAACTGATCAATTCAAATTTGATGACCTAGGTAACTCGATCTCAATCCTGAGCTAGCTATGAACTTCTGTTTATTCGGGATTATCCTTAGATCTGCATGGGTGAGTGCAGCTCAACATTGCTGGCTCAATAAGCCTCCCATTTCAAGGGTAAAACTGGGTAAATAGCTGGGGACATAGGGTGCAAGACGAACTTCACTCCTACCTGTCTTTAGTGGTAGTAGATAGATTGTTACCTTAAGTGCTGACTTCGAAATTAGAACAAGGGGCCCCACCCTCTCACTAGGCTGAGAGGTACTCGATTTGTTGGTTGGACCACAAATCAATTGTTCTTTAGAGGTTCAGTGGGACTGAAGGAACAAAAAGTTTTCTCAAGGGTAAAACGGTATTTTGACCCACCCAAGACCACGAACAACCTGTGAAAGATTGACTTATTGGTTATGGTTATATCAGATGGATAGAAATATATCTACAGTGAGGGGAGGCAACTACGGAACTTTAATGGAATGACCCGTTAGTTAACAAATGTTGATTAATTAGGTTAAAGAGTTTTACCGGTTAATCTCGGATTGTTGGAGCCCATGATGTGTAGGTCCATTAGGTCCCTCTGCTAGCTCATATGGATTAAACTTAGAACAGTATGTTGGATTAATTCGAATTGTTCGAATTAGGAAAAGGGACTAAAACCAACAAGTATATGCGATATCGCTATCGGTTTTTCATATGGCGCTCTATATTCAAATGTGATTTGAATTTTGAAAATATGAATGTGGATTCATGTTCGGGAGATCAAAAATAGTCAAGAGAGTCAAAACTGTAAAAAGTCAAAGGGTTGACCTTTTTACTAGGGAAAGTCAAAGTTTGACTTTGACCAAATGAAAAAAAGACCATTTTGCCCTTGACTAGGGTTAGTGGAATTATCCAAAATTTTTGTTGGATAATCCCACTAACTTAAGTGTACTATGTGTAAACATTATAGAATGACACATAGCCCACATTGGTTTAGTGCTTTATGAGGTTTTGATTTTTGGTGAGTTTTTACATGCATTAGATGCACGTAATAGTTTTATAAAAAAAATTTCTTCTTCTTCTTTTTCTTTTAAGAAAGCTGAATTTTCTATAATTTTGGTTTCCAAATTCTCACCAAAATTCCCGCTTTCTCACATTAACCTTGAACCTCCCTTGCTTCTCTTTTCATTGCTTCATTGACCGGGTCCCACAACCCGGTTCTGAGTCCAGAGAATAGCAAGGAAACTCTAGTGGTGGTCCGGTAGAGTTCGGATCGAGATCAGCGAGAAAAACTTTTTTCGGAAGCTACAAAGGTTGTATACTATCCCTTTTAATTTATTGTTTTTTTTTCCTTTTGCATGCTAATTTCCTTTTAATTAGAAACAATTAGAGTGTAATTAGATCCTTATTCCGCTGCGTATGTCTCGTGTTCCATAAGAGATAGTACACCAAGGAGGCGTGATAGTCACAAAGATAGTCTCAGAAGATAACCTTGCTGATCCTTTTACGAAGGCCCTCTCGGCTAAAGTGTTCGTGGGTCACTTGGTCGGACTAATACTACGGGTATCATAATCTAGGGTAAGTGGGAGAATACCAGGGCATTTTGGATGCCCTAGTTTATTATATTTTCTTTCTATTTTTCTCAACATTGTAAGCATTATATATTTGTATATTTGTATGTCACTGGAGTATTTGTTCAAGTGGTAGATTGTTGGGAATGTCCTAAACTCGCAGTTCGTAAATATTTTTAACATATTCTATTTATCAATAAAAGTATTATTGAGTATCTTTTTCAATAAATTGTTATTGATATTACATTCTATTATAAAAATCTAATAAATGAATCTATGGCTATAAAATGAATACTTTAATTTTATATAGGACATAAAAGATGATCAAGTTTTAGTATATAACCAAAATGGTCTATAAGTATATGGATGAGATTGAGTACCTCATCCTAGTGACACTATTGGATGCGACCTATTTTGTATATTGTAAAAATGATGTGATCTCAAAATCATTCATGTGGAGACATGTGAGTGGAGGCATCCTATGCAATGAGTTTGCATAAGATTGGATCTCGAAATAGTCACTTTTCTTTATAACGACTTTTTACTGTTAAAACTGACTATTTCACATTCAGTGACCTAGGATAACTCAATCTTAATCTTGAGCTAACTATGAACCCCTGTCTATTCGAGATTATCCTTTGATTTGCATAGGTGAAAGTAGTCCATCAACACTACTCAATAAGCCTCCCATTTTGGGGATAAGATCAGATAGATAACTGAGGACATAGTACTGCAAGATAGAATTCACTTCTACTCGACCTAAGGATTAGTAGATAGGTTGTTCTAATAAGCACTGATTCATAGTCTTGAACAATGGGGCCCTGCCCTCTCATGATCGAGAGGGACATGGTTTATAAATTAGACTACAAACCAAATTGTTCAATAGAGGATCAGTGGGAGCTTAAGAAGCAAGATGTATTTATAGGGGTAAAACGGTAATTTTGACCTAGCTGAAAATACGAACAACCTGTGAAGGATTGACTTACTAATTATGATTAAAATGGACAGAAATATATTTGCAATGAGGAGAGTGCAACTATCGAGTTATAGCGGTGTGTCTTGATAGTTAACGAATATTGATTAATTTGGTCTAAAAGAGTTTAGCTAATTAATATTAAATCGTTGGAGCTTATGTTCTGTAGGTCCATAAGTTCCCTCTACTAGTTCGTAAAACTATATCTTGGATTAGTGAATTGAGCCGATTTGAAATGTTCAAAGTCAAAATTTAGAGTTTTTGAATTTGAAGTGTGCAAATTCAACTAGGTTTTAATGAATTGTATTTGATACAATTAAAACGTTTAATTTTGTAGAAATCAATCAAAATTGGGCAGATTGAAATATATAAATATTGATTTATATATTGAATTGCATGAATAGGATTCATGTATAAATTAGGTGTTTGATTAATTTAATATTTAATAATAATAATAATTATTTTATTTAATTAAAGTTATTTAATTAATTTAAATAAATTATTTTTAATTCTAAAAATGAAATTCATATTTGATTTTAATATTAATTTTAGTTTAATGGAATTTAGATTAAAATTCAAATTTAAAAAATGAATTAAAAAGCAAAAATTAAAAAATTCCACTATTGAGTGGAGTTTTCCAATTTTACATCTTCATATGGAGTGTCTTCCTCCAAGCCAAACACCTAGCCCATTAAACATATGGAGTGTTCTTTAGCTCCTTGAGGTGTCAATGAGTTGAAGCTGAAGAATTTGCATATTCTTCATGGTTAAATAAGCTGAGAATTTCCTGGCCAAGGGGATGGTTTAGTTTTTGCTGAAATTCTACTCTTCTCTCTAATAACCCTTCTCATCCCTTAACAAATTGACCTCAATTTGAGATTTCACCTCTTAATCCAAGTTAGTGGATGGTAGAGAAGCTCCTCTTGGTGGTCTATTGAATATTTGGAGGTTGATTTCGTGTTGAGGAGCAAGGATTTGAGGAGTTACATCAGAGGTAGTATTCTTACGCAACCCTATTTTATGACAGTTTCATTGCATGTTTTATAACTCAAATTAAATGTAATTAAATTGTTTATTGATTCTAATTTCTTCCGTTGCATGTTAGTTTTATCTATCAATAATAATATATTGTATACTAATATTTAGTGGATAATTAGAACTAACTTACAATTGTTTAAATTAGAATCCAATTTCTGGATTTTGCTACTGAAAACATGAAATACAACTTAGTTTTCATTTAATCCCTTTGTTCACACTAGATTTTTGAAGGAATTGAATTCGTGAATTTTTTTGTATTAATTTCAGTATAGTATAGTGACCGATACAATCTCTAATGTTTGATCCTTTGATACCTTCTCTCAAAAGGGATAAAGTTTAAATTTTATAACTTTTCAATCTTCAATGAGTTGCTTTAAATTTTAATCTTCTAAAATTCAAGGAAGTTTTAATCTTCCATGTCTTCAATCTTCATAAGGTTGTAATCTTGAGATCGTTTTGAGTTCCGGTCTTCTGGAATTCAAGAAAATTTTAATCTTCCAAGTCTTTAATCTTCAGAAGTTGGTAATCTCAAGATCGATCAGAACTTCAAAATCTTAAGAGTTTTAGAACTTAATCCTTATCTGCAGAGGTTCAGTATTTTGTTGCCAATTCTTTCCAACCTCCTCAAATGAAAGAACAAGACCTCTATTTAGAGAAGATTTCCATAGGCCTTAGGTGGGCTTAGGCCCCATTTTCTTTTGGGCTATTGAGCTTGGGCCCAACTATTTTTTTGGGTTTGGGTTAAAGTTAGGCTTTGGCTGAATCTTTCCTTCGACCCAAATTTTCCGTTGTAGGCTTGAATCTGGCAGGACTTTGAATTTGAGCGACTTTAATTACTTGACCTAATCCAGTTGACCTTTGGCCAAATTTATTGATCGTGATTTAGGCTTCATCGTCATTGAAGTTGATAAGCCCATTATTGTGATCAAATGGCCGAATGGAAGATACGTGACATTTTATAATTGTTTGAAATTTCTACTCTAATAAATGTCTTTTTTCGAGATTTATGCACGTCTATGTGTGGGTGAATCTTGAAAAAAAAGATAAATTTAAATTAAAGTATGATTTTATTTTTTTTACTTTTTTTGATGTATAATCTTGATCAAAATATGAATTTAGATCATGATTTGATTTTGCATATATTTTCATCAATGGATCAAAGTACATATTTAGACTTCCTTGAAGATAAATATATTTATGTTTAGAAAGTCACCAAATTTGTAATGAGATTTGGGATTCATCATCTTTTGCTTGAGGATATAATTTAGAATTTGGATGCTCTCATTTGACGCCTTGCAGTCCCACATTTTGGGATTTATTCACCCAAACATTGACTTGGAAAATGTCTCAATTTCTAATTAAGGTCAAGTTCGAAGTTGAACTTGAGTTTTGATGAGATTTGAGTCTGTATATAACACATTTCGATTTGGAAAGAAATTTGGATTATGCCCAATATAAACCTTTAAATTTGAATTCTTTTTAACAATGGGATAAAACGCAGATTAGATTGGAAAGAAAAATGAATGAGGATTCAAATTCTATGGTAAGTTTGCTCCTACTTATATTTGGTGCTCTAGTTTTGATTTGAGATCAAATTTATGTAAATTTTGACTTTAGATAAGATTTGAATTTTGAATTGGACTTAAACAATATCCAACTTTTAATTTTGAAATTAGATCTTAGTTGTTCCCCACCTAGATACAATATGCTCCATTTCTTTTAAAAAAGAAAAAAAAAAAGAAAAAGAAAACACTTTGGCCAGATTTAAAATTCAAAATATTCTATCTAGTTAAATCCATAATATTCAAACCTAAGATCTAAACTCCTTATGAGGTTGGATTTCAAATTCAATCTAAATTTGAAATCCTTTTGAGATTTTTTTTAACTCTCATATCTGAGCCATGGTTTTTTTTCACTATAAATTGGATGGAATCATTAGAAATCACACTGAATATCACCCTCTCAGCAATTTTTTTGAACAAAATATCATAGAGAAAGTTGAGAAAATCAACCGCAAACGGGCCTTGAAAAAATGATTTTACTTTTCCCATCTTCTACATTATGGGCTCAAGTTAATCCCTAGGTCTTTTGTTTCTTATTACCGACTGTCTTTTGTACTTTTTTTTTCGTGAATCTACTACTGGCGCCAGCCAATCTTTTTTTTCCTTTTTTTTTTTCTGTCGCTACTGTTAAACAACGTGGTGGCTATGGTCGGTGCTGCCTGCCATGGATGGTGGTGAGCATCGACCTTTTTTCTGCTTCGTTTCTTTTCTTTCTCTATCGCCGATATCACTAACGCTCTTGCCATCGTCTGTCGAGGAAGGTGGCGGCACTCATCCCTCTCTAGAGTTAGAGATTGAATGAGAAGGAAGATGCATAGAGTGAGAAAATTAGAGGGAAAGAAATTGGGGGGGGTGGGGGGGGGGGAATGAAGAATAAAAAGAAAAGACAGTAGCAAACTAGGTTTAGCCCTCCCCTCCCCTTTTTATTTTTATTTTTATACATTATTAGATTTTTTTTCTTTGCTTTTCTTTTCTTTTTAATTTTGTTTTTACTTTCTTTTGAAACTTTGTATTTTTGTTTTTTTAAATAATTTTTTTAGTTGTTTTAGCATTTTTTTTGTTCTATTATTTTACTTTATTCTTCCCTTTTTTACAACGTTTTTATTATGATTTTTATTCATTTTTTACCTATTTATTATCCCCTTTTTATTTCTAGTTTTGGTGTTTTTTTTATATATTTTTTTCTTTATTAATTTTTTTTATAAACAACAAAAAAATTGGATGGACCTTTTTTTTATTATCTTTTATCGTCTTTCTTTCATATGCATTTTACAGGCTTAATCTGCTGGTAACTTTCAACCCAATTGAAGAGCAAATAACTTTTCTTCATACGAATTTCCACATATTCTATCAAAAGGTGGGTTTTTTTTGTGTGTTTTTTTTTTTTCCAGAAATGCTTTGATATGAGATCGCTGCCTCTAAATTATTGTTGACCTTAGAGAGGTTTGGATCATCGTTGGCCTTAGAGAGGTTTGAATTATTTGTTGACCTTAGAGAGATTTGGATTTTGCTCAGGTTTCGTTTAAGGATGGTGACATTAGAAGGTTCCTCTAGTGTTCTCCATCCACTCGAGCATAGAATATGTCCAAACTTTATGAAGTTCACCATCTTTTTTAAGCCCTTCATGCATTCATTTCTTTTAGGTTTTGCAATTGAGACTTATTTCTCTATGGTGACTTTTTTTTTTTTTTTTTTTTTTTTTTTTTTTTGTAGAATAATGGTTTACTTCACCGAACATATCTCCTATGGAAAGAAACATCTTGTAATTCTTGCAAATAGGAATCAATGTATAAAAAATAGGCTAAGCCTTCTTATGGCCAGATTTGGACAACGACACGACCCCACTTGAATGATCAGTGGAGTATCCTTAATTCAGGGAGAAAACATGTGGATATTACAATCTTATATTCATAACAAAGCCCATACTCCTGATCGGATGCTAACTCTTGGGCGTCATATAATTGATGGTGAAACTCGTGGGAATGCCACCATAAAAGTCTCTAGAGAATTTACCTTTACGGACTGCTATTGGAAATGGTTAGAGTTTGTAGTTGGTTGAAACGAACGATCCTTTCATGCTATCTGTTTATTTGGCACAATGACGATCTCTTTGTATACAACTGAAATAGTGACGTGGTTCGAGCCTTTTGCCAATACTCTTCATACATGGTGGTTGAACTATCAATTTCCCTATGCAACCTATGGTTATTTGGAGGCCTTTCGATTATAGTGGACTTCTACGAGGAAGTCGTTCCCTACCCTAGAGAGTTAATCGGTTCACGGGACAAGAAGAAATCTCTTTCGAAGACTTGTGAACATCTTTTTCAGGTGTACTATTTGATAATTTGTTTGTAGCAAAAACGTGTGTCGTACTTTAAGAATGATTCCTGAACATTAGTTATTGGATTTCATTTTGGTTCCTAGAAGCCTACTACATGGAAGTAAAAGGCTCTCGCTCCCGACCTACTTAAAACTCGAATGGTGCAAATATCAAGCCTCGGGACTGGTCAAGTAGAGAAAATATATTATTTAAGGAACTTAGGATAGAAGACAATTTGAATGATAAAACATACTTGGCTGCATTTTTATCCGTTGGTTGTGTTTTTTTATATTCCCGCAAAATGGGGGCCTACCTTCGTCATAGAGTTTTTAAGGCTGCTAGCTTGACAGAAAGATGTATAGCCTTGTCGCAATAGTTCTAGGCAATATTTATCATTTCTTAAGGATGATAATTGAAGCTTCAAATCCTATTGGACGCATGGACTTTTATTTTCCCATACATTATGCAGCTCAATTTATTTTGGAGAATATGAAGCACGGGAACTGATCCATAAAGGTGCAAATATTCCGTGGCACATGAATTCTTAGAACTGAAATAGACATGAGCATCTGGTTGATGATGGAGATTTATCATTTCAATAATCTTGCCAACTCTCCAGTATGCGATTGTAGATACCGTATTTTGTCCGACTTATTTTTTATTTTTTATTTATTTTTTCATTGAATTTAGTATTACACTTTTATCATTGTTTATTATTGTTAAAACTCCATAAAATGAAAAGGAAACAAGAAAAAAGATAAAGTTTGAATTTTTTTTTAAAAAATCAAATTTAAATTAACAAATAATAATTTCACCAAAGATCTCCCAATACTTCTCTCATATCTCATGTATTATTTCCTCGTTTCCCTATTTTCTCTCATCCTTCCTATTTTTCTCCCACACTCTCTATTCTCTTCACACTGTCGCGTTTTCCTCACCCATAACATGGTAAGCTTCGATGTCTCTTTATTTATTTTTTTTATTAGTATTTATTTTTCTTCTTTTCTTTCAAATTGCCAAATTTTGTCTCGAGAATCAATATTAAATATGCAAAATTAATTTTATCTTGTGTCATTGAAGGAGACAACTTAAGTACATCTTAAAGTCCCAATGAGATTTTATTATTGTTAGTTAGTCTGTGATATTCCTTTTCTTATTTAATGAATCAGCTCGCTTTGATTTGATTTTTATCTCATCATTTAGCTAATTGGATAGCCATTTTTGTAATTTTTTTTCGCTTTTTGTAACTTTTTTATTTTCTTTGATATGTCACAATTTTAATTAAAATTATTATTATCACAGATCATCAATTAGTTACTGTGAATTTGTAATTTTATATATATCTTTGCATAAATATCAAATTCATCATTAATCTCAGGTGTAAAGTTAAATAAATAAAAATAAAATATTCAACATAAATATTTCTTAAATTAAATCTGGTAGCAAATTAAATTTGAGAATTAGAACGGTTATCTTTGTGAATTATTCTAATTCATAAATATAAAATTCTTCTGCAAATAAATATATATTTTTTCAAAATGAATAAACTTGAGAAAAATGGTGTTTCTTTATGGGTTTTATTGTTAAAAGTCCATAAATACATGAAATTTCTCCCTAATTTAAAATTCTAAATTTGAAATCATTTCAAAAAAATAACAAAATTTCAATCATCAATAACAAATTTTAATTTAAAATGAGATCGAGTAGTGTTCACTTTTTGGAATTTATTAATTCCTTAAATACATGAAATTTCTCATTAAACACCAATGACAGAGATTAGAATCATCAAAGTTTGATGTTATAATATTCTTGAGGTGTAGGAAATTATTTTGAGAATCCAAAATAAATTTCTAATTTACTTAATGACTCTGATGCCACTCACAATTATTAGATCATGTTTTATTTTTAAAATGTAGCTAATAAACACGAGACATTTAAAAACAAAGCAAATAACATTTTGTGGACCTTATTTTTTTAATTGAATAATAAAAGATAAAATTTGATAACTGTTTTTATGGGATTTGTTGAGTGTTAGCAACTTCCCTATATAAATGACTCTCAAGCTCAAATCTGAATTTACGTAGATTAATACTTTTTAATTAGGTGATCAATCATGCCTTTAGTATGATTGGTGACAACTCTAGAACTTTTTATTTAAAGAGACCCAAAAAAGAGGACGTCAGTCACTCCAGGTCGCGAGTGCGTTACAACAACGATCATGCTACATGTCATCTCGTTGTGGGAATATTTTGATTATAGAATCATATAGTCCTTATCGATTTGGTCGGCAGTTCAGATTTTATCAAGACATTCATAACGATATAGGGGAATTCCACCTGCCATCACTTTCTACAATGTGATATATCACTTTAGGGTCTACACTAATTGTAGATCGTTGTCTCAAGTATTCTTATTGGCCTGCACGTTGGAGCCATGTTGTAGGGATAAAAGCCCTAACATAGCGAAATAATCAAGACCTAACTCGATATCAAGTGAGAAATTGAAATACCAATACAATGGCAAAAAATACAAAATAAAAAGGAAACCTAAGAACTTCAACTTGCTATAAAATTTTTAGGTTAAGCATGCATTACAATTAGGAATTCAATCCTACAGAGAAAAGAAAAACGCCAATTCTCCATTGGGATGGATTTCACAGACACCACCAATTAGAAAATCTCCCTATTCTCTCTGAGAATTTTTTCATAGAACCCTTCCAATTTTTTTATTTTTTTTTTCTTTTAAAACCTATGTTCTTCAATCTTTTACAGGTATTTCAATCAATGGAGAGAGAGAAAACGTGGGCACTATCTCACATTTTAAATAACTCCCCCGTGGGAGTTATTTATTTCATTTAATAAAAATCAAATAATTAATTTAAAATAGTTAGTAATTAATTAAATATAGTTTAATTAATGATTTCATTTAAATCATATTTAAATGAAACATATCTCACATAACCTATAGTTTTAATTCAATTAATTTAATTAAATCAAATTGAATTTATAATTAATTAATCTTCCAATTAATTAATTACCAAATTACATATCACATATTAAATTTAACCTACAAGCCAATCATATTCAATTGTATTTCTCTCATAATCTGTAGTTTTAATGTCCATCTAATACGCATTAATTTTAATCTCTAGTTTTAATATGAATCCAATTTATATTAATTTAATATTTGAAATCCTCAAATATTTAATTCTCTTATAAATTTAGTTTTGGATCATATCCAAAATTAAATTTATATTGTAAAGTTTAATTAAAATATAAACTTTATATTATAATGTATCATTATACATTATACTATCTCCCTAAATGAACTTGAACACTTCAAACTCTATTCAAGACATAATTACCTCAATTTCCTTTATGAGCTAGGAAGGGGACCTCATGGAGCTATAGATCAGAAGCTTCAACGATATGAGATTAATTGGCTAAACTCATTAACCTCATTAATCAATATTCATTAACTGTGGGTACACTCCACTAAAGACTCATAGTTGTACTCTTTTCACTGCAGATATATTTATGTGCCCACGAATATAAACCAGCAAGTTAGTCCTTCACGAGTGTTTGTAACACCAGGTGGGACAAAATTATTGTTTTACCTCTGGGTTACTTCTTTATCCTTAAGTATTAGTGCTTCTCTAATGAACAACTTGTTTATAGTTCAACCATTAAACAGAAATCCCTTTCGAGCCAAGCAAAGGGTAGAGCCCTTTGTTTAAGTCCCAAAGACATCACTTAAGAGAACACTCATCTATTTACCCTATTGTCGGGAAGGAGTGAAATTCATCTTGTATATTGTATTCCCAGCTCCCGACTCGGTGTTGTCCTAAAATGATAGGCATATTGAGTCGACGAACTGGCCATTCTCATCCATATAAATTAAAAGACAATCCCCCATGAATAGGAGTTCATAATAGACTCAGAGTTACTAAGTTGCCTAGGTCATCCTGTTGAAATAGAAACCTAACTAGTCAATGGAGTTATGTTTAGTGGTTATTATTTCATGGTTCGGTCTTATGCAAACTCATTGCATTGGATACTCCCACTCGCATGTCACCTACACAAACGCATTGGATCTCATTGCGTTTGTATCAAATACAAAATGGGCTATATCTACAGTGTCACAGGATAAAGTACTTAGTCTTATCTCTATACTATAGACCCTTTAGGTTGTATCTTGAACATTGGTCCCTGTATGTCTTCACATATAGTTCAAGACTCATAAGATAGTCTAAAATGTTAGTTTATTGGATTTAGGGGTTTTAAGACAAAATGAACTCAATACAATCAATAACACTTATTGAAATAACATCGATACTCTTTATTGATGACATTCAATTATTTATATTTTCTATCTACGAGTTTTAGGACATAAAACCCAACAAACTCCCACTTGAACTAAAACTCTAGTAACTGGAATGTACATGATATCCATAGTCCAAAATAGCGAGAATGGTAAATAAATATAATAAACTAGGGCATCCATATATCCATTACACATCTCCCACTTGTCCTAGATTATACAATATACATGTCTCGTTGACCTGGACTCTCTAGATGACCTTTAAACACATTAGCCGAAAGAGCATTCGTAAATGGTCAATGATGTTGTGCTTCGAAGTGATCTTTGTGATGATCACATCTTCTCATTGCACAATCTCCCATATCAGGTGATACTTCTTCTCAATATGTTTTTCTCGTTTGTGGCTACGATGCTCTTCAGAGTTAGCTATTACTCCATTGTTGTCACAGTATAAGGTGATAGGTAAGTCCATGTTTGGAACGAATTCCAAATCGCTTAGGAACTTCCTAAAACAAACCAAACTACCTCCTTTGCTGCTTCATAAGCAGCTACATATTCAACCTCTATAATGGAGTCTGAAATGCATCATTGCTTGATGCTACACCATACTACAACTCTCCTATACAGGGTGAACATTGATCCTGACGTGGATTTCTTATAATCATTTTCAGTTTGAAAATTAGAGTCGATGTATCCCATAAGGATTAAATCCTTAGCTCCATATACCAGTACGTAGTCCCTCGTTCTCCTAGGTTACTTAAGATGTTCTTAACTGCAGTCTAGTGGTCTAACCTAAAATTGGACTGGTACCTATTGTCTATTCCCACTACATAACAAATGTCTAACCTAGTGCAAAGCATAGCATACATTAAGCTACCTACAGTTGAGGCATAGGGAATACGTCTCATATCTTCAATTTCTTGAGGTGTCTTAGAAAAATTTTCCTTAGACAAGTGAACTCTGTGCTTGAAAGGTAATAAACCCTTCTTAGACTTTTGTATCGAATATCGTGTCAAGTCGATATAAGTTTTTTAAGACAGAGCCATTGTTTTGTTCTTATGAACCCTAATGATTTGGATCCCAAGAATATACTGCACCTCTCCTATATCTTTCATTTGGAATTGGCTGCTAGCCATTTATTAACATTGGTAAGGTACCCTACATCATTCTTAATGAATAGGATATCATCCACATAAAGTACCAAGAAAGCTACTTTATTGTTGATGTTTTTTTTTTTGTAGACATAAGATTCATCAACCTTTTTATCAAAACCAAAAGATTTGATCATAGTATCAAATCTAATGTTCCAAGATCTGGATGCCTGATTCAACCCATAAATTGATCGATTGAACTTACAAACTTTTTGCTCCTGACCTTGGGTTGAGACATAATGATGCTCTCTTCAAGATTGTCATTTAGAAAAGCAATCTTGACATCTATTTGCCACATCTCATAGTCATAATATGTGGCTATGGATACGAGAATTATTATATATTTAAGCATAGCAACAGGGGAAAAAGTTTCCTCATAGTGAACCCCTTCCCTTTAGGTATAACTGTTTGCTACGGGTCTAGCCTTGAAGATTTGTACCTTTCCAACTACATCTCTCTTTCTTTTATGGATCCATTTACACCTTATGGGTTTAACCCTTTGGTTATAAAGATTTATTACCGCCTGCAAACCTCTACTAATCAAAGAAAATTTATAATACTGAACTACTCCTACCACTACAAAGACACAACAATAATGGTAAGTCTGGGTCGATCCATAGGGAAACTTGATTTGCTTTGTTAAGCCGATTTCCTAACTAGAGCGGTAAATGGGGGGAAGGTGATTGGTGTGGAGTAAATGAATTCCTATGTAATTTCCCATCATCAAATTGTTTTTATTAACTCATATTGATTATGCTTAACACAATAATTTGTTTTATAAACCCTAACTAGCATCTACAAAGGCGAACAACTAATTAAGACTAAATCATACAGACGACCTAAATAAATTAAAACTTCTAATGAAACCCTAATTAACTAATTGTAATCAATTCAATCAAATTAGATAGCAATCGAGAATAATCAATTAACACTTGCATTAAGTTCTAGGTTTCTATTGTGAAGTTAATTAACTGGATAGCCAACTTGATTAACTCAGTTTCTTTGAATTAAATCAAATTAAACAATTTAGGATCCAAGACTAGAATTAGAAACCTTAGCATGCAAGCTCAATTTTTGCTACTCAATGACTTAGGCTAGACAAAGAGAAATACATCATACAAACCTAAAATTCTTTAGCAATCAAAATACTTTCAAAGTAATGATCGTCGGTCAAACTGATCAACATAAATCAAAGAATTAAAACACATTCAAAGATGCATAAAGTCAATATGAAATTAATATAAAAACAATCCTCAAGGTTGTTACATAAGTTTACATCCCAAGATTTAGAATCGAGAAACTCTCCTCGATGACTTCATAGAAAAAGGAAGAAGAGATGAATCGATCCAATCCGTGGAATACAACCCAAAATTTATAAATTCTAACCTAAAAGAAAAGACAAAGATAATGAAAAATAAGCTGGAATGACAACCTCCCTTTTTTCCATCTCTATGCATATATAACACCCTAAATAATAGGGTGTATTTATAGAAAAAGTTTAGGCAGCGCTGTGGCGCTTCGGTAGAGCGCAGCTGCGCTCTAGCCTTCTGCCATTGAGCGTCGTGTACAGTGCCACTGTCTTTACGATTGATCATCTATACATGCACTTTATTTTTTCCCCGTCAAAGTTCGTAGTGGTATGATACTTCAGGGTAGCGTCGTACTGCTCTCACCAAAGCGCAGTACTACCTTCTAGCGTAGCGGCGCTCCTTCCAGGGGCAATTTGGTCATTTACCTCTTTTGCTATTTCTTTCTCCATTTTGGCTCGAAATGCATCTAAATAGTCTTGATTGTCTCATATCTCTTTTATCTTCTAAAAACACAAAACAAAAAAAAAATTAATACCTAAGAACTAACAGGATTTAGGTGGGAATTCTTGCTTTTGTTTTCAGTCATGTTTATGATGATGAGGATGAATGTTAATGGAGAATATGTTTAATCTATCTCTTGGTATGAAGATGATGGTATGCGTTGGATTAATGATAGATCGTGTGTGCACACCTTGCTAGTGCATACAAGTTCTCTTAAGCTAAGTGTCCTTATAAGCCCAGAGTCGAATGTAGGGACTCTAGAGTACACTAATGCAAGTTTGGTATTTGGATATATTGTAGCGTTTTCCTAATTGTTTGATATGCATTGGTTATGTACATTAAACTACTGGCACGCCTGCAAGAGGGAAGTAGGAGTTCAGAAAAAGGGGAAAGTGTTCATGGATAGTTGACTTAAGCGTAGATGGTATGCATTGATTTCCTAGTGGGAACAACAAGCCGATATAAGCACATTGATAATGAAACGAAAATGATATAGATGTCTGCTAAAGTCCAAGTGTATGCATGATGTGTTTGTTGGGATTGGTGTCCTAATTCTCCCGGTGGTCTCGTAGTTTGTAAATATTTTTGTACACATTGTCATTAATAAAATAAATGTTATTTTATTCGCATATACTCAAATCCAACAAATTAAGATCCGTAGTTATTTCATGTAACTTAAGCACGTATGTGAGACATACAAGTGGATCATGTCTTAAGTAATAACATAAATGGTCTGTAATATAAGGATAAAGGAGTGATACCTTATCCTTGTGATACTACGGATTCGACTCACTTTGTAGATGTTACAAGTGTTGTAAGATGCTACAAATGATCTGATCCTAACCATTCATGTGGAGACATGTAAGCGGTAATGTCATATACAAAGAGTTTGTATAAGATCGGACCACGAAATGATTAGTCTCTTTATATAACGCCATTGATAATTGAGACTTACATTTCACTAAAATGACCATAGGTGACATGATCTTAATCCTGAGTGAGTTGAGAACTCTTTTCTGTGAAGGCGGTCCTTTGATTAGTATGGGTGAGAGTGGCCAGATTGCGTACTCAGCAAGCCTTCCTTTTTGGGAATTCGTCTGATTGGGGAGTTGGGAACTCAGCTATACAAGACGGAATTCAATCCTTCCTTGAAACAAGGGTAAGTAGATAAATTACTCCCTCAAGGGCTGATTCTGGGTCTTGAACATAGTGGCCACAAACTGTCTTTGGAAGAGAAGACTTAATCATAGTAGGACTATGATTTATTGTTCATTAGATGAATCAGTGGTACTTAAGGAGTTAGATGTAACTATAGGGGCAAAACGGTAAATTGGCCTAGCTGTACTTACGAGAGATTTGTGAAGGATCATCGCACCGTTGATTGGTCATATGGACACAGAAATATATCTGTAGTGAGAAGTGTGCAACTGTCGGTCTTTAGTGGAGTGTTCGACAGTTAACGGATGGTGGATTTCGTGATTAAAGAGTTTAGTCAGTTATTCACGTACCGTTGGAGCTTCAAGCTATAGGTCTATAAGGTCCCCTTGGTAGCTAAATGGATTCAAGTTGAGAATTAGTTTTTGGGTTAGTTTGATGTGTTCAAATTAACAAGAGGGAATTCGATTATATGTAATATAATTGATTTGATGTATTAGATACATTAATTAGAGGAATTGATATAAATATGATTTATATTAAATAAAGGAGAAAAGAACTATGGTTTAAATATTACATATGATGTGATATTAAAACTATAGGTTATAAATATAATATGATAAGTTAGTTATTATATTTATTTATAATAAAAATAATTCTGAGAAAATTGTTTAGTTGGTTATTTTCTCCATTAACCGTACAAGTGGAAGGTTGATTTCAGTTTTGAAAAATTAAAGGATAAAATGAAAAGAGTTTTCATTTTATAAACGATCACTTCATTAATTGCTTTATTAATCGTTTACTCATGAAAGACTATATGATAGCCCTCATGAGAAACTAAATGATTGAGCGAGAGACTAAATGCAGATCTGGTGGTCGACAATCGTTCGGACTTGGTAAAGTTGTCGTAGCACCTGTAGTAGAACCCTGTGTCTACTCTTTAGGCAGAATACCATCACAAGGCACATTAGCATGGCGATGAATAAACAATCCGAAGAGTGGCCTCACGAGAAACTAAATGATTGAGTGAGAGACTAAACGATCATCTAAATGATCGAGCGAGATTTCCTAGACGATCGACTCTAAATAATTGAGTGAGAAACTAAACGATCGAACGAGATTTACTAAACTATCGTCTAAATGATTGAGCGAGAGACTAAATGTTCGAGCGAGATTTGCTAGACGATTCTCACGAGAGAAAGATTTACTAAACGATCAAGTACTCTTAGTCTATGCGATAGATAAAAACCTTCCTCCTACTTACATGATCGTGTAGTTCGATCGCTTTTTTACTCCTTCCCTCTACCAAATTCACATAGATCCCAAACCTTCTGGATTCTCACTCTGATAATTCCAAGGTTGCCGAGTGGTAGTTGATGACGGAAAATTGGAAGTCAATTTTACTCAACAACCAACTTCCCTTGGATGCGTTATGTGATGTATGTTCCTAAGATATACGTTGATAGTCATACGTCGATAGTCATACATTGGAATAAATATGCGTTAATAAATGTATGCGATGACCATGCATCCTGCCACAAGTTTTCTTGCGTTCACGCCAAGTATAACATGGACGCAAGTTTCTCGGATAATTCGAGGTCGAACATAGGGACTTGTAACTATATGTTTGCGGTGATTGTGCATGCGATGGTTGAATAAAAGAATGGAGAGGATATTGCTACGTTAATCTTACTCTTACTCCTATCTAACAGACAACGCAATGAGAATATGCATGAAAGGTAGCGATGCGACAAACCTTGACATGAAATAAATGTATGGGAAATAGATAAAATGCGGAGATGTTTTCATTGCAAAACTTTAAGAGTGATCGCAAGGGTAACCCTAGTCAAGCAATCCATGCAATCATGCTACAACTATACACGGCAAGTAATTTTCCAATGGAAATACGGTACTCCTAATTCTAGGACGCATGTGTTGAATGCAAAAGTGTCCATAGAGCTTATTCCTAAGTCTCTACTCTTTTCCTATGCGATGATGCAAAATACACACAACGCTGCAGTGACTACATTCAATCATATCCTATCTCTAGGATGGATGCGATACGTTAATAACAAATAACGCTCATTCCTAAGCGCCTATCTCTTGTATTATGTGTTCTAATCTGGCTCTCCCAAGCCTAGATTTTGACCTGACCTTCCCAAGCTTAGATCCTGTCCTTAGACTACCCTCCCGAGTATCCCTAATGGACGAATGAAGCATACATAATACAAGACAATCGCATAAACTTCGTTGACCTAAGATTGTTACTATCCCTAGTGAACAATGCATACCTTGCTTAATGCGTCCAACCACTTACCCTCTCGGGCAGTTGATTGTTGCTAGACCTTCATTATAGACAAGCAATGCGTTAGCCCATAGACAGGCGTTGCAGCATGCTTACATATACTTAATCAAATAAGATTACTCACATACTCACACAACGCACACCTCTCGGTGGGTTGCTACATGTTCATATTTCTAATCCACATGACTAAGTATGCAATACCCAAGCAATCTCACTAAGTTTTGCAATGTAAGTAATAATGCTAAGCAAAAAGATGGCGATGAAGTCGAAGGAATAGAGAAATGCATTGAAAACACATTGTATTAATTTCTTAATTCCAAAATGTCATACAATACAATATAGAAAAAGAAAGGGAAAAAGAAATGAACCGGCTGGAAGCAAAACTCTTGCTTCCAGCAGATGTGCGTCAAGACTGCCGGTGGTGCCATGGATGGGTGGAGGAGCTGAATCTCTCGGAATGGATGAAGGAGGTGAAGAAACTCTCAAGCGTCTTCTCATGCATTTTGTCTAGATCGCAGGGAAAATCCCAGTTGAGGATAATCTCCTGGATAACTTAAATTTCAGCTCGTCGGCTTCTATTTATAGAGCTTGGATCGTCGACAGCATTAATTGGACTGCCTCTGAGTCTGACGTTCGCATGTTTCGCCCTTTCTGAACCTTTGCCACTAACGGCGTGGTAAGTGAAATGACAACATCATCTTTGGATTTTTTCGAGGTAGATACGTTGATGCGTTCATTCCACCTACCGCATTGATTCCTATTAGTTGCGTTGTCGCGTAGCCGCAATCATTTAATGACCGCATTCGTTTAATACTGCACTCTACACGATGACCGCATTCGCTTGACGAGCGCAACTCTCAGGCGATGGATGCATACGACTGATTACCGCAACATTCATGCGTTGATTGATGTGTTTGCCTTTATGATGGAGTGTTTCTCCACATGCGGTCATCTATGTGGTGGTCCGATTTCCGCGTTTGCATTCATTTCCTACATTTGCTACAAAGATAGAATATTGAACGCATAATTAACGCAAAATAACAAGTTAGCTGAGATTCGACATGCCGATCGACACAAGCTTATATTCTGGTGAATTCCTATCATGATCGACGCATATTCTGTCTAACAACCTTCATAATTCTAAGTAAAAAGCCTAAGATGAAAGTGCAAGGTAAAAGAAAGAAGTCAAGCCACAGGTTCAATTTCTTGTCCCTTTTGGCTTGGTTTTATGCTTGTTGTTGCCAACTTAGTAAAGAGGTTGAAAGAGACATCTCCCTCAAGCTTTTCTCTGGTAGCACCTGGTTACCAACGGTGGAGAATGGCTATTGTCCCTCATTCTTCTTGCTTGTAAATGGAAGTGGTGAAAAATGACTCTCTCTCTAGGTAGCTAACTAACTAACTCCTTTCATTTGCTAGTAGCTTCTTCTTATATATGCAATCTGATCAACCATTTGGTGATGTGATTGTACTAAATTTCATACCCTGAGATAGTCATCTGCCATTTTGCTTTGATTAGACGACAACAATCAGATGCCCATGCTTGCAAGTTGTGATTTGATAGGGATTACACGAGCCAAATGTATCTTTCATGCATCAGGTAATCTGGACGCATTCCTCTTGCATTGGCCTTGTCTACAAAAACTTAGTGAATTTTTCTAATTCCTACACTAAAGTGCTTTGTGATGCAAATTTTCACTTAAGAAGATACTTTTGCATGAGCTTACCACATACAATTGCATGCGTTTTCCTTTATCATTATTGCGTTTACATCACTTATAATTCTAATTATTTCAACTTTGGGAGAACATTAACTTATATTTCTACAAGTTATCAGGAATAAATAGCTTCTTTGGAATGCTATCACCCTTTCAGGTAGATCTACAAATTTTCATACCGAATTGAAGTACATAGACTCCATTTCTAGGTCCATGGCTTTGGCACATTGGTCATTCTCTACGTCATTCATTGTCTGCTTATAGAACAATGGATCCTTAATGCCATCATCTGGTATGACAACCTAAGTTTCAATTAAACCCAAGTAACGATCAGGTTGTGATATAACCCTCTCACCATGTTGAGGTACTCTCAACAATTAAGAAGGACGAGACTGCCCTAAAGTGCTGGTTTCTTCATTAACTCTTGATGAAGGACCAACTTCATCAACAACTCTTGTTGACTCTTCAATAGTATTATTTAATACTAATTTGCTCAATGGTTTATGATCTCTTATGCGGTTTTCCTCTAAGAATGTAGCGTTTTTTAATACAAACACATCGTTTGCTTGAAGACCACCCCTCGTTTCCTTAGGGACCAACAAATTGGCATAACCTTCAACGAGGTTGTAATTTCTTATGATTTGTCACTAGCACATGTTCAGGACATTGTTAGATTCTTAAGTAACACAAACTAGGTTTATGCCCTCTCCATAACTTGAAAGGTGTTTCCAAAAAAAATTTCGAGGGAACATTGTTCAAGACGTGAACTTCAGTCTTTACAGCATACCACCAAAACGAGCTAGGCAATTGAGCACAACTCATCACAGAAAGAACCATGTGTGAAACCCAAAATTCCATTTTCCCTTTCATGGCAGGAAATAAAAGAGATTAACTAAGTATGAGTTAGATACTAAGGTAAAGAGTAGGAAAATTCTAAGTGATTAAATAGGATTTGTTAAATAGCTTTGGAAATAAGCCATAACTAGTGAAAATTTGGCTAAGTACAACCATGTGTTGGAAGCCAAGGAAAAAATGACTAAGGGTTGTCCTTGCGTTAGCCATGAAGCTTTTAGAGGTTATTTGGGGCGTTGAAGGAAGCCAAAGTGTGGCCAAAAGAAACGCATGCGGCAGCGAATGTCTTGAGAGGTTAAAACAACGCATGCAGCGCGATGAATGCGATGGTTGCGGTAGTACTACATGAGAGCATAGGGTGATGCGGCCGAGGGCATGCGGTAATGCTACGTGAGGCAATGCGGTGGGAGGGCATGCGGTGATAGGAGCATGTGGCGATAGAGGCATGCGGCGATGGAGGCATACAACAATAGGGGCATGCGGCGATGAAGGCATGCGACGATAAGGGCATGCAACAATGAGGGCATGCGGCGATGGAATCGTTGGTGTCATACAACGGTGCCAAGCGTCAGTGCTATGCGGAAACGCTATGCATCGATGCTATGTGGCAACGTTATGCGTTGGTAGTATGTGGCAACAGTGTAAGGTGATGAACTATGCGATGGTAAAACGAGCCAGGATGGACGCATGTGCCAATTAATGTGTCCGAACATAGGAATGTTGCGACAATTGGATAGGCGCATTTGTGGCTAGATGACTGCATATGAAGTGGGACAAACGCATATGAGGGTAGATGGATGCATCCAAGGACATCATCCAGACATCTGGCTTGCTAGGAATGAGTCTCAGGTCTTAAGTAAATGAGGTGGGTGCACGAGCAGACATGCAAAGTTAAGCCTTAAGTGTTGGCTATGGAGGAGGAGGACACTTAAGATTGCGTTGATGTGAGGGATGCATTGATAGTGTAGGGTGAAGACACATCAAGCAGAAGGTGGAAGAGGCTGGGAGTTGGCAGAAGATAACGAAAACACTTGGATGTGATCAAGGGAAGAGGTGTCGGGTAAAGAAGAAGGGTTGAACGCCTATAAAAGGGGGAGAACGCCTCACTTCAACCTACACATCAGTTAAGTACATAAAAACCACAAAGAAAGGAAATAATAAGAGATATTCGAAGGAAGGAACGTAGTGTTCGGGCGGAGGTACAAGCAAAGGTGCTGAAGGGAACAAGGTTGTACGGACATGCGCATAGGCTAACTTCAAACAAGAAGCTTTTTGAAATTACTCGTACAAATCAGGTGATTTTTGGACCAAAAGTTTCTAAATTAAGTTTAATTTCAGTGTGAGGGCTGCCTTAATGCAATTCTAACTTTAAAGCTGTCAAATTCAAGGAAAACCTAAAGGTGCTCACTAGTAAGGAGACAATCGGGCCAAGAGGAATAAACTTGAGACTCGGAATTTTCGCCAAAGAATTTCATGGCGAAACTTTAAGGTATTATAGCTAAGATATTTTCACACATTTTTGAAGAAGGGAATGTCTTGAGATAAGGCTCGAAAGAGTGAGTAATCTAAGCTTAAAGTTAAACCTGAAATAGGGTCCAGCGGAGGAACAAGGGAAACCGAGTGAACTGGGAAAAAAGATCTCAATAGATCACTATGAGTGTTACTTATTTTACTCTTTGAAGCATATTGTGAGTTGATATCTGTAGTTATATTATGAGATGAGTACGACGTTGGGATAGTCAGGGGGTCTGTGGACCTAGAACCTGAGCCCAAAATCAATCCTTACAGGATAGTCAGGGGACCAAGGAGTCTTGTTCCTGAGCCTGTGGGACAGAAAACCTTGAATGGGATGGTCAGAGGCTGACGAGCCTAGCTTCTGAGCCCATGAAAGGGAGAACTATGTGCACATAGGTTGATGTTTTTAGTTATGAAATGTTAACCATCTACCGTATGTATAGGTGGGTTTGTGAAAAGCTTCATGGAATGGTGAAGGTTTGCATGGGAACCTCGTAATAATGCTTTTAAAAGACTTGTATTTGTTTTACCACTCACTGAGCTTTGTAAAGCTCATGATTTATCTCTGTGTTTCTCTTGCAGGTTGCGGTGTTGGTCAAGGTCTGCCACAAGTCTAGAAATAGTATTAAATGAGATGGGTAGTCGGGATAGTGTCCTTCATGTAAATGTAACTTAAATTTGTAAACTAACTTCTAATTAAAGCATGTAATATTTTTTTTTTCTGCTGCTGTTATAAGTAAGGTTATTAAAAGAAACTAGTAGGTTAATCAAAGTAGCATCAGTTAATATCATGCCTCTCCTCGCACTTGAGCTCAGGGCGGGGTGTGACACCATGTCTAACAAGGTTCTATTTCTCCTTTCTGATACATCATTTTGTTGAGTTGTACCAGGTGTTGAAAGTAGGAATTGGATTCCATGTTCTATTATATAGTCTTGGAATGTAAAATCCATGTACTCTTCACCCCGATCAGATTGAAGTGTTTTAATCGTTTTACCTAATAGGTTTTCAACTTCAACCTTATACTCCTTGAACTTTTCAAGGGCTTCAGACTTATCTTCTCTTAGGTATAAGTAACCATACCTCGAATAATCATCTATAAAAGAGATAAATTATTCGATCCTCCTCGAGCTTTTCATTCCTTGGACCACAAAGATCTTAATGTATGAGCTCTAAGGGCACTTTGACTCTATAACCCTTTCAACTAAAAGGTCTTTTAGTTATTTTTTCTTCAAGATGGGATTCACATAGAGGTAATGAATCATCTTCTAATTCGCTTAGGAGTCCATTCTTTACCAAAATCTCAATCCTATCGAGATTTATGTGACCTAATCTCAAATGCCAAAGATATGTTTTATTGTTACTTGGAGAAATTATTTGCATTTTTATTTGAGTATTAACAGTTTAAAACATCTCATGATTTAAAAGTGCATTTGCTTCAGTTGGTCTTAACATATACAAGTTGTTTTTAATTTAGCTTAACAAATTGACACACCATTTTTCATAATGAATGCTTCATTAAAAGAAAAGAAATAAAATATATTTTTTCAATTAAGCAAGAAATAGATACAAGGTTCCTTTTAATTTTAGGAATTATATACAAGTTTTCTAAAAACAAGCACGAGCTTAAATGACATCTCTCATTCCAACCTTTAGCGTCATTTCACCCTTCTCGAGTTGCTGGAAGGAATTAATTCCTTGTAAAGAAGAACAAACATAATCAATGGCTCCTTAATCAAGTATTCAGGCATTCTAGTCATTTTTCCACTAAACAAGTTTCTAGAATCAGTAAGTCACATTTATCTTCTTTTTCTTTCTTCTTCTTAACGAGATACTTGGGGAAATTGCGTTTCCAGTTACCATCCACATTGCAGTGCGAGCACTTACCCTTGTCGGCCACCTCGGCCTTACCCTTGCCTTACCCAGCAGCAGGAGCCTTCCCCTTCCCTCCTCTCTTCTTCTGGATCTTCTTAGAACTAGATGATGTGTGAACAAAGTTAGTTCCAGAGGATGGACCCTTATGGAACTTTTTGAAATGGGCAACATTTACTTCACCTTCTATCGATCCCTTACTTTTCATAAGAGACTGATAAGCATGTAACTCATTTAGGAGGGTAGTTATGGTGTACTCTATTTTATTCATAATTGCATTTCTGTGGAATTGGAGGAAACTCTTCGAAAGAGATTCCAAAATAAAATACACCTGACTTTTCTCGTCAATTATCGCGTCATTCATTTTGATGACATTGAAGTGGATCATCAGGTCAAGAACATATTCTCTCACTGACTAGTCTTCCTTCATTCACGCATTATAAATATACTAGAGGGCTTCGTGCCGGATCTAAGAGGACGATTGTCCAAACATCTCTTGGAGGGACTTTATGATCTGACATGCAGTGATCATGGCCTCATGTTTCTTGGTAAGAACGTCAAACAAACTTGCCAAGATGTAGACTCGGGACTTATCATCGGCCTTTGTCAAACGGTTAGAGCATCCTTCATTGCTTGGATATATTTCGAGTAGGGATTGGAGGACAATCTACCGTTAAGACGAACTGTAGATCATCTATAACTATAATCATATAAAAGTTAGATTTCCACGTCGCATAGTTTTCATTGGTTAATTTTTTGTTCTTTCGCAAGGAAATAATTGTGGAATACATGCTGAAAAGAATAATAAACAATTGACCATATCGGTTATATTTGTCTTAACCTATTACAAAAAATACAAGTGATAGCTCTTAAAAAGAGCTATAATTCCAAGATTAATTTAGGTTCGTTAATGGATTTTACATTTTCATTATCCTATTTTGTAGCTATAGAGCAATCAAGAGGTAGAATTGAGCGTTTGGAGCTAAACAAGGTTAATTTGAAGCAATTTGAAGGTAATTTGAGCATTCGAACTTCAAAGGAGCAAAAATGACCAAACTACCCCTGACATGAGCGTCGTAACGCTCATAAATCCTTTAGCCCAACGCTAGAAGGTAGTGGCTCCCGAACCAGGGTAATGTCGCTGTCACACCTCCTCCCAAGCCTTAATCCCCAAGACCGGGAAGGGAGCGTGAGGGTAACTAGCATCTTAAGACAATACTTATATTCAATATTTCCCCCCATATTTATTACTGACTTTAATAAGTTTACAGTATTTCCCCTATCCATTTATACATATAATTAAATTTTCTCTACTCTTTGTTACATGGTCTGAGACGTGCCCTGAGAGTTTACCAAATCCTGAGATGGTGGTGGTGGGTGGTGGACTCCTCTTCGAACGCTCCGCTTTGCTACATGGGGGGGATATAAGAAAACATTTGGAAAACATGAGCTAATAAGCCTAGTGAATGGTATATTTTTTTATAAACGAAACCTTGGCTTATCAAAAATAAACTTTTGGGGAAAACAGCATGCAATCAACAACACATTAATACCATTTCAAATTCATTTCCTCAGCCAAGCCGCTAAATCATTTCTTGTTAACGGTCAACTACTGTCAACCTAACAACCTAACAACAATTTTATGGAAACTTTCCCTATACCCCATTTTCCCGCCAATGTGCACATCGACCATTTCTTTCCCGCTAGTTATTCTTAGGTAACTTGGCCATTTTTTCCCATCGGTCGTCACCGGCTATCGTTTCCCGCCGACCGAAGCCGACCATATTTCCCCGCCAAGCACCCTTTTCAAGCATACTAACCTTATCCTGGGTATAATTCTAGTTTCCATCGTACATACACATGCAACATCACGGTACTCACAACAATATTAAAAACCATGCACCCCTTTTCATGCATATTTGACATTACCTCAACATATACGCATCATACATATATGTATACATGCATAAATCAAAACATATAGTAACCACTTACCGTCAGCAAATCCTCCTAACGCAATTTATTTGTAAATATCTCCCTGCCATTTTCATTATTTCAAGGAAAATTAATATCATTATTTCATCAACCTATTTGAAATCCCCTTAAAACAAAATACCAGCTTACCTACTCAACAAAAACTAGTGCTGCTGTAACTTTCGATCTCTTTGACTTCAATACCAACGGCAGCCTGACCATCAATTACCAACTCTCTAATCAAGATGTTTAATACTGAAATGTTTAATTTTGCACGAGTTAAAGCTTCACGCTGGGGCTTTCTATTTATAGCCATCTCTAGCTTCTCCCCACATGACAACTCACCATACAAAGGGTTTTCTTTAGGCTGCAAACATTAACACTGGCCGACAGAGCTTGAGTTGTCTAATTCCGGGTCTTCCAGCCCAAAATTATCTAATTTGCATGTAATCTTAAAAAAAAAAAAACATAGGTATGATAAACTATACTAGGAAAACCTAGAATTAAATCAGAAAGCGGTTAGAAAAAAAAATAGTGGGTGGACATAGGAAAACCTGGGAAAAAGGGAGAAATGGAAAATAACTAGTAAGTAATACCTGAAAAAAAATGTCTACTGTAGGAAATGGATCTGAGTGGAAGGAATTGGTGGGGGAACGACTCCAGAATGCAAGATGTGTGCCCATGCTAACTCTGGCTAGCCGAGCTTTCAATAAATTTTATTGATTTAAACGAATTCAATTACATAACTAACTTCTACTCTAATCCTCCAGGATTTTCTTTTTCCCTGGTCTGAGTTATTCCATATATTTGTCCAATCGTCTTTTTCCCACAACGTGGATATCCCATATCAGCTTGGGATACCACCAGATTTGTATTGTTCAAAATAATAGTGTTATTATTTATGCTATCCTCAAAGTTTTCAGGGTTATCCTCTGGGCCAGCATCGCGTGTCCCATCTGATCCATTTCCTTCCACTCTGATCCATTTCCTAGAGTAGACATTTTTTTTTAGGTTATTACTTACTAGTTATTTTCCACTTCTCCATTTTTCCAAGGTTTTCCTATGTCCACCCACTATTTTTTTTTTCCTAACCTCTTTCTGATTTAATTCTAGGTTTTCCTAGTATAGTTTATCATACTTATGTTGTTTTTTTTTTTAAATGATGACTTACCCTAACTTTTAATATTTGGCTTTCCCTACCTTAGGTAAGCCTTTTTCTGAACCTTTGTGGCTCTAAACTTATCTCTTTTATTATATTTTCGTCCTATTTTCCTAGATCCATTTAGGCCTAGGCTAGACTCAACTTCTATTTTCAATCCTTCCTAGGTTTTACGTAAACCTTTTCTCTGATACCAAGTTGTTATCAACATAAACTTTATACTCAACCTTCTCTTAGGTTTTATGTAAACCTTTTTTCTGATACCAAGTTGGTATCAACTTAAACTTTATACTCAATCTCCTCCCAGGTGTTACGTATACCTTTGCTCTGATACCAAGTTGTCACACCCCCTCCCAAGCCTTAAACCCTAAGACCGGGAAGGGAGCATGAGGGTAACTAATAGCATCCTAAGACAATACTCATGTTCAATATTTCCCCCCATATTTATTACAAATTTTAATAAGTTTACAGTATTCCCCCTATCCCTCTGTACACATATGTAGATTTTCTCTCTATTCTTTGTTACATGGTCTGAACTGTGTCCTGAGAGTTTACCCAATCCTGAGGTGGTGGTGGTAGGGTGATGGATTCTTCCTTGAACGCTCCACTTTGCTACCTTGGGATGGGGGGGGGGGGGGGGGATATAAGAAAACATTGGAAGAGTGTGAGCTACTAAGCCTAGTGAGTGGTTCTTTTAAGACAAAAATCACTTTGCAAATCATCATTTTTGGGAAATCAATCTCATGATAATACTCACAGTATAAATTATGCATGGTCATAGATATAGTCATGCAATCAGTAACCTTTATTCCCATGCTACACGTGGCAGGTATATAACATCATCATCAATCATCACAATCACCTGTTCTTTGATCAGCTGCTATGGGAATGGAAACCTCCTATGACCCATTTCCCGCCAATGTACACACCGACTATTTCTTTATCCCGCTAGTCATGCTTAGGTACTTGACTATATTTCCTATCGGTCTTCACCGACTATTATTTCCTGCCGACCGAAGCCGACTATTATTTTCAGCTGACCGAGGCCGACTATATTTTCCCGCCAAGCACCTTTTGTTAAGCATGCTAACTATATCCCAGGTATAATTCCAGTTTCCATAGTCATTACACAAATAATATCATGTAGATCATCATATCATCAAAAGTATGTATTTTGCATTTACATATGCATATATTCATATATCAAAGCATAAAGCTAAGTAAATACTCATATCAAAGCTATAAATACTCACAATATGCATTTATTATCAAAGCTATATAACACTCACAGTCTGTAAGTTCTCCTATTGTAATTTGCTTGTAAATGTCACTCTGTCATTTTCATTGTTTCAAGGAAAAATTCCCAATTAATATCATTTCATAAATATATTTGAAAACACTTTTTAAATAAACTACCGGCTTACCCAACTCCAACAAAATCGAATATGAAGCTGTGCAGCAGTACGCCTAGTCTTAACACCACCTTCGAACTCCAATACCAACGGCAGCTTAACCACTAAACACTAACTCTCTACTTAGGACTTTTAATACTGGGATTGTTGGAATGAGTTTAATCTTCAAGCCGAGGCCTCCTATTTATAGCTGTCCCCAGCTTCTTTCCACGCGACAACTCACCATACAAATGGCTCTTCCTTAGGCAGCCCATGCTAACTCTGGCTAGTCGAGTTTTGAGTTGTCTAATTCTGGATTTGCCAACCAAAATTATCTTAATTTGCATGTAATCTCAACCGTACACCACTCACTTAAGTTGATAAAAATCTTCTTGCATGTAATCTTCTTTTGCCACTTCATCTGCTTAATTTCCGAATTATTTATCCAAATTACTGATGAACGCATCCAGCTCTTCTCCAAATGCATCCATCTGTTCCAATCTCGCTGAAATCGTTCTCGTTGACGCTTTCTCCCACTTTCTCGTTGGTCTCACTCTCTCCCACTTTCTCGCTCAAAATGCTCTCTCCAATCTCACTCTCTCCCATTTTCTCGCTCAAAATGCTCTTTCCAATCTCACTCTCTCCCATTTTCTCGCTCAAAATGTTCTCTCCCATTCTCTTGCTCAAACTGCTCTCTCCAATCTCACTCTCTCCCATTTTCTCGCTCAAACTACTCTCTCCAATCTCGCTTAGCATCACGCGTAGGACAGTTGTTTGGTCCAACGCTTCCATCACCGCATGCCCTTCGCAACACGTAGACAATACTTAAACCATTGCATTATTCCATACTTAATTCATTTATCTTGGCATTCCCGCATCTAAATTCCTCATAATTTTATTATATTTATTGTTTTTATATCCTATTTCCTCATGCCCTCCAAATTAGGGGTTAGGGTGTTACATTTATATAACTCTCACAATATGCTTTAATTATCAAGTTGAAGAATAGAATAAAGGTTGTGGTGTAATAAAACTGTAAATCATTAAATAAAAACTCTGTTGTCAATTAAGTTTCATTTAATTTCGAGGACAAAATTATTTTAACGGGTGATAAATGTAATACCCTAACTCCTAATCTGAAGGGAATGAGATTAAATAAGGAAATAGGATAGAAAAAATAAAATTCGAGAAAATTTAGATAAAAATGATTCAAGTGTTATCTATATGTTGGTGGGTGCAAATGGGCATACGGACGTGAGGGTATCTGAGAGCGAAATCAGCGAGAGCACTGAAGAACGAGAACATTGAGAGAAGAATCAACGAGATTGAAGAGAGTGAGAAAATGGAAGAGTGCGAGAGTGGAAGGAGCGAGAAAGTGGGAGAGAGCGAGATTGGAGAGAGCGAGAAAGTGGGTGAGAGCGAGAGAGTGGGAGAGAGTCAAAAGGTGGGAAAGAGCGAGATCAACGAGAGTGTTGAGAGCGAGACGGTCTGCTAAGGCTTTGCGATGGAGTCGTGCAAACTTGTGGTGCATTGGAGGTTGGGCTAGCTTGCAGACCTAAAGGGCTACGTTCATTGGTAATGTTAAACTCTTGGGATAAACATTTTTAAAAAAAAAAAAATAAGCAGATGAAGTGGCAAAGGGAGATTTCATGCAAAAGACTTTTTATTAACTTAAGTAGAAGGTGTACGATTAAGATTACATACAAATTAGATAATTTTAGGCTGGAAAACCCGGAATTAGACAACTCAAGCTCTGTCGGCCAGTGTTAATGTTGGCAGCCTAAAGAAAAGCCATTTGTATGGTGAGTTGTCATGTGGGGAGAAGCTAGAGATTGCTATAAATAGAAAGTCTCGGCGTGAAGCTTTAACTCGTGCAAAATTAAACATTTCAGTGTTAAACATCTTGATTAGAGAGTTGGTAATTGATGGTCAGGCTGTCGTTGGTATTGAAGTCAAGAAGATCGAAAGTTGCAGCAGCACTAGTTTTTGTTGAGTAGGGGAGATATTTACAAGTAAATTGCGTTAGGAGGATTTGCTGACGGTAAGTGGTTACTATATGTTTTGATTTATGCATGTATACATATATGTATGATGTGTATATGTTGAAGTAATGTCAAATATGCATGAAAAGAGGTGCAGGTTTTTAATATTGTTGTGAGTATTGTGATGTTGCACGTGTATGTACGATGAAAAATAGAATTATACCCGGGATAGGGTTAGTATGCTTGAAAAGGGTGCTTCGCGGGAAAATATGGTCGGCTTTGGTCGGTGGAAAACAATAGTCCGTGACGACAGGCGGAAAAATATGGCCAAGTTACCTAAGCATAACTAGTGGGAAAGAAATTGTCGATGTGCACATTGGCGGAAAAATGGGGTATAGGGAAAGTTTCCATAAAATTGTTGTTGGGTTGTTGGGTTGATAGTAGTTGACCGTTAACAGGAAATGATTCAGGGCTTGGCTTAGGAAATGAATTTGAAATGGTATTAATGTGTTGTTGATTGCATGCTGTTTTCCCCAAAAGTTTATTTTTGATAAGCCAAGGTTTCGTTTATAAAAAAATATACCACTCACTGGGCTTATTAGTTCATGTTTTCCAAATGTTTTCTTATATCCCCCAAGTAACAAAGCGTTGCGTTCGAAGAGGAGTCCACCACCTACCACCACCATCTCAAGATTTGGTAAACTCTCAGGGCACGACTCAGACCATGTAACAAAGAGTAGAGAAAATTTAATTATATATATAAATGGATAGGGGGAATACTGTAAACTTATTAAAGTCTATAATAAATATGGGGGGAATTATTGAATATAAGTACTGTCTTAAGATGCTATTAGTTACCCTCACGTTCCCTTCCCGTTCTTGGGGATTAAGGCTTGGGAGAGGGTGTGACAGTCGCAACATTGTCCCTAGTGTCACAAAGCTACGAGTTATGACGAAGATTCCAGGGTCCGCGCGCGCACCTCTTGCAAAACTAGGCATCAGGCCAATGTCGCATCCCTCGCCCAATGCTTGAAGGCCATTTGCGTAACAGCATTGCAATGCTACAACTGATTTCTATATATACTCTCTTCGATTTTTGGTCAAAGAGGATGTCGATGAGTGGCTGTTAGTTCTTCCTCTCATTTATCTTTTTTTGTATCTTTAGGTTAGATTTTTATTTTCTTCTGGATTGTAAAAGATGGATTTGATCTTCCACTTCGATTTGCCTATGGATTGCTCGAGGTAACGATTTTCTATCTCGTTTTTGGAGTTTTAATTCTTTGCTAATTTTATGAGAATTTTGTATTCTTGAATGAAAGGAATGTTGAATTTATGTCTTCTTTGAATCCGATTTAAATTCTAAAAGCATGATTTTGAGGTTGACTGTTCACACAAAATCGTGCATGGTTAATCAATTTTTAGTTATGTCACGTTCTTACTTGAATGTCTAGCTAAAACAAATCAAGTAGGATTAGTTAATTGTGCATTTGATGGTTATTCCTAGGATGCATGAATTACTAGGTTCGAAGATAATTTGGTTAGTTGAACATGCCTTTCTTGATAATTAGTCGACACAATAGAATCCTTGAACATAATGCATGTATTTTTAATCCTATATGGACGCTATCGAACCCAATAGGATTTGAAAACATGTAGATTAGTTAGAGTATGACCTTTCCGACCTTAATTGATGC
Organism: Benincasa hispida; assembly: GCF_009727055.1. Taxonomy (NCBI): domain Eukaryota; kingdom Viridiplantae; phylum Streptophyta; class Magnoliopsida; order Cucurbitales; family Cucurbitaceae; genus Benincasa; species Benincasa hispida. The sequence goes on along the minus strand of NC_052356.1, from coordinate 47,686,698 downwards.
TTAGGACGCTTTCTTGGTTAGATCTTTGCTAGTCGTCTGCCTTTGTAGAGGCTAGTTACATCGCATTGAGCAAGTTGTTGTGCATGATGAATTGGTTGTATGTTTAAGTTACAGAAGTCGAGGATAGAAATTTCATTGAATGACTCTCGAAACTAGATAGACCAATCCTAGTTTACATTTATCCTTTACAATTTATTTTCAAGCATGTTTTATATTTTATCCAAAACCAAAACTCCCATGTTTACTGCTTTTCATAGTCAAATTTAGCTTAAGAGAAGATTAAATCATGGCCTCTCTATGGACCGAACCCGTACTACTCGCTTATGCTACTTGTTAGTATAATAATTAGGTTTTGGTGAATTAAAAATATTTTTGTTTTGGTTTGGAATCGAATTAACGATATCGATCTTTGTTGATATGCATTCTTCTCCCACTTACTGTAAACACTTTCCCTGTTCACCTTGTTATTGACCCAAGTAAACACTTTCCAAAGGGAGGCTGTGTCCACGACGACATGAAGCCGAGCATGGATCTTAAAGTGTGAACTCTTGGGGATATGAGAGCGAAAAATTGATATATCCTATATACCATTTTTCTCTCACTAAAGTGTTCTACCATTTTAGGGTATATTATATTAAGTTAAATTTCGACTAATGAATCTATCGAAGTCTATTATAATTCTTATAAAAAGGTCTTTATTCTAATATTCTTGGTGAATTAAACCATTTAATTAATCTAGTGATATTGCATGCTAACAGGACTAAAGTTAATTCAACTCAAGTTCTAGAACAGTTTCTAGGTAGAAGGTGTTCCATAAACCGCATCTTAAGCACCCTTAACCTAGATAGAATTTCACCGGTAGAGTTCCCTTATATCTTCAAGTCTTGTTTGTTCTACTTAGTCATATTTTAAATCTTTTAAAAAAATAGGACATATTTCTAATCTTATTAGAATTAATGTGATCTCAGGTCTAAATTAATTTAAAACATTTTAAAATTAATTTCAATTCCGTAAGATCCTAAGTTTGCATGCAACTTTTTGTTATAGGTTGACAGTAAATATTAATTTGATAACTATTACAAAATTAATTATTAGCCCTATAATCATGCTTTCTATTATTTAATTAATTAGCAATAAAATTCTAATTAATAAGAAAATCATATTACATGCATTTCATGACTTTAATATAACAATTATATTAAATTACGGATATGTCTTGGTAAATGCAGATTCATTTTCAACTTTATTAATATAACACTTATATTACATGATTCATGAAAATCAACCAAAGATACACAAAACATTTATAAATATAACCCTTTATATTTATCTAAGTAATGTCATGTATCATGTTTTTCTAATTTCATATATTTAACATATCAAAATATATTAAACAACTCATGGAATTAAATATATCATGCATTAATACTGTACATTATAACTCTTATAATATATTAAAATGCACAAACATGCTTAACTTATAGTATGATTTATCTAAATGACATCCATAAAGCATTTAAATAACAATGAATCGGTAACTTGGCCCCAAGGATAAATTAAAGAAATTACAATAATTTTGAAAATTCTATCATAAAACCAGCTTCTGCCTGAATCGGACCAGACCAATCCAGACCGACCCGAATCGCTTGGAATCAGACCCCAAAACAATGAACCAAGCCAACCCAGCACAAAATCGGACCAGACCACCTTGAACTAGCCGAACCGAATTGGACCACCCTGAACTGTAGCTGAACCACACACAATGCAAACCATGCATAACGCGTTGCAATGCTACAATATCATAGAGCAATTCTGGTCAGATCGTCGAATGTTCTTCCATTTTAGCCAAAAAAGGTCTCGATCATCATATCAAATAACCCTAATTCTGGACATGAACGGGCCTTTACAATTGATTAATTAATTACCAAATCAAATATCACATATTTAATTTAACCTACATGTAAATCATATTCAATTGTATTTCTTTCATAACCTATTGTTTTAATGTTCATATAATACATATTAATTTTAACTTATAATTTTAATATGAATCCAATTCATACTAATTTAATATTTGAATTTCTTCAAATATTTAATTCTCTCATAAATTAATTTTGAATCATATCCAAAATTAAATTTATATAAAGTTTAATTAAAATATAAACTATATATTATAATGTATCATTATATTCGGTTGTATGTCCTAATACTCGCAGTTTGTAAACATTAAACTTATTCTATTTTGCAATAAAGTTGTTATTGAGGTATATTCAATAAAGTTACTATTGAATATGTAAATTACACTTGTAAAAGCCTATCCAATAAACTAATGAACCCCTAACTATAGCATGAATACTTGAGTAAATAACCAAAATAGTCTATAAATATAGGGATAGGGCTGAGTATCTTATCCTAGAAATACTATGGATGCGGTTCATTTTGTATATAATACAAACGATGTGATCCTGAGTCATTCATGTAGAGATAAGCGAGTTGGGGCGTCATATGCAAAAGATGTTTACACAAGATCAAACCACGAGATGATCACTTTTCTTTATAATACCATTTATTATTAAAATTGATTGTTTTAATTCGATGACCTAAGGTAACTCGATTTTCATCCTGAGCTAACTATGAACCTCTGTTTATTCGGGATTAACCTTTAATTTGCATGGGAAAGATTGGCTCAACAGCGCCGACTCAATAAGCCTCCCATTTTAGGGGTAAGACCAGGTAGATAGCTGAGGACATAGTCCTGCAAGATGAAATTTACTTCTACCCGATTTCAGGGTTAGTAGATAGGTTTTCCCTTGAGTATTGACTACTAGTCTTGAACAAGGGACAAATCGGTTGTTCATTACTGAAACAATAGAGACTTAAGGAGCAAGATGTATTACACGGATAAGACGATAATTTTGACCTAACTGTAATTACGAACAACCTGTAAATAATCGACTTACTAATCATGGTTAAATCATGTGGATAGAAATATATCTACAGTGAGGAGAGTGCAACATCTGGGCTTTAGTGGAGTGTCCCGGTAGTTAATGAATGTTGGTTAATAAGGTTAAGAAGTTTAGCCGGTTAATCTCGAATCGTTAGAGTTCATTATCCGTAGGTCCATTAAGTCCCCTACTAGCTCATATCGAACTAAATCTTAGAACAGTGTGATGACTGAATTTGAAGTGTTCATATTAGAATTAGCAAATAAGTGCTAAATATATGCGATATATTTAATGGCGTATCATTCAATTGAGAATTGAATGATAAAGAGAGTTTGAGATATTTAAATAAGATTTAAATATCAAAACTATGAATAAGGATTCATCGGGATTAGTAATGGATTTAATAATTGAATATTAAATTAAATTAATTAAATTATTTAATATTAATATTAATTTAAAATTAATTATTTGAATTAAATGGAATTAATCAAAGTTGGTCAAAGTCAAATGTTGACTTCACCAAGTTTTGAAGGTCAAAGGTAAAAAATTGACTTCACTAAATGAGAAATTCCAATTTTAGTTTTGAATTAATTTTGTATTTAATTAAAAGTTGACTTAAAGTCAAAATATTGACTTCAAAATAGTCAAAAGTAAAAATGTTGACCTCACTTAGTGGAAACATCAAATAAATGATTTTTAGTAGAAAAAACAAACTTTTAGTGAATTAGTGAATAATTCATTTGGCAAAGTTTTGATTCCACAAAATGCCACTTATTCCACTAAATTGAGTGCATTTTGAAGTGTCAAAATTTAGTTAACTCAATTTTATGTGAATTGCATATAATTGCTCTATAAATAGGATACTTTGATAGATATTAAAGCTTCTTGGCCATTTGGTGAATTTTAAGTTAGTTGGAAACAAATTCTTCGTGGCAACTTAGAGATTCTAAATTAAGTCCTCAGTCTCTCAATTTCTATACTATATTCCTCCTTAGAGATTCTATAAGAGTTTAAGAAATCAAGTGGTCAATTATCTCTCAATTTCTATACTAAATTCATCCCGATTTTAGTCACTCACTGGATCCCACCATCCTGTTCTATGGTCGGAGAATAGTCGGAAAGACTCTTTTGGTGGTTCACAACCAGTTCGTGAGGAGATTAGAGTAGAATTGGTGGTCAAGTTGGAGCTACAAAGGTTGTATTCTCTAACTTTTCTTTTACATTTATCTGCATGTTTATTCCTTATAAATTAGCATAATTAGAGTACTAAAGATCTTTTTACTTTCGATGTGCATGTGCACATTCCAACACGTTATACATTATACTATCTTCTTAACTGAATTTGAACATTTGAAACTCTATTCAAGATATAATTACCTCAATAGACCTACAGATCAAAAGTTCCAACAATATGAGATTAATTGGCTAAAGTCATTAATCAATATTTGTTAACTATGGGTACACTTCACTAAAAACCCATAACTGCACTTCTCACCGCAGATATATTTCTGTGTCCATAGATATGGACCAAGAATATCAAATTAGTCCTTCATGAGTGTTCATAACACCAACTGGGTCAAAATTACCATTTTACCTATATGTTACTTCCTTATCCTTAAGTACCAGTGCTCATCTAACGAACAACCTGTTTATGGCGCAACCATTAAACAGAAACCCCTCTCAGACCAGTCAGAAGGTAGAGCTCTTTGTTAAAATCCTGAGACAAGGGAACACCCATCTATTTATCCTACTATAGGGAATGAGTGAAATACATCTTGTATTACTCGGTCTTGCCACAAAATGGTAGACATATTGAGTCGGAAAACTAACCACACTCACCCAATCAAAGGACAACCCCTTATGAATAGAAGTTTATAATAGACACAAGAATAATACTAAGTTGCTTAAGTCATCCTATTGAAATAGAAACCTAACTAGTTGATGAAGTTACATCTAGTAGTTCCTATTTCGTGCTTCGGTCTTATGTAAACTCATTGCATAGGATACCTCCACTCGCATGTCACCTACATGAACATGTTGAATCATTACATTTATTTCAAATATAAAGTGGATCATATCCATAGTGTCACAAGGATAAGGTACCTAGCTTTATCCCTATACTATAGACCTTGTATGCGTATCTTGAACATTGATCCATAAGACAACCTAGGATGTTAGTTTATTGGATTTAGGGTTATTAAGACAAAATGAATTCAATACAATCAATAACACTTATTAAATTAACATCATAAGTCACTATTGATGACATTCAATTACTTACGTTTTCTATCTATGAGTATTAGGGCATCACGATATAGAAATTGATGGTTCACAAAATATGGGAGTTATTTTGAGGATAACAGACATCATTTAGTGAGTAGCATTACTCCTGCTCCGTCGCAGCCTAAGTTACCAAGAATAAAAGAAAGGAGTAACCAAGATGGTAAAAAAAATTGTTTAATTGAAGAAATAGCTCCTACCCTCTAGAAAGATGTTGCTGCTCATGAAGAAAAGAGTCATAGTAGTAACAGTCATCATCATTGGAAACGATCTTCAAAGAAGGTGAAGATGTTCGATGATAATTTTTTTAAGGAGTTCCAAGTGCTTCGGTAATTCTTAGTGGTATTATGTTACCAGCATGTATCTTCCCTTTATGTTCTCCTCATTCGCCTATTTAATAAATATTTATTTTCTCTTTTCTTCTTTTGTAGTCATTCTTGAGCAATCATCTTTAGGAACTTGCGGAGAAGTGTAGTGAAGAATCTTTAACGAGAACTTATGCTATGGTTTCATCCCTCAAGAAGGTTGTTACTTCTAAATCTCTACTAGTTGAAACAACTAGACAACCCTCACGACCATTTAACATTTCTGAAGAAATTTGACGTGGTTAATAGAAAGTAGGCGTCGAGAAGGTTGAAGCTTTAGACCATTCACACGAAGAGGTTGGTCATTCTAAAGTAAATACAGAAAATCATGCCCCATCCTGGTCCCCTTAAGATTTTTGAGCCAACACGATGTGTTGACGCTGAATCGATTACTAGGCATCATAAGCCTTCTCTTATTTTTGTGAGGCAATGATTTCAAACTTCTATCAGAAAGCAGCCTTACCTATGTGGAAGGATATTTAAGACAAGATTGTGTGTACTTCTTTTGAGCACATACCAAGCCTTAAACTAGAAATAGCAACGATATTTTTCGGCATGTCGAAGATTCATAAAAGTAATTTGGCTTCTCTTCAAGAATTTGTGAATAGTTATCTTAAGATGGTAGATAATTTCAATGCGGTACAGTCTTCATATTTCCTATAATTGCTTGCAACCGATAAGGACTATCGTTTGGGTGAGAAGACATCCCGCTTGAAAGAAGCCCTGACTTTGATAAGCCAACTACAAGAATGAGGCAAAGTCATTGAAGAGCGAGCTGCCCAATTATTCTTGGAAAAAAAGGAATTAGACATCAAACTTCAAAACCTAAATGCTGAGTCTAGAAAGCTATCGAGTTTATCTGGTGAGAAAATGAGAACATAGACAGAAAAGAACTTGAAGTTGCAAAAATCCAAGAAGAAATCAATACTCTTGAGAGCACCCCCACTATATTAATCCGACTATCAAGGTTTTAGCTACAGTTTGTAAAAACATGGAGACTGCACGCGAAGAGTTAAAAGACTTCAATAGGAAGCTTTTATTTTAACTAGCTCCCCCTTTCTATCTCCCTTTTCTTTTTTTCTTTTCTTTTTTTTTTTTTTTTTTTTTTTTTTTTTTTTTTTTTTTTTTTTTTGCTCGCTTCAATCTTATTTTTTTATATATGTAACTTACAATATTCTAATTTAATGGAAAGAATATTTTCTTTATGCGTGTGACTGCACTTAAATTTTATTTTAAGCTGTATACGCACCCTTTATGAGTACAGGATCAAGTCATAACGTAGTTTAATATAATTTTTTTGGTCGTTCACCTTTTAAGCTCATGCGGGTTGGACAATTTACAGTTTATAATCTTATGATGAGGAATTTTTTTTTTTAATTAAAGTAATGACTTTGAGAACAATTTTTTTTTTTTTTTTTTTTTTTTTTTGAGAAACTTGCTATTGATTGGGCCAATTCTTAATCTGTCTCATTGTGATAATAACATAGGGCCCATCCTATTTAGGTGTGAACTTATTCCCTGTATGTCTCATTGTGATAATAGGTCTTCTTACGGCAAGTACCAAATCACCAATCTGACATGATCGAGACTTCACATGATTATCAAAGGCTTTGGACATTCATGCTTGGTAACATTCCAATGTTTGTTGTGCCTTGAGTCTCTTTTCATCAAGTGCTTCTAACTCTTGAAGCTATAACTTAGCACTGTCTTCAGTAGTCAGCCCTTCTTGAACTACTATCCTTAATGATGGAATCTCTCTTTCCAATGGAAGAACAACTCCCACTCCATAAATAAGAGAATATGGTATGATTCTTGTAGGAGTACGATGAGTGGTTCTATAAGTCCACAATACTTCAACGATTCTTTCTTGCCAATACCTTATTGTCTTGAACACCACCTTCTTCAACAGATTACACAGAGTTTTGTTGAATACCTCTGCCTATCTGTTTGCTGCAACATTATACATAGAAGACCTATACTATTTGAATTTAAACTTCTCACACAACTTATCCATCAGAGTTTTGCTAAATTGTCTTCCATTATCTATCAGATACAAGAAGGGATGCCATATTGGTAAATGATGTGTGTTCGGACAAAGTTTACAATATTTTCGTTTTTTGCTTCTCTTAATGGCACAACTTCAACCCACCATGAAAAATAATCAATATCAACAAGGATATAAGAGTATCTCGCTGATGACTTAGGTGTTATAGGTCTAACTAGGTCAAGTACCTATGCTTCAAAAGGCCATGAAGCTACTATTGGATGAAAAGACTCCAGTGGTAGATGTATAAAATTTGCATGGGACAGAAAGACTTCACATTACTTTGCATACTGCATTGAGTCGTGGATCATTATGGCCAGTAGTAACCTATTCTTTTTAATTGATGTTAGAGCTTTGGTTCAGATTGATAAGCGCCATAGATGCCTAAATTTCTCTAGGTATCGGAGAAAGAGGCCTTCATATGAGCATCGATAAAGTGTATCATTTTAATAAATGAATTGATAAAGAGGTCTTCTCGCGCTTGTGACTCTGAGGCTCTCGAAAATTTTCCACAACACCACTATTATCACAATAAAGGTTTACGGGCTTTGACATGTCTGAAACTACATCCAGATCTGTCAGGAATTTCCTGACCCACACAGTTTCCTTAGTAGCTTCACAAGCCGCTACGTACTCAGCATCCATGGTGAAGTCAGCAATGCACCACTTCTTGGTGCTTCTTCAGACTATTGTTCCTCTGTTAAAAGTGAACATTGATCTTGATGTTGATTTTCTAGAATCTCTATTAGTCTGAAAATTAGAGTCCATATATCCTATAAGGATCAAATCCTTAGAAACATACACGAGCATGTAGTCTCTTGTTCTCCATAGACACTTGAGGGTGTTCTTAATGGCAGTCCAGTGATTAAATCCTAAATTAACTAATATCTACTGACTATCCTCACTGCATAGTAAATGTCAGGTCGAGTACATAACATCGCATACATCAGGTTTCCAACAGCCGATGCATAGGGGATCCGTTTCATTTTCTCAACTTCTTGAGGTGTCTTAGGTCACTGTTTCTTAGACAATATAACTACATATGAAGTAAACCCCTCTTGGAGTTCTGCATCGTAAACTTGACAAGCATTTTGTCAATATACGATACTTGAGATAGAGCTAGCATTCTGTTCTTTCGATCTCTAAAGATCTGAATGCCAAGAACGAACTGCACCTCTCCCAAATATTTCATTTGGTATTGGGTCGCTAGCCAATTCTTAATTTCAATTAGTAGACATATATCATTCCCAATGAGTAGGATATCGTCGACACACAACATTAGAAAGGCTACTAAACTGTTGATGATTCTCTTGTAAACACAAGGCTCGTCAACATTTTGATGAAAGCCATAAGATTTGATCGCAGGATCAAATCTTATATTCCAAGATCGAGAAGCTTGCTTCAATTCATAGATAGACCAATTAAGCTTACACACCTTTTACTCTTGATCTTGGGTTATGAATCCCTCAGACTGCTCCGTATAAATGGTCTTCTCAAGATTGCCATTAAGAAAGGCAGTCTTGGCGTCGATTTGCTAAATCTCATAGTTATAATATGAAGCAATGGACAGAAAGATCCAAATAGACTTCAACTTGGCAACAAGTGAGAAATCCTCCTAATAGTTGACTCCCTCAACTTGGGTATAACCATTTGCCACAAGTCTAGCCTTGAAGGTTTGCACATTCCCATCAGCATCCCGTTTTCTCTTGTAGATCCAATTGCAACCTATAAGTGTTACCCCATCAGGTTGATTTACAAGATCCTAAATAGAATTGAAGTACATGGACTCCATTTCAGGATCTATAGCTTTGCTCCACTCATATTTGTCAACGTCTTCCATTGCGTTCATGTAAGACAATGGATCCATAACATATCTGCCAACTACCATAGCTAGGATTTTTGTTAAACTTATACAATGAACAGGGGGTTCGCAACCCTCCCAGTATGTTGAGGCTCCCTAAAGACTTGAGGGGGTTTGACCTACTAGATTATCTAACCAACTCTTATTCAGATGTTGGGTTCTTCAACAACTCTTATTGAAGGTTTAGTAGTTTTCTTGGAAAGTTCATTTCACACAATCTTACAACGGGACTTATGCTCCCTTATGTAGTCCTCTTCTAAAAATGTAGCGTTTGTCAACACAAACACTTTATTTTATTTAGGTTTATAAAAGTAATCTCCTCTTGTTCCTTTAGGGTAAACTACAAATAGGCACAATTTTGAACGAGGTTCCAATTTCTTAGGATTTGGCATAAACTGCCATTACGACCATTCCATAATTCTAAAGGTTTTCCAATAACACTTTTGGATGGAACACAGTTTACAATATAAATTGCAGTTTGTACTGCATAACCCCAAAACGAGTCAGGTAAAGAAGCATAACTCATCATAGACCGAACCAAGCCCAATAGAGTTTAATTTCTCCTTTCGGATACACCATTATGTTGAGGTGTACCAGGTACTGAGAGTTGGGATACTATTCCATGTTCTAGCGATCATCGAAATGTCTTAATTTTTTTATTTAATGCATTTTCAACTTCAACCTTAAACTCTTTGAACTTTTAAAAAGCTTCATACATTTGTTGTATTAAATAAACATACCCATATCTTGAATAATCATCAATAATAGTGAAGAAATATTCAAACTCTCCTCTTGCCTTAACATTCATCGTATCACAGAGGTTTGAATGTACAAGTTTCAAGGATTCTTTGCCTATGACCTTTTCCAGTAAAAGATCTTTTAGTCATTTTTTCTTTAAGGCATGACTCACAAACAGGTAATGAATTTTCTTCTAACTCGCTTAGAAGTCCATACTTAACCAATCTTTCAATCGTATTGAGATTGAATGAAATGACCAAATAAACTACAAAGATCAACAAGAGTTATTGATCAAGCAGGTTCATCAACAAGAGTTGTTGATGAGACTGGTACTTCATACCCTTCTCAAGAGTTGAGAATGCCTTGACGTAGTGGAAGGGTTGTACATCAGCCTGACTGGTACATGGGTTTAACTGAAACTTAGATCATTATACCTGATGATAGATTAGAGGATCCATTGACTTTTAAACAAACAATGGGTGATATAGATAAGGACAAGTGATAAAAGCCATTGACCTCAAAATGGAGTCAATGTACTTCAATTAAATCTAGGGTCTTGTAGATCAACCAGAAGGGGTAAAACCCATCGGTTGTAAGTGGATCTATAAGAGAAAACGAGACCAAGCTGGTAAAGTACAGGCCTACAAGGCTAGTCTTGTGGCAAAAGGTTTACCCCAAGAGAGGGGGTAGACTATGAAGAAACCTTCTCTCCAGGTTCCATGATCAAGTCAATAAGGATACTCTTATTCATTGCCGCATTTTATAATTATGAAAATGGATGTCAAAACGGCCTTTCTGAATGGCTATCTTGAAGAGAGTATCTATATGTCTCAACCAGAGGGGTTTATAGAAAAGGGTCAAGAGTAAAAAGTTTGCAAGCTTTATAGATCCATTTATTGGTTACAACAAGTTTCTCGATCTTGGAATATGAGATTTGATACTGTGATCAAATCTTATGGCTTTGAATAGAATGTTGATGAACATTTATAAGTAGATCGTCAATAAAATTGTAGCTTTTATGGTTCTGTATGTTGGTAATATTCTACTCATTGGAAATGAAGTAGAATTTCTCGTTGATGTTAAGAGATGGCTTGCTCCGCAGTTCTAAATGAAAGACTTGGGAGAAGCGCAATATGTTTCTGGAATCCATATAGTTTGGAACCGCAGGAACAGAACTTTAGCATTATCTCAAGCATCTTATATAGACAAGATGTTGTCTAGATATAAAATGTAGGATTTTAAAACACGTTTATTACTTTTTAGGCATGGAATTCATCTGTCTAAGGAACAGTATCCTAAGACACCTTAAGAAGTTGAGGTTATGAAACAAATTTCATATGCATCAGCAATAGAGAGTTTAACGTATGCCATGTTATGTACTCGTCCCAACAAATGCTATGCAGTTGGAATCCTCATCAGATATCAATTCAATCCTGGATATAATCCTTGGACTGCCGTTAAAAACATCCTCAAGTATATTCAAAGAACGAAGGATTATATGCTTGTGCATGGTGCTAAGGATCTGATCCTTACTGGATACACTGATTTTGGCTTCTAGACTGATAAAGATTGCAAGAAATCTACTTTGGGGTCAGTAATCACTCTAAACATAGGAGCAATTGTGTGGAGGAGTATAAAGTAAAGTTGTATTATTGACTCCACCATGGAAGCTGAGTATGTAGTTGCATGTGAAGTAGCAAAAGAAGCTATATGGCTTAAAAAGTTCCTGACAGATTTGGAAGTAGTTCCAAATATGCATCTGCCGATCACCCTGCATTGTGAAAATAGTGAAGCAGTTGAAAACTCAAAGGAACCTAGAAGCCATAACCGCGGAAAACACATCGAGCACAAGTACCATCTTATCAGGGAGATCGTATACAAAGGTCCTTTCGGCTAAAATGTTTGAGGGTCACCTAGTGGGATTAGAACTGCGTAATAGATAGAACTAGGGTAAATGGGAGAAGTACTAGGTATCTGATGCCCTAGTTTATTGTATCTATTCTCTCATTACTCAACACTATATATATTTGTATATATTTATCCAATGAAATATTAATCTAAGTGGGAGGTTGTTGGGTTGTATGTCCTAAAACTCGTAATTTGTATTGTTAAACATATTCTATTATCAATAAAGATGTTATTGACGTTTATTCAATAAAACTGTTGTTGAATATGTAAATTGCACTTGTAAAGACTAAATCCAATAAACTAAATATCCATGGCTATTATATGAATACTTGAACTTTATGTGGAAACATAAAGATGGATCAAGTTCGAGTACATAGACAAAATGTTCAATAGTATATAAATAAGGTTGTGTACCTTATTCTGGTAACACTATCAGATGCGACTTACTTTGTAGATAGTACAAATGATGTGATCCTTAATTATTCATGGGGAGACATGAGAAGTGAGGGCGTCCTATGTAATGAGTTTGTATAAGATCAGACCCAAGAAATAAATCACTCTTACTTTATAACACTGTTTACTATTTAAGATTGAATGTTTCAAATAGATGGCCTAGGTAACTCGACCTTAATCTTGAGCTAACTATGACCTCCTGTTTATTGGGATTATCCTTATATTTGCATAGGTGAGAGTTGGCTCAACAGCGTTGGCTAAATTAGCCTCCCATTTCAAGGCTAAGACTGGGTAGATAGCAAGGGACATAGGGTACAAGACGGAATTCACATCTACCCAATTAAGGGATATGAGAAAGATTGTTCTCTTAAGTACTAAATCTAGGTCTTGAACAAGAAGCCCCACCATCTCATTGGCTCGAGAGGGATTCAGTTTAGTGATTGGATCACAAATCAATTATTCATTAGAGGATCAATAGAACTTAGGCAGCAAGATGTAATTTCGGGGGTAAAACAGCTTTTGACCCAGCCGTTATTTCGAATAAACTATGAAGGATCGACTTACTAATAACGGTTAAATCAAGTGGACATAAACATATCTAAAGTGAGGAGAGTGTAGCTATCGAGCTATAGTGGTGTGAATCGGTAGTTAACAAATATTGATTAATTCAGTCTAAAGAGTTTAGCTAATTAATCTCAAATTGTTGAAGCACATGATCTGTAGGTCCATAAGGTCCCTCTACTAGCTTGTAAAACATGAACACCTTGGATTTGTGAATTGAGTAATTTTGAAATGTTCAAAATCAAATTTAAGTTTTCAATTTGAAGTGTTCAAATTGATTTTAATTTGAAATGTTCAATATGAACTTAGGGTTTGAATTTGAAATGTTCAATTCAAATTAGGATTTGAATAATTATTTGATATAATTAAATGTTTAATTTATCGAAATTAAACGAAATTGGAGAGTTTAAAATATTTAAATATTGATTTAAATATTAGTTACAGAAATAGGATTCATGTTTAAAATTAGGTGTTTAATTAATTTAATATTTGATATTCAATTATTATTTAATTAATTAAAATAAGATTAATTTTCAATTTTCAAAATTCAATTTTAGAAATTAAATTTGGTATGCATGTTTAGGGTTTCTAAAAGTTTAATATAAGAGTTATATTAAATTTTGAATGCCTTTGTTGAGTGTTATGGATGCAAAGCATGTCTATTATTTTATAAGTTGTTATAAAATTGATTAGACATTAAAATCCATAACAAAGATAAGTTGCATGCTCACGTAGGTTAACCACTTGTTTTGATAGTTAAAATAGGTTGTTATCTTATAAAGCACGGTTACAAATTCAACCGGTATATAATCCAATCTAAGGCTGGAGGTATTTAAGTTGACGGTTTATGGAACACCTTCTACCTAGAAATTATGGTCGAATAATTGAGCATTATTAACCCGTTTTATAAGCAATGCATGAGTGGTGTGAGGTAATAAAATTGGTTTATCACCTAGACATCGTAGGTTAAATCCATTTATAAACGTTATACTTGGATAAACCACAAAGACTCAGGTTGTTTAATTAATTGGAATAAACCTAAGTAAAAGTATACCCAAACAAAAAGTAGAATACTTCAGTGGGAGATTAATAGCGTATATGATATGTTTGAAAATCTCAGTTGGAGATTAATAACATATACGATATGTTATCTCTAGCTCTCATGTCCCTAAGAGTTCACATCGTGAGATTCATGCTTCACTTCGTATCACCTGGGAGTGACCTCCATACAGAAAGTGTTCGCATGGGTCAAGATCAAGGTGAATAGCGGAAGTAGTTCATCGTAAAATTAAATATATTCGATATATTTTAGTTCTTTGCTTTTCATAAAATTAAAAGAACGAGATAACGTTTGTCTCTCCCTTTTGTTCCTTACTTTTCATCAACGATTGAAATATGTGTAGCTCAATGAGCAAAGTGTTCAGGTTGTAGTCAATCCTATTCATAACAACATTGCTACGGAACTACAGAAAATTTTCAGGTAAAGATTCCAGTATGAAGCTAACCCGACTAGACTCATTAATGGCCGACTCATTCATCTCTGCTATATTGAAGTGGTCCATCATGTTGAGAACATGTTCTTTAACAGATGCTTCTTCTTGCAAACAAGCATTGAAGATGTTTTTAAGAGCGTCGTACCTGAGCTGTGCGGACAGTTGTCCGAACATTCCCTGCAGGGGCTCAATGATCTCACGGGCAGAGATCATGAGCTCATGCTTCTTCGCCAAGACATCAAAAAGGCTTGCCAAGATATACGCTTAGGCTTTTTCATTTGCCCTTATCCAGCGTTCATATGCCTCTCGAACATTTCGAGCAGTATTTTGAGCAGGAATAAGAGGACAATCCTCCACTAGGAAAAATTTCAAGTCGTTGATGATAAGTATTGTGTTGATTGTGTATTTCCATGTTGTATAGCTTTAGCCAGTAAGTTTGTTGACGGCAAGCAAGTTTAAAGTCACAGAATTCATAATGATAAATTTGTTGAAACCATATAATTTATTTATATTAGTACTCTAAGCATTAACCCATATAGAAAAACCAATCAAATTTAGCAAAATAATCTAATGCACCTTAAGTAACATCTATTTTGCAATGATGTTTCAGTGAGACAGGACAAAAGCTACTGCAAGGTGATCAGATGCCCCTTCACTGAAATGAGACATTCTCAACCAATATATAGAACAACTCCTTGTTACTATAACTATTAGTCACCTTTGTTTGGTCTAGAAATTGTTAAACTCGCTTAACATTTTCATGTAAGTGTAACCCCTCTTTTTAGATTTTAGAGTTCCGCCTCAATGAGCCAATCGTAGGGAAAAACCAATTAGGGAAAAACTAAAGCAATCCTATCCATTTCTGGAGTTTGTGTAAACAGCCATGCAAATGTCATCCGTACAGGACACAAGCAAAGGTACCTCGAGGCCGAGCATGAAAATTTACAACAAACTATTAAAGAAGACCGTTTGATGTGTAGACACACGTCCTACTCCCACTTACTATAAACACTCTCTCCATTCACCTTGATATTGATCTAACAAAATACCATCTATAGGGGGACACAAGTAAAGGTGCCTCAAGGCCGAGTTTAGATCTCACGATGTGAACTTTTAGAGAGAAACGTGAAAAGGAAAAATGAAGTATCATACACCCCATTTTCCTCCCACTGAACATCATACTTGGAGTTCCTTAACTTAGGAAAATCCAGCTACTGATTTTAACTAAGTGATTGTTTAAATTTGCGCAAAAGTAACGTTTACTTTGGATAGTTAAAAAATTTTGATTAATGTTCATTAAGCACTTTAATAAACTTTAATCAACAATTGAATCAGCCCCAATAAAAAAACCACCGAAGGATAGTTAGTTGTCCCTTCAATAAACTAAGACATTCTCAACCAATTATTACACCAGAATAATTCTTATTTCTATAACAATCAGTCATTATTTATTTGGTCAACAAATCATTAACTAGCTTAACAATTTATCGTAAATGTGACCCTTCATTTTAAACCTTAGAGTTCCGTCCGAAAGAGCCAACCGAAGGGAAAACCTGATGGAAACTAAAGTGATCCTATCCATTTTTGGAGATCGCCTTGATATTTACCTACTGCACAAACCATCCAAAGGGGAATGCTCCCAAGGTGCCTCGAGGCCAAGCAAGAAGATCTCACAGTGCAAACCAATGAAGGAGACCGTAGGACATGTTGGCATATATTCCTTTCCCACTTATTATAAATACTCTCTCCATTCATCTTATTGACTCATGCAAACACCATCCAAAGGGGACGCTTCCAAGGCACCTTAAGGCCAAGCATGAATCTCACAGTGTAAATGTTGAGGGAGAAACATGAGTGGAAAAATTGATGTACCATATACATCTTACTCTTCCCACTGAGTATTTTAATAACCTAGGGATTAATTGACTTAGAAAAAATATGGCTAATTATTTTTACTAAGTGATTGTTTAAGTTTGCCCAAAATTAATACTTACTTTTGATAGTTAAACAATTTTTTTTATTAATGTTCGTTAAACACTTTCAAACACTTTCACAAACCTTAATCAACAATTACATGCTTGTAGCAAATCTATCTATCTCACCATTCTAAGTTAGTTCCCAAGTAGCGGTGTTCCGTTTTTATCAACATAAATACCCCAGCCTAGACAGAACTAGCCCCTTATAGATACGTTTGCTACAAATTTGATCTTTTATTAAAACTAATTTAATCTTATTAAAGTGAATAATGAGATTAAACTAATTTCTAATCTCATTAGAAATTTGTGATCTTAGGTCTATGTGAATCAAAAACTATTTTTTTAAAGAAAAATGATTTTACCTAAGTTAGCATGCAATTCTGAATTATTGATTTCAATTTCTAATTTCATTTAGTTATAACTCTTATAAAATAAATGAAACAAATTAAAATCTTACAATGCATCGAATGAAATACTTCATAAAATTATAACAATTATAAGATGATCTAAGTAGTGTCATGCATCACGCAATTCCCATTTCATTACTAACCATATATAACACTTATATAATAAAGTAATGAAATAATTAATTGCATATATTCAAACATACATTCATACTATATATTATAACTCTTATAATATAAATGATGCATATATATGTTATTAATGCATGCAACCATATAGTATAACACTTATATTATATGATGCGTGAGCATGCTATAATATTAAATCATACAATTATATATTATAACATTCATAATATAAATGATGCATGAATATTGCATAACCTATGGTAGAATTTTTACTATATGATATACATTATGATATATATAAAATAATTAAACCATACATCATATGCATAATTTAAATAGCAGTTATGACCGGGATTGGAAAATCATTAGTTTAATTAATATAACATTTATATTAATTTAATTAATCGAAAAGTCAAACTATTACAAATTAATAGTCAATCAGTTCGAAACAAGAGAATCGAGTCTTGAACCGTATGAACCAAATCGCCCAACGCCCGTATCGACCGAACCGCTCGAACCAAGCGAATGGAAGGTGAACCAATCAAGCTACGAACCGAATAACCTGTAAATCGAAAAATTTGTTCCATCTCGAAGCGTTGCAATGCTACAATATAGTTTACACTGTACAGTTGCAATCTCCTTCGAATCTGCTCCGATGTGAGCTCTGTTTTCACAAGAATGTCGCCGAAAACACCATGAATGACTCGAGAACAATAAAATACAGACTTGATTGTATTTAATACCCAAAACAATCGGCGCTTACAAATCAAATTTGTAAAATAAAGCAGTAAAAACTAAAACGCCAATCCCAAAACATCCATAATAGCAAATCATCCAATAAACATTCATCATTATGGAAAATTTAAAGAATGCAACCCACCACTGTAATTAAATTCTGGAAATAAAAAAAATGGGATCAAAATCTGGCTCTGATACCAATTGAAGGAAACCGATGAAGGTCCTTGTGTGGAAACGTGAGGATCGATCCCAATTTTAGTTTTCACAAAATTGTAAAACTATAGAATAGAAACAATTATGCATTACAAACTAAAATTATTGAATGCTTTTGAAGAATAGGAAGAAGGGAAGAAAATAGACTTACCCTTGAAGAATAACTTTTTTCTCGAATTCCCTCGATCCACGAACACGAACACTTCGAACTCCAAAAATTTTTAAAAAAATGTGCTCCACCACTTAAAAACCTTCTGTATTCTCTTAGGAATGAGAATATGCAGAAGTGGTGGGCTCTGCACAATTTTGGAAGACGAAAAAAAGATGAGAGGGAAGAGAAGAACTTTTCTTCTCTGTGTGATTGGGAGTAAGACTAGAGAGATTTTTTTTTTTTTTTTTTAGTTCCAAAATTCATGGATGAAGACAAATGATGATCTCTCAACTCCCCACCCTCTTACACTTTTTTTTAAGAGAGAGATAAGGGGAGGGAGTTGTAACTCCTTCCTTTTAATTAAATTAAAAATTAACTTAACTTAATTATTAGTAATATATATATGTAATAACTATCTTATGTATATATACTATATGTTTTATGAAATATAACACGTAACCTATAGTTTTTATATGGTATCAAATACAATATAACTTGTAGTTTTATTTTCTCTCAACATTACATGACATTTAATATAAATCATATTTATACTAAATTCAATTATATGAATCTCATCCCTATAACTAATATTTTAATCATATTCAAACATTTAATTTCTCTCAAAATACTTTAGGTTATAATGTATCTAATACATTAAATTAATTATATCACATATAATTAATTTAATTAATTATATCATATATAATTACAATTAATTTTAACAATTCAAATTAATCCAAAACTTAATTCTCAATGATCCATGTTGAGCTACAGAGGGGACTTTATGGACCTCCAAATTGAAGCTCCAATGGTACTTGGATAATTAATAAAATTCTTTAATTAAATTACCCAAAATTCATTAACAGTTGGTCACTTCACTAAAGACTGATAGCTGCATTTTTCGCACTACAAATATATTTCTATATCCATTGAATATAACCAGTAAACAATGCGATGACCCATCACAAATTGCTCGTAAGTACAGCTAGACCAAAATTATCATTTTTCCCCTATAGTTACATCTAACTCCTTAAGTACCATTGATCCCTCTAATGAACAATAGACCATAGTCCCACTATGACTAAACCCCTCTCGGGTTAGGAGAGGGTGTGGCGCCACATTGTTCAAAACCAAAAATCAGGCCTTATATGAGCAATTTATCTATTTACCCCTGCTTCAGGGAAAGAGTGAATTCCATCTTGGGTAGTTGAGTTCCCAACTCCCCAATCAGACAAATCCTCAAAATGGTAGGCCTGTTAAGTCGGTGATTTGGCCACTCTCACCCATACAAATCAAATGACTATCTTCTTAGGCAAAAGTTCACAACTAACTCAGAATTCAAGTCATTTCTGTTTGGAATGTCCTAAAACTCGTAGCTCGTAATTATGGAAACATATTCTATTTATCAATAAAAATATTATTGAAATTGCATTTTGTTGTAAAATCCATAAAACGAACCCATGGCTATAGTATGTATACTTTAACTTTATGTAGAGACAAAAGAGATTGGGTAGCTCATCCTAGGGACACTATAGATGCCGCTCACTTTGTATACTGATGCAAACGATATGATCCTGAAATCGTTCGTATGGAGACATGCAAGTGGGGGCATCCTATGAAAAAGACGTTTGAATAAAACGAGATCACAAAATAGTCACTTTCCTTTATAACGAAGTCACTATGAACTTCTTTATTTGGGATTATCTTTTGTTTTGCATAGGTGAGAATAGCTCAATAACACTGCTCAATAGGCCTCCCATTTTGGGGATAAGATCGGGTAAATAGCTAGGGACATAGTCTTGCAAGAATAAATTCACTTCTACTCATTTTAGGGTTAGCAGAAAGGTTGTTCTCTTAAGTACTGATTCCTGGTCTTGAAGAAAGGGACCCCGCCCTCTCATGGTAGAGAAGGACAAGGTTTATTAGTTGGACTATAAACTAATTGTTCAATAAAGGATCAGTGGTGACTTAAGAAGCAAGATGTGTTTACAGGGGTAAAACGGTAATTTTGACCTAGCTGTAAATATGAACCATTGTGAAGGATCGACTTACTGATTATGGTTAAATCAAGTGAACAGAAATATATCTACAGTGCGGAGAGTGCAACCATCGACCTATAGTGGTGCATCTCGGTGGTTAACGAATATTGATTAATTCGGATTAAAGAGTTTAAACGATTAATCTCAAATCGTTGGAGCTCATGATCTGGGTCCATAAGGTCTCTCTACTAGCTCGTAAAAGATTAAACCTTAGGTTAGAAGATTGAGTGAAATTGAAGTATTCAAATTTCAATTTTAGATTTGAATTTGAAATGTTCAATTTAAATTTAGGGATTGAATAATTATATTCGATATAGTTAAACATTTAATTTTGTCATAATTAAACATAATTAGACAGTTCAAAATATTTAAATAATGATTTAAATATTGACTACATGAATAGGATTCATGTTTGAATTAAGTGTTTTATTAATTTAATATTTAATATTAAATTATTAATTAATTAATTAATTATATAAAGTTAAATTCCAATTTATAGATTCAATTTTAGAAATTGAAATTTCATTTAATTTAGAATTAAATGTAATTTTTTTTAGATTGGAACTTTTTGACATTTGAGTGGATTTATCCCAAAATGGGATTTTGAGTGGATTAATCCACATTTTAACACCTTGCCCACTATATAGGTGCTAATTGAAGTGTCAATTAGCTGAATTAGTAAGTGCTTGCATGTATCAACTTGTTAAATACTCCATTTTCAAAGTTTTCATTAGATGAAATCTAAAATTTGTGAAATATCTGCAAAAACTCTTTTTTACTCTCAAGCTCTCTCAAACTCATCTTAATTCCTCCCAATTCAAAGTTCCACCTTTCAATTCCAAGGTTGAGAATAGTAGAGAAGATTCTCTTGGTGGTCTACTGGAGAAATTGAAGATCAATTTCGTGGAGATTGCAAGGATTTAAAGTGAATCTACAAAAGTTGTGCATTTCTGAAACCCTCTTTGTTGAACTTGCTTTTCCAGCATGCTTTATACATAAATCAAGTGTAATTAGAGTGCTTAATGATTATGTTAGCTTTTGTTTTATGCATGTCTACTCTATCAATGTCACCTATAGTCACCTTAGTGAAATGTAAGTTTCTATTATTAACGGTGTTATATAATGAGACTAATCATTTCGTGGTCTGGTCTTATACAAACTTTTTAATTAGGATACCTTCGTTCACTTGTCTCTACATGAATGATCAGGATAAGATCATTTGTAGTATTTTATAACACTTGTAACATCTACAAAGCAGATCGTGTCCGTAGTGTCACCAGGATAAGAAGTACCCAGCCTTATCCATCTACTACAAATCATTTAGGTTATCATTTAAACATGATCTACCCGTATGTCTCTACATACATGTTTAAATTACATAAAATAACATAGGATCTTAGTTTATTGGATTGGGTGTATGCTCATAAAATAACAATTTGTTTATAAAATATTTACAAACTACGAGAATACAAGAGATTTAGGACCCAATCCCAACAATATAGAAGTCCCTAGTGCATTCCTTAAGTGTACATTTCCACTACTGACAGTTTAGTTAATCTAACATTTCCACTGCTGACAATTTAGTTAATCTATCTTTGAAATCAAGGCTTAATGCTCTCCTACGAATGATGTAATCAAAGATCGGCTCCCTTTTTCGTTGTTTGATGTCGGTGAGCTCTATCATGCTAACGAGACAATAGTGTTGTAGAAGCGATTGAGGAACTCTCTTCCAAGCTGCTCCCAACTATCAATAGTTTCAGGTTCAAGGTCAGTGTACCAGTCGAAGGCATTTTCCTTCCGACTTCGGATGAACTGTTTGACCATCAAATCTCCTCACGTACCAGCATGTGGACATGTTTTGATGAAAGGAGCAACAAGCTACTTTGGGTTGCCCTTACCATAAAATTGTTGGAACTTGGGTGGCTAGTATGCCTTTGGTATTCTTAGATTGTCAATCCCCTTTGTATATTTCTTGGAATACAATAGGGAAGTCTGAGTAGGTCCACCATATTGAGCCTTCATGGAGTTGACAATCATCTCATACAATTGCTGAACGGACAGTGAAGTGACGAATTTTGTGGTTGACTTTGTTGAAATATAACGACAGGATGCACAGCAGAAGCAAAGATCGATAACGTTCTAATTACATTAAAACTAAGAATAAGCATGCAAAAATGGTTAGAAAATACAACCTTTTTAGAATCCGCCGTAAACTTCCTCTCCGTGCTCGAACGACACCACCAACGAAAAATCCTCACTATTCTCTGGTTGAAGAACACGGTTGTGGGACCGTTTTGTTGGTGAAAGCTAGGGAATTTCACTCTAGTAAAAATGGAAAGTAAAAGAGATTATGTGGAAGAGGTAACTTCAATATTCAAGGAAGCATTAGTTTTTACATATTTGAAAAACAAAACTATTTAAAGACAAAATACATGTAAAATCCCATCTTGCATGTCTTCCACCTCAAACTCCACTTTGGAAGAGCCACTTCAAAAACCACTCAGTTAGTGGGAAAATCCAATAATTGGATTTTTCCACTAACTAATGTTTTATTAAAATAAAATTTATAATAAAACAGTTTTTTCACAAAAATATTAAATACTGTTTTCATATTTTAGAAGTTATTTAATTAAAACAATTTTAACTAAATAAAATAAACAAATTTAAAATTACATATCGAATTGTCTTTGACACCTAGCTTTGATTAATCAATCAAATTTTGAACACTTTCATGCTAATATTATTTAAAACATACTTTCCAAAAATAATAAATTAATTATAAATTATATCTTATATAAAATACAATTTTTCCTGAAGACCGAATTTGAACATTTCAAATTCTCACTTCACCTAGTTCTTCAATTTTCTCTATAGTGAACTAGCAAGAAGACCCGATGGACCTACAGATCTTGGGCTCCAACGATCCAAGACTAACCGGTCAAACTCTTTAAACTAGTTAATTAACATTCGTTAACTAACAAGACTGTCCACTATAGCCTTTAGTTGCACTCCCCTCACTGTAGATATATTATATGTCCATTTGATATAACTGCCATCAATAAGTTGATCTTTCACAAGTTGTTCGTAACCTCAACGAGTTCAAATATCGAAATACCACTGAGTTATATCTTTTCTCCTTAAGTACTACTATCCCTCTAATGAACAATTGATTTAAGATCTTAATCACTAAATCCATTCCCTCTTAGGCTAACGAGAGGATGGGGCCCCTTGTTCAAGACCTGAGATCAGCTTTTTAGGGAACAACCTTTCCACTATTCCTAGAATGGGTAGGAGTGAATTCCATCTTGCAAATTCTATTTCCCCAGCTATCTACTTGGTCTTATCCCTGAAATGGGAGGTATATTGAGCAGTGTTGTTGAGCTTGCCCTCACTTATGCAGATCATGGGACAATCCCAAATAAACAGAAGTTCGTAGACAGCTCAGGATTCAGATCAAGTTGTCTAGGTCATCAAGAAGTGAAATTAATCAGTGTTAACAGTAAACGGTATTAATACGTAATAGTGATTATTTCGTGGTCAGTCTTACACAATCTCATCATGTAGAACACCCTCACTCACATTTCTCTATATGAACAAACTGATCACATCGTTTATGACACTTTACAACATCTGTAACAATCATAAAGCGGGTCGTATTCAATAGTATCTCCAGAAATAGGTACCCAACCTAATCCAAGTACTATAGACTATTTTGGTTATTTTACTCGAACTTGATCCAATTTATGTCTCCACATAAAGTCCAAGTATTCATTATAATAGCCAAGGGTTCGTAGTTTATTGGATTTAGAGTTATCAATTTAATTTCATTCAACAACATTTGTCTGAATAAACTTCATATATGTTTACTGCTTACAAACTACGAGTTTTAGGACATATAACCTAACAGACTTTCTTGTAGAACAATCTTCCCTTTGTCATCATTCTTGACTACTAGTATATGGCTTGATTTAGCAGCTTCACAACTCTCGTTGTGATTCTTGAGGGATGCAATTTCATAATCACTTTCTTCGACTGCCTTTATCAGCATGTTAACTTTCTTTTCGAGCGATCGTCGTTTTTTCACTTATTCCTACATCGACCATCATGACTGACATTATATTTCAGTGTTATTCCTCCTCACTTGATTGTTCAGAAGGTGGAGTATACTTATTAACTATAGGACTTGCTCTAATGATAACTCCCACTTACTGTTGATTTGAAATTTGTTCCCATATATTCCTTGCGATCTCAATGAATGGCAGCTCTTTAGATTGCTAATCCCCTTAGAGTGGCTACGATTAATTGGCCTATTGTAGACATTTGAAGTTTTGGACCGTTGTCTTTGGATGTCATGACTTCTTTGGGTATATCTTGTTGTAAGGACAGAGATAGTGGGTGTGCCAAACTGTTCACATAAGATTTTTGAAGGAATTTAATTCGTTGAATTTTGATATTGTTTTCAGTATAGTTTAGTAGATACAATCTCGAATTTTTTATCCCTTGATGCCTTCTCTCAAACAAGGGATAAAGTTCAAAATTTATAATTTTTCAATCTTCAAGGAGTTTCTTTAAACTTAAATCTTCTGAAATTCAAGGAAACTTTAATCTTCCAAGTCTTCAATCTTCAGAAGGTTGTAATATTGAGATCGATTTGAGCTTCAATCTTATGGAATTCAAGGAAGTTTTAATCATCCAAGTCTTCAACCTTTAGAAGGTCATAATCTTGAGATCAATTTGAGCTTTAATCTTCTGGAATTTAAGGAAGTTTTAATCTTCCAAGTCTTCGATCTTCAGAAGGTGGTAATCTTGAGATCGATCAGAACTTCAAAATCTTGAGAGCTTCAGAGTTTCAATCTTGTTCTCCAGAGCTTCAGCACTTTGTTGCAAAATCTTTCCAACCTTCTATATGAAAGGGCAAGGTCTCTATTTATAGAGGATTTCCATGGGCCTTAGGTGAGCTTGGGCCCAATTATTTTTTTGGGTTTGGGCTAAAGTTAGGCTTAGACCCAATCTTTACTTTGACCCAAACTTTTCATCGTAGGCTTGAATCTAGCTACACTTTGGACCCGAGTGACTTTAATTACTCGGCCCAATCTAATTTTCAATTTAAAGCCCAATTGAATGGAGAAGTAGGAAGACTTTGAGGATTCATAATGAATATCTCGAATATCTATATCTTTCCATTTTCCAATTCGATCAGATCCATTCGTTCGTTGAGTTATATACTCGATTACAGACATTTCTAGAACACCTCTAACAGAGGGACAGATAGTCAATTTTGAAAGAACTTAGATAATTGAATTCCAATCATTTATGAGAATCTGAGAATGAAGGTTCAATCAAAACAATCGTCTTTGTCTTTTTCGATAGGTTTCATCAATCTAAACACTTTTTATTTAGCCTTAAAAAAAGTGACTTAAACTAAAGTATTCATCTTCTTTTTCCTTATTCGATCACTAAAAGTTCCTAAAAACAACTCGATGAATTTAGTAGATCTTTTTAGGAGGACCAAATGACTATCGATAGAACTTATCCTATTTTTACAGTACGATGGTTGGTTGTTCACAAACTGGTTGTGCCTGCCAGTTCTTTTTTAAAGTCAATATCAGCAATGTAATTCATCCAACGATAAACCTAATCTGAATTATAGAGCTATAACACAATCAAATCCAAACTAATTAATGGAATTGGTATATGAATGGAATATAATGAAATATAGCCACTTTCAGGTTCTCTATGAAATGAGGCATGGAACGCAACCACTATGAAGAAGTTTTAGGAATTACGAACCTCCTCTCTGTCTTAGTTGAGCTAGTTTTGTTTTATTCCCTTCGATCCCAGGTTGTGATAAAGATGATGTTCATTCCCAAGATAGTCCTCTACCAAGCAAGAGGAATCTCTTTCCCTTAGCCTATCACCGTCTTAAAGCCTTAAAGAAGGGAAGACCACGGAGACGAAAGTCAGCTTCCTAAAAGGAATCTCATTTTTTGGTATAGTTTATCTAAAGTATGAAATTCTCTCCACTTGTACACTTACTAGATAGGCTAGCTTTGGCAGTCGAGAAAGTTTTCGTTATCCACTTAGCCCTAGATCTTAATCTTTTGACTTGGTAGGGACAATACCCTTTGAGATAAAGTGGGAGGATGAAACTTCCCGTAGCAGCTGATCAAAGAATAGTCGATTTGATAACATAGTCTTACCCCTTTTTTGATAAAGATGTGATGCTTCATTACACATTCAAGTGTCAAGGGTCAAGATGGATTGGTGTGGTTCCTCTACACCTAAGACACCTAAGTATCAAACCATAAACGAAGAAAGGCATGAGAGAAAAGTATATTGGCTAGTGATTGTGAGGCCTCGATTCTTGACTGGAGGGGACATCAAAGGCCTCTGCCCTTCCATCCCTTGGATAGATAGAAAGGGACCAGAAGATTTGAAAAAGGATTTTAAAGTGTCTAGGATTTGAATAAATGATTAGGTATACCATGCTCCCCTCTTTCTATAGAGGAGAGATAAAGAAAAAGAAAATAGATATAATGATTCTTCTTTTGTAAGTGAATTAGAAAATTCTTGTTATAGTTTTTTAACTCTACTTATCAAAATAATGTATCTAAGAATGATTATTCCCACTGTGATCGTTACATGTATGATACTAAATATAGTTGGAGGAGTTACATTAATAGTTGCATGGTTTGTTATCTTCGGGTTTTAAGTGGTAGTCACAATTACAGTGACAGATACATTTATAGTTATATTTGTGGTGAAGGTCTTCAATAAGGTGGATCGTATTCTGTATGTACATGTTCCTGCAACTCGGATGAGGTACATGTTCCTGCAACTCGGATGAGTATTCTTGCTTATATCTTTACGGCTATAAACATTGTCTTGTTCCTATTGACAAAACATAAGAGCATGTAAAGCCTTGAATTCAAATACATTACCCACAATGGAAGTAAACATGTTAGATAAAACCTTCTTCAAGAAGGTTTAAGGGATAAGCTACATAAGCAATATATTGATTTTCTTCTCCAGGAATAGGCTCGATCCCGTAGCATTGTCCTTTGTAACGATCGAGATTGGTAAGCCCATCGGTCTACACAGTTGTCCATGTATCAGTAGAAAATTCAGCAACTATAGCAACCCCTGCTCATCTACTAAAAAAATTGTATTCCAAGCCAGAACAAAAAGGACAACATACAGGATGGGTAGAAGAAGTTGTGATACTTGGCTCGATCCCGGTGCCCCAAGTTTCTACCTTTTTTTTCTTTCTTTTTGCATTCCTTAGAGCCCTAAAAAAGGGAGTTGTTTAAAGCTCGACGTTAGGAGAGTCAAATCAAAGGGGAACGCCATACCTACATAGAAGAGTCGCTCCAATAGCTCCTCTTAGGACCCACAATCATTGAGATTTGAGAAAGATTTTAAACTGAAACCTTCGAACAAGGTAAGTTGAGCTACCTATCTTCTCCTCGAGTCGCACTAGCCCGACGATATCTATCTTGACCGTTACTTTATGAAATTCTATTATAATTTCTAGCTTTGCTTGTCCTTAGCTAAAGAAAGGAAGATAGTTGGGTTTTGGTGATATCAAAATTTGCACCTATTTGTATCTATTTAGTGATAGCGGAAGCTAACGAGGAAAGCTTAGGGCAAGAGACAAACAATCGAGGCAAATTTAGCTCTCAGACGAGCTAGGACACAAGTGGAGGCTATCAAGGGCGTACCTAGTTAATGTGACTTCAGCCAAATTTATCGATCATGATTTAGGCTTCATCGTCGTTGAAGTTGATAAGCCTATTATTGTGATCAAATGGCAGGATAAAAGACACGTGGTATCTTGTTATTGGTTGAAATTTCTACTCCAACACCCTTGTTTTCAAATTTCTGTTTTCAGATTCTCTACCAAACAGGTTCTAAATTTTAGTTATAGTTTCACTAAAACTTAAACAAAAAAATGAAAAAGAAAAAGAAAAAATAAAAGGGTTTATTATATTAGAAACTTTACTTTTTTTGTGTTTTTGTGGTACTTTATCAAAAAAGAAAAATCTTTGCCAGACCTCTACAACGTTTCCTTGAAGGCACTACAAATTAATAATTAATCATTCGAATGATTTTTAAAATGGTTAAAAAAATGAAAAAAAAAAAAAAAAGTCCAAGCACTTCCATAGTCATCTTAAGCCGCCTATAGTGGGGTGTTCAAAAAATTTGATGACCCGAACAAATCGACCAACCTAACCCAACCCGTGCGTTTTGGGTTGGGTTCAAATAAATGAAAATTTTATGGGTTAGATTAGTTCATAGGTCACTTATAATAACCGGAACCAACCGGAACCAACCCAAACTTATTATTAATTTTGAAATGTATATATGTATTTTTCTGCTTATGATACAATTAAATGTACATATATTTATTTTAATTTTAATTAATTTATTATTTTTTTGGATAATTTATTCTCCAACAACTCTTAAAAATAGTTTTATGAGCACTTTGGAAAGAGATTTTATATTATATAAATTAAAATTGAGTTGTTAATCTTAATTCAATATATGAGAATAATTAAATCAATTTTTTACAGATTAACATTTTAGTTCCTTTTAGAATAAAATTTTAAATAAATGTCATTTTTACGGATTAACATTTTAATTCCTTTTGGAACAAAATTTTAAATAAATGTCTGAGTAACTCGAACCGATTCAACCCAAAATGTTTCGTGGTTGGGTTAGATTGAGTTCATTTTCTAATGAGGATATTTGGTTTGAAGAAATGTACAACCCGAACAATTGAATTGTGTCCAAATAGTCCTTCAATCCAACCCAACCTAACTCACGAATATCCCTAATCTATACCTTTTAAAATATAATAAAATATTTTGCAAACTCGTGAAATCTGCCGCTCTTTTTCCGACTTTATTAACATGTGCTCCACACATAGACTTAAACTTTGAACACTAAATACAACTTTCTTAAACATAGGTTATCTAAACTATGCTCTCTTAAAAAACTATTTTATGAAAATCAAAATTGGTCATTCTAAAGTGATGATAATCAAAACTATCTATTGGAGAAGTACAATATTTCATTATACTAATCATCAACTGAAATCTTGTATGAAACATCTTCTAAGTATTGATTATAGAACATAACATAAAGCTATCTTTGTCAATAAACCAATAATTAGCTACAATAACCATTTTTAAGCATGAATCCAACATTTGTTTTAAATAATAATAAATCAAAACAAATAGACATATCTAAGCTTTTGTGACAGCATATACTATTCATTATATATTGTTATTAATACTATTACTCATGATTGTGAAATAACATGCTTGCTTTTTTAATATCCTAAAAGTACTTTTTCTTATATCTTTTACAGATTAAATTTTTGTAGATATTAATTAGATACTATGAACATATAATTTCTAAAATAAAGAGTTTCTTTTCAAAATGTATTTAAGAATACATACACATCAAAAAGTTTAATAAAAAGCTTTATACTTAAAAATATTACTTTAAACAATTAAAAAAAAAAGTATTCAATTGTCAATTTAGTATAACTCAATTGATTAAAATATTAACAATATTTATTATAATTAGGATCTTGGTAATATATAACATTACGTTTAGGATTAAATCTTTTTTTGGTCTCTAAACTTTGAATTTTGTTCATTTTTTGTCTGTAAATTGTCAAAAATATCTGTTTTAGTCCATAAACTTTTAAAAAGTATTTTATTTTGATCTCTACTATTAAGATATTGCTAACATAAGGATGAATTTACATCTAGCATTGGTTGAACAAGAGGATGGTGAAGTAAAATGTCAATAACCAGCGCGTTAAAATAGTGAACGACCAAAATCTTGAATGCAAAACGATGACTTTTGAGATATCTTATAGAAAATAATTAGCCCAGTCATCAAAAAATAAAGTCATTGCAGCTTCTATTTAAGAGTTAATAGAATCTTCATGACAAGGACCAAAGTACGCAATTGTTAAAAGATCATGAACTAGAATGGATATTTTTGGAAGTTTAGGAACCAAAATAGAACAAAATTTAAAATTCAAGGATCAAAATAGAATTTAAATCTTATTTTTAAATATTCTTGAATTATTTATAAAATAAATATAAGAAAGAAGTTCTAAACTCTAAAATTTGTAATATTCAATTCATATTCCTCCTTAAAATCAATGTTAGGCCAACCTATATTGACTAAAAATCAAATTTGAACAATAAACTAACAAAGGCATAAGGTAAAATCCAAATAATAATAATAATAATAAGCAAAATTATATCCAATAATAATAATGTGCAGACACACTAAAATTTTGAAAAACAAATTGATCCTTCTAAAAACAATTAAATGCATCCAAATTATCAAATGCATATGATAAAGCTAAAAGATTTCTTTTAAGGATTGGTAAAATTTGTCTGATGAAAGAACTAGAGAAAGAAGTTCTAAATATTTTGAATTTACTAAACGCCAATTTCTTTTACCAAAAACGAGTATAGTGTAACAGGTACATGATTATCGATGTTTAACAACCAAAAACTTTATAGTTAGAATTTTGTATACTCTTATCATACTTAAAAAAACGTGAATCATTCGCATCCCTCTCATACTAAAACTAAGGGTGTTCAAAAAATTCGATGATCCAAAAAAACCAATCAATCCAATCCAATCTGTACGGTTTTGGTTGGGTTATCAACTCATTTGGGTTAGATTGGTTCAAATAAATGAAAATTTTATGGGTTGAGTTGGTTCATGGATTCACCTAATATAATCCAAACCAACCCGAATTTATTATTAATTTTAAAAAATGTATTTTTTATTACTTATAACACAATTATTTATACATATATTGATTTTAGTTTTATTTAATTCCAATATTTTTTAAATATTTTATTTTTTAACAACTCTTAAAAGTAGTTTCTTTGCACTTTATAGAGAAAATTTTCATTATATAAATTGAAATTGAGTTGTTAATCTTAATTCAATATATGAAAACAATTAAATTAGATTTTTACATATTTATGTTTTGGAACAAAATTTTAAATAAATGACCCGATTAACCCGAACCAACCCAACCCAAATATTTCATGATTGGATTAGGTTGGGTTTACTTTTTAATAAGAGTCATTTAAGTTGAAAAAATTTACCACTCGAACAATTGGATTAGGTCTAAAAAATCTTTCAATCCAATCCAACCCAACCCATGAACACCCCTAACTAAAGCAAAGAGGCAATTTCTTACTATACCATTCAAAATTATTTTGGTCAATTCCTCACAAAAGAAGTAATAAATAAATAATTTCACCAGATCTATTCAAATTAAAGTAATAAATTACTATTTGGTTCTCTACTATTTTGAAATCCAAACAATCCATACTTTATATTTCAAACCAATTGAACCAACTTAAATCCCATCCATCCCACTTTTCTCTTTTGTTTTTCTCCCATTTTAGTCTTTTCAAAGTTTTCTGTTGTTGAACTTTAAAAAATATCTAATAATACGTTTGAAATACATTTTTAAGCGTTTAATTTAAAAAAGTATATCATTTTAGAAGAAATTGAAATGTTTGACAACCATTTAAAATAACATTTCAAATGTATTTAATTAGTTTTTATCAAAAGTGTTTAAATAGAAATGAATTTTTTGAAAAATACTTTTTGTTAAGTCAACCAAATGGATCCTAAGACGTCTTGAAAAGATTTCAATTATATTTACTAGGTCCTTCAACTTTAAAGTGTCTACTAAATCTTTATACTTCCAATTTTATAGTTAATACATTACTAAGTTTTGAAGTTTGTGTCTAATAACTGACATATTTAACATTTAAAAAAAAAAAAATCATTGGCCTCCTAGATATTAAGGTGAAAATTTTAAGTTCCCTTTAGACATAAAATTAGTTAAATTTGAAATTCTTTTAACATGCGACCAAGGTATTAGACAACAACATTAAAAATTAAGGGACTAATAAAATATTTGTTTTAAAAATTCCCATGACTACGTAGATATAAATTTATGAATTAAATGTTATTCGTTGTCTAATTTAGATCTGAAGGGTTGTGGCATTGAAACCACTATCTTGAAAGCAATTTCGATACGACCTCATTGTGAATCATTTATGCTAATTACTTCTTAAGATTAACACAACACCCACCTTGAACGTGCACCTATTAGAAAAAATGTTGGAATTAGAGAAAGGTTGAAAGCTCAGAATCAATGAGTAAAAGTATAAGAAGTCGGAATACCACTGTCATGCAACAATAGAATTGGTTGGATCTGGTTTTTAGATGCTTAGATATGGAAAATTAATTTTCCAAATCCGACATTATCACATTAAAAAGTTTTCAAATCTAAATTAATTCCATAACATTTGAAAAAAACTAAAAAATAAAAAAGAAATAAAAGTTTCTCTTCTTTCCGCGTGATCACAGTTTCACCGAATCCACCTATTCGACCGAACAAACCATAGTAGTGGTATACCTATGGGGGAAGAGCCTTAACTACCACTGTAACCACTTTTGCACATTCCTTGAGGAACTCTCATATTTATACTCTCTTCTCAAACTTACAACGTGAGACAAAGAATTCTCTAGCATAGTGTGAACTTTTGCTACAGACCATGTGCCTTGGTAGTTGTAGGTCATTCCCAATATTAAATATTACTTTGGTCCATATAGTTTTGATTTTGGTTCATTTTGATCATTGTACTTTGAAAATATTAACTTTGGTCCATGTACTTCAACTTTGTTTCATTTGATTCATATACTTTCGAAATGTTTGTTCTAATCCTTAAACTTTCAATTTCAATTTAACATTTTAAAAATATATAGAGTAAATAAACTATAAAATAGTAAGGTCAATGAACTAAATTTGGAAGTTAAAGGAATAAAATTACACATATATACTATATAGGATGGGGTTTCAAGTGTAAAACGAAGACCAAATGAGATTTGACTTTTATCTCGAGCTTTGCCTCATTACCCGACACGATCGATTAAAGTAAAATTTAGCAATGTCACACCTCCCTATATTAGGTACCTATATATTAAAAAATATATATAATAATAATTTTTTGAAGTAAACCAAATCATTAAGCCTTAACTTATATGTTTAGAAATCCTCCAAAATTAACGTGGATGATATAATTACCCCGCCAACTAAAAACCCGTCACCACGTGCCTCTAAATCATTGCACCATTTTTTCTTTCATTTCTAATGTCAAATGATTAAAGGACCTTCTTATCATCTTTCGAGAAACCCATATATTACATAAAATCATTAAATCATACCATACTATCCGTGACTTATAGTCTTACACTTTTGTTGGTTATTTGAATTTAGTTTCTATATGATTTTTTTTTAGCTTTCATAAATAACATGTTTACTCTATGATATTTTTTTTAATTTTATTTTTAAATAGTCTTTTTAATTAGTTCGATAGATTTTTTTGGTGATGTGAATTTTTTAAATGAGTTGATTTTTTTTCTTAAACTTAGATGATTAGGAATCAATATCAAACTTCATGGACAAATTAGAAATCAAATATAAATCTTGAAAAAAAAAACATACGACATTTACGAAATTTTAATGATAGAAATAGAAACAATGAAAGGTAGAAGAAGTAAACCACCACGTATAGTTTTGTTTTTTGAATCACTTAAAATGCCCTACACAA
Source organism: Benincasa hispida (assembly GCF_009727055.1). Lineage (NCBI taxonomy): Eukaryota > Viridiplantae > Streptophyta > Magnoliopsida > Cucurbitales > Cucurbitaceae > Benincasa > Benincasa hispida. Next base: position 47,652,721 of record NC_052356.1, on the reverse strand, counting down.
AATGGAGGCATTGTTCTTCACTTGTATACCAATGACAATTTTTTTTTTTTTTTTTTTTTTTTGCCAATGTGAGACTTTGAATACTCATTCAATGAACAGAAAATTAAAATCTCAAACACTAAAGTCCCATTTTTGGTAACAATTTTTTTTTTTCAGTTTTTGAAAATTAAGCTTATTCCATCTTGATTTCTTATAAGGATTTATATATTTCTTAAGTACAAAAGTTGAATTTTTAACCAATTTCCAAAAACGAAAACAATTTTTTTAAAAAAAAACTTTTTAAGGTCTTATTTGGTAACCGTTTAATTTTTTATCTTTTGTTTTTGAAAATTGAGTCTATTTTCTCATATTTTCTTATAATCGTTTAGATCGTTCTTGAGCACAATGGTAGAATTTTTAGTCAATTTAAAAATAAAGACAAGTTTTTAAAAATTATTTAAAAAAAAAAAAAAAAAAAAAAAAAAAAAAAAAGGGCTTGGTTTTTAAAATGTGGGTAGAAAGTATGTAATAAAACAATAAATCAAGATGAGTAAAAGATATTTGTAGGCTTAATTTTTTAAAACAAAAAAAAAGTAAAAACTAAGGTCTATTTGGTAACCATTTCTTTTTTAGTTTTGATTTTTTGAAAATTAATCCTATAAACACCTCTTCCACCTCTAAATCTCTTGGTTTTGATGTTTACTTTTTACATATTTTTAAAAAAAACAAGTCAAAATTTGAAAACTAAAAAAAATAAAAATGTCTATTTTCAAATATAAAAAAAATGAATCAAAATATTTATAAAATATAGTAAAATTTCAGAATCTATCAATGATAAATACTGATAGACATTAATAGACTTCTATTAGTGTCTATCAATGTCTATCATTGATAGATTATGAATTTTTGCTATATTTTGTAAATATTTTCAACAGTTTTGCCATTTGAAATAATGTCTCTTTTTATAACTTATTTTTGTTTTTCGAATTTGGCTAAAAATACAATTCTTCGACTTAAAAATTGATACAATAAAAAAATAAAGAAAATAGACTTAATTTTTAAAATAAAAATAAAAAAATAAAATGATTACTAAATAATACCTAAATGATTATCAAACGGACTTTAGTTTTCAAAAATTGACTGGGTTATTTTGAAAACTCGAATTACGTTCAAAAGTTATATGGAACAAAAAGTGTATTTGATCAAACAATCGAATTGGATTTGGTTGGCTTGTTTCCTATGTTCCTTGAGAAATATAAACCAATTTCATTATTTTTTTTTTCTTTTTTATTTAAACAAAAAGTAAAGGGGAAAAAAAAAAAGAGAAATAAATTGGTTTGAAATTGAAACCCCAAGGAAGAAGAAGAGGGACCATTTTAACCCCACTGTATATCACGTGGTTTAGATTTTAAGACAGTGGGAAACCTTTTTTGGTGTCTGCCATTTAATTACAACCTTCACATCATTTAATCAACCTTTTTTTCAAAAGAAAAAACAAAACAAAAACAAAATAACCCATTTAATTTGTTTGCTTTTTTAAATCACCAAAAATCCCACCTTTTATTTTTTGTATTATTTTTTTTTAACTTTTAAACGTGGGAAAAACTGAAAAATATATACTGTCGGTGGATTTTTTTTCCTTCACAAATTTAGTGTTGAATTTTGTTATTAAAATTTCGTAAAAAGGACAGCCTAGTTTTAAAAGCCTCTAGATGGTTAAAATTATGACTATAAATACGAATAATCATACACATAAATCCACCGACAAAGCATTTGGGTGTAGCAAAAATTGACTGAAATTTTTATCTTAATCCTATTTATTTATTACTATTTTTGATGTGGAAATTTCGGGTTCCTCCATGTGCTTGCTCATTGAAGTGGATTGTCGACCCAATAAATAAAAATCAGATAAAATAAAAGGAAAAAAACGATTGGTTGAGAAGGCTAGCCATGTGGAGTGCTGAGGACATAACACGTGTGAAAGTGCAAGAACCACCAATCGAAAAACGAAATCTATAAGAAAAAAAAAAAAGAACATGCTTGAGGGTTGATGGATGTGAGGATTATTCGATCCTATCCGATCTGAAATCCGTCTCACAATAAAAAGACCTTCATTAGTTCATTGTGCTTTTTCTGCCCTAACTTCGCTCCAATTTCGAATTATTCAATTTTCGTCCAAATCAATTGATAACAAATATAACACTAAATTCCCAAAACGAGTATAATAACACTCGAAAGTTAGATGTTCGATTCTTTTCCTGTATATATATAATCAATTTATCATCTAATAAAATTTATAACCAAGTCTCTAATTTGACATGGTTTAACTAATAAAATATTGATTGCTATTTTAGAAATGGATGGCTTAACTTTTCATTCTTCCAATTATCAAATTAAAAAAAAAAAAAATAGAACTTTTTATTATAAATTTAAAAGTACGCTAAAAATGGATTAACATCTTATTTGATAACTATTTAATTTTTTTATTTAATTTTTAACAAGGCTTTCAAAATTTTATATGAAAAGTTTTAAAAATTAAAAAATAAAATAAAAGGGTCACATCGGATAATTATTTCAATTGGCTTGTTTATTTACTATTTTTAGTATAGTTTTCATAATTCTTAAAAGAAATATTTGATCTTTCAGTTGAAATTTTAAAAACTAAAAATACTATATATATTTTTATTCTTTTAAAATCTGGCTACAATTTTTTAATGTCTTTGTTCACACGAGGTTTCCGGAGAAACGTGTTTCGTGGAGTTAAACTTGAGTTGGTGTTGATTTGATGCGAAGTGGTTCGATCTCTAATACTTAATCCTCTGATTCTCTCTTAGTTGGGTGAATATGCTTGACTTGGAGAAGGAAAGCACCAAACGTTCTTGAAGTAGAAGTCTTGGAAGCTTAGAGTAGAAGTCTTGGAAGAGTATTTGTGTCTTCAAAAGTTTTCTGCCTTATAGGAGTGCAGCTTCAGGAGTCTCGGAAGCTTGAAGTAGAAGTCTTAGAACAATATTTGTGTCTTCAAAGGTCTTCTACCTTATAGGAGTGCAGCTTCAGGAGTCTTGAAAGCTTGAAGTAGAAGTCTCGGAAGAGTATTTGTGTCTTCAAAGGACTTATGCCTTATAGGAGTGTAGCTTCAGGAGTCTTGGAAGCTTGAAGTAGAAGTCTCGGAAGAGTATTTGTGTCTTCAAAGGTCTTCTGCCTTATAGAAGTGCAGCTTCAGGAGTCCTGGAAGCTTGAAGTAGAAGTCTTGGAAGAGTATTTGTGTCTTCAAAGGTCTTCTACCTTATAGGAGTGCAACTTCAGGAGTCTTGGAAGCTTGGAGTAGAAGTCTTGGAACAGTATTTGTGTCTTCAAAGGTCTTCTGCCTTAAAGAAGTACAGCTTAAGAAGTCTTGGAAGCTTGAAGTAGAAGTCTTTGAAGAGTATTTGTATCTTCAAAGGTCTTCTGCCTTATAGGAGTGCAGCTTCAGGAGTCTTGGAAGCTTGAAGTAGAAGTCTTGGAAGAGTATTTGTGTCTTCAAAGGCCTTCTGCCTTATAGGAGTGCAGCTTCAGGAGTCTAGGAGTCTTGGAAGCTTGAAGTAGAAGTCTTGGAAGAGTTTTGTGTCTTCAAAGGTCTTTTGCCTTATAAGAGTGCAGCTTTATGAGCCTTGGAAGTTCTCTGCTTGTTAGTGAATTCTCTCTAGGTCTTCTGAGTGTAGAAAATGTTGCCCCTTACAAATGAAGAGAACTTCTCTATTTATAGAGTTCTCAGGCGGGCTTCGTGGGCTTGACTCTTGGGCCCAATTAGTTGGTTTTGGGCCTAATCTGGAATTTGGGTCCAATTCAATTTTTTATTTGTTATTGTTTTTTTTTTGTAGTTTGGGCTTTAAGCCCAAATAGTAATATCAAATTGGACCAATTTAATCTCATCTGATTCATCCGCGTGACGTCATCGAAACTTGTCTTCAATTCAATTTGGGACATGTATCAACTTCTAATTGGACCCAAAGTCAATGATTTAGAAATTCATCGTTAATTTAGCAAACGACGTGGTGACTTGTGATTGGTCTAAAATTTTTCATTCAACAAATGCCCCCTTTTCGAGATTTATGCACGTATATGGGTGGATGAATCTCGAAAAAAAATGTAATTTTTTTACTCTTTTAATTTGATGCATCATCATGATCAAAATATGAGAATTTAGCTCAAAATTTTGATTTGAAATCTTGTTCGTTTTACACGCTTTCACTAAGTAAACTTTAATTTGAACTAAAGTAGAATTTATGTTCCACTTTAATTGCAAATTTAATTTAATTCAAATTCGGAATAGAATTTGGGGTTAAATTGAATCTTGATCAATTTTGGTTTGAGATAAAAATTTGGGATATGCTCAATTTTACTTGGAAATGAGTATAGAAACTAAGGTTGATTTAAATTTGAGATAAAATTTGGAATATAGCCAAATTTTGACTCGACATTTTATTCATAACTCAATATCAAGGTTAACCATTCGAATATTGATAAAATTTGGGATATGGCCAAATTTTAATTTGGGACGGATTTGACATTTATCTCACCTGATTTAGCTGGCTTGAATTTAGAATAAAAATTTGGATTAGAAGCTTTAGACTGAGATTTAGAATAACAGTTGATTTTAATTCCAATTTGAATGGAATATGAATTTGAACTTAAATGGAAGAGATTTTGGAGAGCCAACGTATTGGAAAACAGTCTTACTAGTGAGATCAGGCCATTACCAGCGATACCAAGCCATTATCAGAAAGATCAGGCCATTACTAGTGAGATCAGGCCATTACCAGGGATATCAAGCCATTACTAGCGATACCAGGCCATTGCCAGCGAGATCAGGCCATTACCAGCGATACCAAGCCATCACTAGCGATACCCTACCGACTTCACCAGGAACTTAATTTGAGAATCGAATTCGTTTCGTTTAACAACTGAAGAAGGAATGATACTCTGCTGCCAGAGACAAGAAGAAGAAGGGGACGAAGAAGAGTGTAAAAACATAGAAGATCTACATCTTCAAGGTGCTGAAGCAAGTTCATCCAGACATCGGTATTTCTAACAAGGCCATGGGTATCATGAACAGCTTCATCAATGATATCTTTGAGAATTGGCTAAACACGTGTCTCTGAAGGCACGAAGGCGGTGACTAAGTTCACAAGTTCCTCTCCTTTCATAATCTTCTGTTTGCAGTGCTTGCAATTAGCACGTGAAGTTTGTTGGAGAAAGCGAGATGAGAGGTAGAGAGGTCCCACTGGGCGTGCCAGTTTGTTCACACGGGGTTTTCAGAGAAACATGTTTCGTAGAGTTGAACTTGAGTTGGTGCTGATGTTGGAGTTGATTTGATACGATGTGGTTCGATCTCTAATACTTGATCCTCTGATTCTCTCTCAGTTTGGTGAATATGCTTGACTTGGAGAATGAAAACACCGAACGTTCTTGAAGTAGAAGTCTTGGAAACTTGGAGTAGAAGTCTTGGAAGAGTATTTGTGCCTTCAAAGATTTTCTGCCTTATAGAAGTGCAGCTTCAGGAGTCTCGGAAGCTTGGAGTAGAAGTCTTGGAAGAGTATTTGTGTCTTCAAAGGTCTTCTGCCTTATAGGAGTGCAACTTTAGGAGTCTTGGAAGCTTGAAGTAGAAGTCTTGGAAGAGTATTTGTGTCTTCAAAGGTCTTCTGCCTTATAGGAATGCAGCTTCAGGAGTCTTGGAAGCTTGAAGTAGAAGTCTTGGAAGAGTATTTGTATCTTCAAAGGTCTTCTGCTTTATAGGAGTGCAGCTTCAGGAGTCTTAGAAGCTTGAAGTAGAAGTCTTGGAAGAGTATTTGTGTTTTCAAAGGTCTTCTGCCTTATAGAAGTGCAGCTTTAGGAGTCTTGGAAGCTTGGAGTAGAAGTCTTGGAACAGTATTTGTATCTTCAAAGGTCTTCTGTCTTATATGAGTGCAGCTTCAGGAGTTTTGGAAGCTTGAAGTGGAAGTCTTGGAAGAGTATTTGTGTCTTCAAAGGTCTTCTGCCTTGTAGGAGTGCAGCTTCAGGAGTCTTAGAAGCTTGAAGTAGAAGTCTTGGAAGAGTATTTGTATCTTCAAAGGTCTTCTGCGAGTGCAGCTTCAGGAGTCTTGGGAGTCCTCTGCTTGTTAGTGAATTCTCTCTGAGTCTTCTGAGTGTAGAAAATGCTACCCCTTACAAATGAAGAGAACTTCTCTATTTATAGAGTTCTCAGGTGGGCTTCGTGGGCTTGGTTGGTCCATGGGCCTAACCCTTGGGCCCAATTAGTTGGTTTTGGGCCTAATTTGGAATTTGGGTCCAATTCAATTTTTTTTTGTAGTTTGGACTTTAAGCCCAAATAGTAATATCAAATTGGGCCAATTTAATCTCATCTGATTCATCCACGTGACGTCATCGAAACTTGTCTTCAATTCAATTTGGAACATGTGTCAACTTTTAATTGGACCTAAAGTCAATGATTTAGAAATTCGTCGTTAATTTAGCAAACGACGTGGTGACTTGTGATTGGTCCAAAATTTCTCATTCAACAGTCTCCTTTGTAAAGATGAAACTATTGTAAAAAGAAATATGCAAAGTTTTTAAAGATTAAAAAACTAAACAAACTCTTAATTTTTAGAATTTAATTAAGAAATTAATTATTTCTTTTTAGTAAAGATAAAAGAATGTTGTAAAGAAAATGTGGAAATAAAAAACACAATTTTTATACATTAAACCATCAAATAAAAGGTACAAGAACCCAAAAAAATGCATTTTTCATACCTTATGCTTTTAAAACTTTACAAAATTAAAAATTGATATTTTATTTTTTACTGAACACTATATATAGAATACGCTCCTAGAATATGTAGAGAGAGAAAATAATAGGCATAGAAAGGCAGATTTTAAATTTTTATTAAAAAAAAAGGGAAGAAATTCATTTTCCATTTGAAAAAAAAAACAAAATAAAGCAAAATCGGATGCCATTTTTAAATCCGCTGGTTGGACATTTGAATCCATGACGGACGACGGCGATTCGTCCGGAAGAAAAGGCTATAAAAGACAGATCCCCCACCACGTGACAAACCGAAAATGATTTTCTGGGCCTCTACACCTGTCTCTTATACACATCTAGATGTGTATAAGAGACAGCCTCTACACCGTGCCACGTGTCATAGAATGTGACAACGACCATGCCATGTCAGCAAGGCGTGAGGAGTTTCGGCGAGGTTTGCGGAGCTCAAGTAATTTTAAATAATGTCCCCAAACCAAAAAAATAATAATGATAAAATAAATAAAAAAACACTTTTAGTTCCCAAACTTTCATAATAATTTAGTCTCTAAACTTTGATCGGTAATTGTTTAATTCATGTGCTTTGAATTTTGTAACAATTTAGTTTATGAACCCTAGTATGTAATAATTTAGTTATTGTACTTTGAAATCTGTAACAATTTAGCTCCTACTTTTTTTAAAAAAAAATTATCAAAGTTTAATGTCAATTTTTATTATTTTATCATGTAAACTTTGTATTGTATAAAAATATCGAATCTCTAATTATTTGATCGATTTATTTATGTAAAAAATCTCATTAAATCTTAATAATAATTTCTATAATGGGAATTAAATTGTTACAAATTCGAAAGTATAAATACTAAATTGTTACATAGTAGAGTGTATGAACTAAATTGTCACAAAATTGAAAGTTTAGGGACTAAAAGTGATTTTTAACTTTAAAAAAATCAAGGCAAATATCAATCTAACTCCTAAACTCTATAGGTTGTATAAATTTAAATCCTAAATTAGTAAATGTATCAATTTAAACCTCAAACTTTCATAAGTGTATCGATTTAAACCCTGAACTTATACAAGTGCATCAATTTAAATCCTCCATTATGTTTGGTTTGGATACACTCATGAAAATTTAAAGTTTAAATCGATATATTTAAGAAAATTCAAGGTTTCAATTGATACAATTGTTAGTTTGAGGTTTAAATTGATACAACTCTCAAAATTCAGTGTTTAAATTGATACAATTATTAGTTTAGGGTTTAAATTGCTATCATTCACAACGTTTAAGGATATAAATTAATATTTACCTAAAAAATTAAAAGAAAAAAAAGGGACCTACATTAACTTTATAGAAGTTTGATTTTGGAGTGCAAAGCATGTGCGGTTGTCACGAGGATTTTTGGGCGCAATTAATTGTGCGTCAAATTCAATATATTTATTTATTTATTATTATTATTATTATTATTATTTTGCCTTTGAATTAAGCCATGCCTCTTTCTTACTTTTCTTTTACCATCCCTCAATTTGCGGTGTGTGCATATAAATTCAATACATCCACTCCCTTCCCACCCAAATCAGTAGTAAAGTTGGTATGTATCTTTATCAATGCTTTTAAATTCATTCATTTTATTCACTTCAAGTATTTGGATATTTCTATATCTCTTTCTTTGTAATAAATAATAAATACTTTACTTTATATTTTTGTGAAGATTCTTACCTTTCAAGCTCATGGTATGGGAATTGTATGCATTAGTTTAATCGGTTAGAATTGGAATGAAAACAAACCAACCAACTTAGTTCAGTTAGTATAACGTTATGATCACCTTGACAATCTTTATATTGATATGTTGTACTTTAGTTAGGAGTGGTCACTCAAAACATAAAAACCGAATCGTTTCTAAAAACCTAATCAAATCGAAAACTCAGTGAATCGAAAAATGGGATTCGGTCCGGTTTGAAGAAATTTTGAAACCGAATTAATTTGGTTTGGTTTGGTTTCAATTTTAAAAACTGAATTTAAAACCGAACCGAACCGTTTTTAACTAATATATGTATATTTATTTATTTATATATTTATATATATAAAAAAAGTGTAAAACTGAATTTAAAACGAATCGTTTTTAATTTAAAGAACAAAATCGAATTTAAAACCGAACTGAACCAAACCATTTTTTTAATTAAAAAAAAATATAACATAGATTTTTTTAAAATATCAAAATCGAACCAAACTGCATATATGCGGTTCGGTTTCACATATTAAAAAATCTGATTCAATTTGATTTGACCACCAAACCGAACCGTTTCCACCCCAAACTTTAATGCACAAATGAAGGGAATATTAAACTATATAAGCAAAGCAACAAAATTAGTCATTTTTTTCATAAATGTGTAATCGATAGTCTTCAAAATTATTTAATAGGTTATAAACGGCAATTTTTGTGTATAATCAGTTTCTTAATTTAAAAAAGTGTTAAAGATATCCACAAACTTTTAATTTTATGCATAATAGAATAAAATTGAATATTATGTGAAATGCGACCATAATTATCTAATTTTATGTCTAGTAACATGAGATTAAACTTACAATTAAACAAGATATTTAGATCAAATTTAAGTTAAGATATCATTTTTAATTTATGTACTTTGAATCTCATTTCAATTTAATCAGCTGTACAATTTATATTTTCAAATATCCAATTTTAGTCAATATGTACCAATACATATTTATTAAGTCACACAAATTTATTTTTTACTTTTAATTTGAAGTCAATTTTTATCCAATTTAGAAAAATAAAATTAATATCTATCTAAAACTTAGAAAAACACCAGGTAAATATATTTAAAAAATTTAAAGAGATTTTATATAAGAAATTGAAATATTAGGACTATTTTAAAATTGATTGAAGATACGAGAGTTCATAAATCCCTTGATTAAAAAGAAAAATACCATCGAATTCTATTTTTTTGTGCGTTGGATCGATACGTAAGAAATAAAAAAATAAATATATATTTTGGGTTGGGGAAGGCTTGATGGAGGCATGCATGTAAATAAATGATTTTGGAGGGGGTGGGTGACGTGGAAGATGAATAATGGGAAGGATAATGTATAAAAATGAAAAATAGAGTTTGATTTAATAATTAGGGTTATAGAATTTAGAGTAAATGGGAAGTCTGGAAATGTGTAGTGGGTGGTGACTTTATCCCAGCCGTTGGTCACAATTTAGGTACCATTTTGTCAGGAGTGGATGGATGTCTTCCCTTTTTCTTACCCACGCTTCTCTTCCTCAATAATGCCACCACCAATATTTTACTTCATTCAATTCTTCATGTCTTGTTTATACATTCAATTTTGGTGCCACAATAAATTCTGTCTTCTATATATTTCAATTACTTTCTAATATCTCTTTAATAATTAACACTATTCCTCTAAAATATTAATCACCATAGGTAGATGATATACATTTTATTAGAGTTGTTTCTCATTCAACTTTTAACACTTGAAATGCAAACGCTGTTGCTGATATTAGAGAAGATCAATAAATTTTTCGATTATTTACTTGTCACAATTTCAACTACCACCATTTTAGTTCCTGTACACATGTGAAAATGAATTTCTTCAAACAAGACATAGTATTATTATACATATTAGGCATAATTTGGATAGAAGTCCTTAGCAATTTGGTCTAAAAATTCGTACAAGAAAAGAAGGAAGTTATATGTACCTATCGAGTTGTATGCTCTCTAGCATGTTTACAGTCACAGATTTCTACACACTATTGTAGTCTCTAGATACAAGTGAAAGTAAATTTTTTTGAAAGTCGATATAGACAACTCCCAAATATTTTCAAACAAACAACTTACTTTACTCATTCATTTATAATTCCTTGAAATCAAGTTAAAGCCCAAATACAATTAGATCTAACAATGAGATTGTTTTAACAAAACAACTTAGACATTCATATCCTCTCGAAAAATTCATATTAAAACAAACCATCAACATTTTTTTAATTGATATTTTGTTTGCTTTACTAAAAAAATAAAAAAGATAAAATATATTGTAAATAACTGTCGGAGTTTTTATTTGCTCAAACATTAGACATTCTAAAATGATGTTGGTCAATTATGTTGTCATGAGAATAGCTCTAAAAAGAAGAACATTGAGGATTATTTTTGTTTCTTTTGTTTGGTCAAATGGATTGGTTGTGTTCTCCTTTTGATTTAAAAAAAGTTTTAAAAAAATTAAAAAATAAAAATAAAAATTGATTCCATATAATTAATCAAGTGGCAGAAAGAATATCCAAATCTAGATGAAGAGCAATTTTTGGTATTAAAATACCAAACTTCTCTTCCAATCCTTCTTTCCCAAAAAGAATTTTTAATGCCGATATCTTATAGAATCTCTACATAATATTATCATTAATTAATTTTTTTTCCTTTTGAAAATGATATTGTCATTAATTTTATCGACATAAACTATTATAAACTTTTGTAAAACGTATTCAATAAATTGACTATGTAACTGATATTTAATGAAAATATATTTTTTAAATAGTAGTAGACTAGTATTGGATGGTACTTTTTTCTTTCCTTTATTTATTTGATTTCAAGCGTGAAATATGTTTTTTTTTTTTTTAAAATTATTAGATATATAAATTTTCAAATTTTGTGTTCGATATATCCCTAAAATTTTATAAAAAAATTAATTTTATATTTCAATATAAGTCAAATTAATTTTTAAAATTTTAAGAGATTTTATATAAGAAATTGAAATATTAGGAATTTATTAGACGTTTTCATAGTTGAGGTTCTTCAATTGAAAAAGCTAAAAAATTATTATAAAATTTTTAAAATTTAGAGGTCTTTCAGATATAAATTTAAAAGTTTTGAGATTGAAGGTGTAATTAATTTTTTTTTTTAAATATTATTTGGATGAAAAATCCAAATTAAATGGTGGGAAAGAGGGACCAAATATTGTTGGTATTTATTGGTTGGATTGGAAATGGTGAGGGTCTAGTGGATGCTGGTGAACATGTATGACTTGTATGTTTTAAAGCAATTATATGCACTATTATTTTGGGATTTATGGGAAATCAATATGAATATTTAATGCTTTTATAAAATTATTATATTACTCAATAAATAGATCACCCCATTTCTGAAAAATGAATGAATAAATAAATAAAATTAACAACTAAAAAGATTATAACAAATATTTAGATATATCTTAGACCGCTCTTTTTGTCACATGACAAACTATTTTTTTTTATAAAAATATTTTAAATACTTAGTTATCGTGTGGTTTGAGTGGATTGTACAAAGATAGGTGTAGTTCATGATGCATCTAAATATTGTTATTATTTGACATATTTTGACATTAGCTTGTTTAAAAGAAATATGATCGATTCTCAATCTAAATATAGAAAAGAAAAAAAGGAAAAAAAAAGTAAATGCAACTTGAGATAATGAGACACCATTGATTTAAATAGTGTTAACTTCTCTTATATCTCGTTTATCAAACCAATCACTTTTATATAATTAAATTTAAAAAGGATGCGTAACCAGTCCTTCTAGGATCACCATCCATTTGCAACCAAGACACAAAGAAAGAGTTACGTATGGAGTAATAACCACTAAACATTGAATATATACCAAAAAATTTAGAGTATTATTTTATATATAATATTTAGAATATGAAATTGAGGGGAGGCTCAACCCATGCACTTAATGTTAATATGTTCCTGTTTGTAAAAGTTCAGAGTATGTTTGAAATATATTTTCAAATATTTAATTTAAAAAATAAGTTATTTTGAAAAAAAAATGAAATGTTTGGTAATCACTTAAATTAATTTTGAAGTGTATTTTCTTTAATTTTGGTCAATGGTATTTCAATAAAAATGAATTTTTTGAAAAACATTTTATTAAGTTAATCCAAACGGCCTTATTGTTTTGGATCTCTATTTATTATTATTTATTTTTTGTAAATGTATTGAATAGTAAGAAAGAGAAGAAGACTTACAAGTTACAACTTAAGGCCAATATAAACAAAATGCAACCACAAGAGTTATAAAACAAGACAAATAATAAAAACAAATACATCCAAAGAACCGTTAAAACACAACTAAAATGTTATTCACTAAACCGCGTTCAAATGGAAAAGAATAATTAGGGTTAATAATAGGTTTAGCTCCTAAACTTTTAAGTTTGGGTCTAATAAGTCCCTAATCTTGAGAAATGTCTAATAGATCAATGAGCTTTTAATTTTTTGTCCAATAGATTCAAAAGATATTAAATTTTTTTTAACAATTAATCAATTTATTAGATATGGAATTAAATTTTGTATGATGACACTCACATTTAATTTTATTTTTAGTCCACAAAATTAAATGTTTAATAGGTTAACAACCAATTTGATTCACAATCTAAACTATAGAATTAGAATTGAAAATAAACACCTAGTACTAGACACCTTTTAAAATTCATAACAACACAAAGTAAATAGTTAAGATTAAACTTATCAATTAACCGGGAATTAACTAACAGAAACCGAGAATTAACTAACAAAACGTATTAATTTGATTGACAAAATTAAATTGACTTGAGGTTAAAAGCAAAAGACCATATTGTTGTTTAAGAACTCCAATGTTAAAATTTTGAAATAATCTGTCTATTTGGATTCAAGAAAACTTAAAAAAGTGATTTTAAATCTCGTGATTTGAAATTCAAAGAATTATTTTAAATTAATTTACTTTATTTGAAATGACAAAGATTTAAAATTCTATATTTGAATAGTAACTGAAAAAGAAAAAAAAAGAGTTAAGAATTTACTAATATAGATTTCGACATATATGTATCGATTGAAAATTGGAATTTGATAAGATTAATTAAGTAATTTACTTTTAAATCCTATGAAATCCTGTAAAATTCAAACATTTTAGTCGAGAATTTTTTTTTTTTGGAGCAAATATCAATTTATACCTTTAAACTTTGGAGATTGTATCAAGTTAAATTCTAAACTTAGAATTGCATAAATTTAAAGTTTAAAGTTTGAGATTTGTATCAATTTAAATCCTAAATTTTTGGAATTTGTATAATTTATTTTTATAAGTAGTTAATAAAAATATAAGAAGATAAAACAGTAAAACACTCCCACTGTCGAAGAGAGTAGAAAAAAACAAACAAAAAGGGAGTATCTACAAATTTGTAATTTGTATTGATTTTAATTTAAATATAAATTTGTGTAGCAGTAGAGCGGGCCCTAGCTAGCGCCTACCATTATTCAGGGCTTACTTAACGGCCAAAACTACCCAATTAAAATCCCGTAAAACCCGAAATCAACCTCGCAGCACTTGAGGGCCCCACATGTTTAGTTTTGTTTAGTTTAGTTTAATCACAACATTAATCCCTCCTTCTTTCCCCTTAATCTCTTTATATACTCCTCCTTCTTCCTCTGTTTTTTCTCACATCTCTCACTCCTTCATTTTTCCACTCACAAATGGCACCGCCTACAGTCCCTCTCTCTCTCCTCTCCCTCTTCCTCTTCTCTGTTTCTCTCTCCGCCGCCATCTCTGCAGCCCCTGCCGCCGTTCCCAACCCCGAACTTGTCGTAGATGAAGTACACAGGTAAGAGAAAACACACAAACATTCCCATTACTCTGTTTTTCTTGCTCTGTTCTTTCTCTTGAAAATGTGCGTCTCATTTTGTGTTTACAGAAGCATAATCAATGCGACCAAGAGGAGGAATTTAGGGTATCTCTCATGTGGGACTGGAAATCCAATCGACGATTGCTGGCGGTGCGATTCCAATTGGGTGAAAAATCGTCAGAGACTAGCCGACTGTGGAATCGGATTCGGCAAAAACGCCATTGGCGGCCGTGACGGCCAAATCTACGTCGTCACCGACGCCGGCGATGACGATCCGGTTAACCCCAAACCAGGAACTCTCCGTTACGCCGTAATCCAAGACGAACCCCTCTGGATCATCTTCGCTCGCGATATGGTGATTCGATTGAAAGAAGAACTGATTATGAATTCCTTCAAAACCATCGACGGCCGTGGTGCTAGTGTTCATATCGCGGGTGGGCCTTGCATTACGATTCAGTACGTGACGAACATTATAATCCACGGTCTCAACATTCACGACTGTAAACCAGGGGGAAACACAGACGTGAGAGATTCCCCTCGGCATTTCGGATTCAGAACGATATCGGACGGCGACGGCATTTCGATCTTCGGCGGGAGCCATGTTTGGGTTGATCATTGCTCTTTATCAAACTGTAACGATGGATTAATCGACGCGATTCATGGGTCTACAGCGATTACGATTTCGAACAATTACATGACGCATCATGATAAAGTGATGTTGTTGGGGCACAGTGATTCGTATACTCAAGACAAGAATATGCAAGTCACCATTGCTTTCAACCATTTCGGTGAAGGTCTTGTTCAAAGAATGCCCAGGTAAAGATATGAATCTGATATTGAAATGATTTCATCTTCTTCGTTGAAATTGAAATTGAAATTGGGAATTTGGGGGATTTTGGTTTTGCAGATGCAGACATGGGTATTTTCATGTGGTGAATAATGACTATACGCATTGGGAAATGTACGCCATTGGAGGAAGTGCTGCTCCAACAATCAACAGTCAAGGGAACAGATTTGTTGCACCAAATGACAGATTCAGCAAAGAGGTAACAACATAAACAATGCACAAATAATATTACCTTTTTCTTTTTCTTTTCCCTTTTTTTTTTAATGGTTGGTTTTGGGTTGATTTGAGTTGATTTGATATTTTTAAAATATTATTTATTAAATTACAATTTAGTCCCTATATTTTGTAGAAAGTTATAATCTAGCTCCTTTGATAAACCTTACTATATATGTCAATGTTCTCAACTAATTAAAATAATTTTATCAACTATGGGAATTATTTATGATATTTTCTTAAATCATGATACTAAATTCTAACTTTTAAAATTATAGAGATTAAATTCCAACTTTTTTTTTAATCATAAGAACCAAATTTGTAATTTTATCTAAACTTTTAATTTTTTTTTTAATCAATCATGAATTTCCAATTTATTTTTAAAGTTCAGAATAAGAATTCTTGAAGTGAGGTTGTTTTGTTTGAAGAGTTTGTAGACCCCACAACTAAAAGACATTAATTTCGTAACTTACTAATTCTTTACACCGTGAGTCTCACGGCCAAACAAGGTATGTGAATCTGAATAAGTGTTTAAATACGAAAGAGTCAACGGGCTAAATTTGTAATTTTATTAGGTTGATTGTGATGAGTAAAAAGTAAGGTTATATTGTGGATTTGTGATCCTAATGGATATTGGCGAATGATAGGTGACAAAATACGAGGATGCACCGGAGAGTGAGTGGAGGAATTGGCATTGGAGGTCAGAAGGAGATCTGATGCTAAACGGTGCGTTTTTCACTGCCTCTGGTGCCGGAGCGTCATCCAGTTACGCTAGAGCATCAAGCTTAGGTGCGAGACCGTCATCGCTCGTTGGTACAATTACGACCAATGCAGGTGCACTGAACTGCAAAAAGGGCTCCCGCTGCTGATTATTACTCCTACCCAATTTGAAACCAAAAAAGGAACTGAAATTTGAAAGACTGGTAGTAGCTAGTTCTAGTTGGTTGGTTGATTTTCTTAAAGTTTAAATTAAAATTGTTGATTTTATGAAATGGTAATTTGAGGGAAAATCAGTAGGAAATGGAGGGAAAGTAAAAGAGGAAAAAAGAAAAGAAAAGAAAAGAAAAGAAAAGAAAGCTAAGATAAGACACTGAACCAATAGTGGTCAGTGAATCTGCTTCTTTCATTATATCTTTTTTTAGTTATTTTCTTCTTTTTTCTCTTCCATTTTATTTTTTGTTTATTGGTTTTGGGTTGTTTTTATAATTATTACAATGTACAACCTCCGCATGTAATTCTTGGAAACATTGGGGCTTTCCTTTTAAGAATGTCCCAAATCAAGTCAAATGCAGAAGAGTTGATATTTCATATACTAATTATTCTCTATCCTTTAGTTACATATTTCAACTGATGAATATGGCTCTCTTGAAATTAGTTTAATTGAATATGAGTAAAACGAATTTTCTATTATTTTTCGATATCTTTGTGTCATCCTTGCGCGGGAGCTATATTAATCTTCTTTCTTCCAATTTTATTAAGTATCCCCAAATGATAGTACAACACGTCTAATATTGGTTTATAAATTCTTTTAAACTTATTTTACATTATTAGTAATAAATTAATGATGAAGTCTAAAAGACATAAGCCTAGCTCAGTTATTAAAACATTTATTCAATTTTCTTAAGTAGAAAACGTAGAAAATTATCTTGAATTTAATTTATTATTATTTGAATTAATAGAATACCGGCGCCATAAAGACTAAAGAGTGCAATTTATTATTAATTTCTACATCGATGAGTGGAAAAAGTGAAAATAAAGAGAGGAATTTTAATACGAGAATTTCGGTGAAAAGACAAAACAGGCCACTACTCCTCATATGCCATTTTACTTTGATGTTTCGCCTACTTTTTGACCATTCACATTACCATAGCTATTTTTTTAAAAAGCTCTATTCAATGAGGATAATGGATGGAATACTTCTTTTGATGGAATGAACTTTCTTAATTTTAACCGTTCAAGGAGGAGATTGAATCATCAACTTTTAAAATGATAATCCATAATCCATACAATTTAATTCATTAAGTTATGTTACAATTCACATGTTGATAGTAAATTAAGTATTTATAGAATAAGTCAATCTCATTAGATTTAGGTTTATTTATAGAAAAAAATTGTAATTAATCATTTAGCTTTAAACATCAGCTCTACCAAAGTCTACTAGTCAAATATATCACGGAAGGCTTTTGGTCTGTAATGATTTTTTTTTTTTTAATGAATCTTAATTTTTAGTTTAATATATTTATCTATTTCCACTCTAAACTTTTTTTTTTTTTTGATATAACTAACACAACTTAACAATTTCTTTCTTGAAAATATGTAAGGTGGAAACAACGAATCTCTAATCTAGAGGTGTGCATAAAGACACCGAAATTGATCCGACTGATCGATTAATTTCGGTCAAGATTGGGATTTAGTCGGCCAATTTTCGTTTTTCATAAAAAAAAATTGAAAAAATCGACCGATCAATCTTTTGTTTCTTTAAAAAAATATTTAAAATAAGTATAAAAGCAAACCCATTACCATCAACCCAAACTTAAACCTACTACCTTAGTACTGATTTATTATTTTCTTTTTTATGTTACTTAATTTATAAACTCACTACGTGATTGATTTATAATTTAAAAGTTGCAAATTATGTTAATTGTACAATAGGACTTCATTGATTCAGCTTTTCTTTTCATTCATCTTGATTTTGTTTGCAAAAAAAAAAAAAATAAAATAAAATCATAAAACTGACCAACCAAACCGACTGTCAGTCAAATTTCACACATTCTTTTGGTCGATTTTCGGGGTTGATTTTCTCCCAAAACCAATACCAACTGACCAATGCACATCCCTACTCTCTAGAAGCCAATCATTCGAGTTTTATGTCAAACTGAACTAGACCATTTTCTCAACATTCAATTAAAGAGTTTTTTTTTTTTTTTTTTTTTTTTTTTTTTTTTTTTTAATGTCATTATTTTTCTTTCTTTCTTTCTTTTTTGAAAAAGGTTTCCATGAAAACTTACTTTCAAAGAAAATCATTCCTTATTGATTTCAAATACATGGACTTAAGTTTTATCCCCCCCGATTTCAATATATATATTTTTAATGTACAAAATTTCAACCATGTTAAGTTACGACCAAGGATGGGAGAAAGTCAAATATAACAAAATCTAGTAAAATCAATAAATGGGTTGATTAGTCATCTAGTTTCAATAAAAGTATTTTTATTTAATAGTAGGCAATTTTAGTTGATTTCGTGCATTAAAAATGAAAACAATAATATTTATTTGGTTTATGTCGGCAGGTATTTTTCTATTATTTATGTTTAAAAAAAATCCTTTTAATTCTTCCAAATTGATAACTAAAACAAAAACATAACAGATTTCTTTAAATAAAAAAAAAAAAAAACATTTTTTATGGTAAAGAAGTTCATCAATCCCTCAGCTATTAAATTATATTAATTATAGAATATCAACTTCTAAACGTATAGGTGAATCGGTGATGGTCCAAACCACAAATACTATGAAAGAGAAAAAAGATGTCTTAACCATTATACGATTGTCCAACTTAGATGAATTCTCACTCGATGTTTCGAAAAATATAAAGACGTTTCAACTAGTGAACGATTCCCATAACTCGAAAAACCGATTAAGTTAGTATTTATGGGAGCAACCAACTAAAAACTAACAGTAGAAATTAAAAAAAAGAGGGGATAAGAGAGGAAAGTAGAGGCAAAAGGCAAAGCACATGGCATTGGAAGAAGTGGGTGTGATGGGTATATGTAATGTATACATCTGAAATTTTGGGTCAAAATGGCTTTAGAAAAAAACAAAAAAAAAGATGAATGTATAAATACATAGATGAATGATAGCTTTGTTGGTTAAACATTAATTGAGAGTTTAAAAAAAACAGGTCATGTTTATTGGCAAAGCACATGCTACCATTAATGTCTTCAAGTCACTCTCATATATCCATTTTCCCCTTCAAATCAAACTCTTCATTATTGTGCCTTTGGCTCCTGCACTTTTCTTCTAGCTGCAGTGCCCTTTTGACTATGCTGACATTTACAAACCCAAATATTTCATGGAAGATTTTAATATGTGCATCGTAATGTGACTGCCACTTTTGTAACGATTGAATTTATGATGGGACTGTGTTTCCTTTTCAATTTGTCATTCATATATTTAATCATGTAAAAATTATAGCAGTATTATATTAGTTGAATATAATAGTTTCTTGAGAAAGTATACTTCTAGTTTGCAAAGTTTGAAGTTTGTGTCAATCCACAAGTTCTTTTATCTTAACGAAATGTGTCAGGTACATTCGAAGTTTTTTTTTAAATTGAGAAAGACCTAGATTAACGATGACTGTGAACTTCAATTTCACGTGGATTTTATTAGATTTATCGATGAGACTACGAACTCTAACTTACTTACTTGAATATAATTCAACTAGTTGAAGGATGTTGAACCAATAAGTTATATGTTTGAATCTCCAACCCTTGTTATTAATAAAAAAACAAACAAACAAAAGAATAGGAATGCAAACTATAACGTGATTTTTGAACCAATTCATAGACCATTAACTAGTCATAATAAATGGTAGTATCATACTCGTTTTAATTGAGTGTATTATTTAATATATAATTAGGTACCATAACAAACGTAACGAATGCTAATTACGATAGGGATAAATACTTTTCAACTTTTTAAATAAGTGGGCACATTAGACATGAGTAAGAAACTAAAGTAAGTTTGCATAGAACTTTATTAATTTTGTTTGAGTGAAGATTGTTGGTTAACTTATTAAGTGTAAGACACATGAGGACAAGGAGATGATTGGGATTTAAGTAGATGCAAGGACTGACATTTATTGAGGAAGTTAGCAACTTTTAACCCAAATGATGCCTAAATCAACTCATAAATGCTTGTTCTTGACACTTAGTTAGGCCATCAATTATATCACTTCAATCCTAACATATATCAACCAAAAGCAAACCAAAATAATTGTTAAAAAAAAAAAAAAAACAAAACAAAAAGGGTCTAACGACAATAATGAAATTTCAAGCTGACAATTTTTAATAATTTTTTTAATGTTATGGATTTCCTATATTTTAATTTTGAATTTCGATAAAATTAGAATAGGTACTTTAAAGAGATATAGCTATAAAAAGTATGTCTAACCATCGACTTACAATTATTATGATATATGAATACTTACTTTATTAGATAATACTAATGTAGGGGAGCATAGTTTATTTCTATAATATAATAATTGAAATAATTGAAAGTGATATATATTAATAAAATTCTATAACAATAAAAATTGTAGAACAACGAGACATGAAATTGATGTGTTATTAAAGCATTAATTCTAGTCAAGTATATTTATGTTATAAAAGTAATTATTTTTCCACCAAAACAGATATAGTTCAACTGACATATAGACGAATTAACGATTAAGGGGTCGGTTTGTTGGTTAAATCTTCTTATTTTTATCCTTATTATATTAAGAGAATAATTTTTTAGATTCATTAGGTGACCTAGATTTTAGAGATTTGTAGGTGGGAAAATGGAAACACAAGTGGGAGATGTTGAGTGAAAAAGAGTTGTTTTAAGAGGGAAGAGGGAATAGAGATGATTAAGACTATTTAAGATTAGACCTTCACCTTCACAAAAACAAAGCTCTAAGCCCCATGTGCATTTTTGCTTCTACCCCACTTCTTGATCTTAACATTTCATCTAAACCAATAATTCCTTCACTTTCCATATTTTGTTTTTATTTATTTATTTTCTAATAATTATATACTTTTTATTTCTTTTTCCTCTCTAGGTCTCAAGTCTAACTAGGTTTTTTTTTTCCTATTTTTTTCCGTAAAATTTATGTTGAGATTTTAGGATCTGATTACTAATCTCTTGTAACGTACATTGCACAGAAATCTATAGTAAAATTCAAGTAAGACGAACAATCAATGAAAAATTTTCACTTGTTCACAACCCAAATTCTTTATACAAAGATGGAATAAATTGAGAGAGATTGGAAGAAGAGTTCTTTTTCTATATTCTTTAGAGAGAGACGTGTTCTTGAGAAACTGTTAAAAAAAAAAAAACGAAACTTAAGCAAAAAAAATGCAATTACATAAATTATAGAGATCCCCTTGCCAACTTTATTGCCTCTCACTTGTATAAATTTCTTATTCGATATATAAAAACAAACAGAACTTTATTTTTAATATGCAAGTATTTGAATTATTAATCAACTTATTGGCTTGTGGTTAAAGCAAACATAGTTTAACTGACTTATAGTAATGTCTTGAAGTGTAATAATATTTGAGTCTTCACGTTTTTTTTTTTTTTTTTTTTTTGGTGTGTAAAGGTTGATGTTTATTCATTTGTTTGTACTAACTTTGCTTTGTTTCTTTGTTCTTTTATCATGAACCATATTATACACGTTTTTTGATTAATCCCTCATAACATGTTATTAATAATTCTTACAATTTGACAAAGGTTGGTTGAAATAATTCTTTTAAAGTCTTTTTACCTTTTCGATTCATGGTAAAATTAAAAACATAAACTTGAAAGAAAAAGAATTAATATTTTGGGAAGTGGGTCAAGTTGGTTGATTAATTTCAACTAAGATATTCTTAACTTAAGCGATGATAGCTAATTAAATTTTAATAGGTCGTTGGCTTTGATTATCGTTAGGTAAGTACTTTACTAATAAAGAGGTAATTTGCACAAACAAAACAAATTAGCTAATAGCCAATGCCTTCCACTTCACTCCCATAAAATTTGGGTAACTTTTGTGATTTCAACAAAATGTAGGGGCAGCTTTTAAACGGTGATTTCTAATTGAAGAAATCTCGCAGTAAATGATGCCCAAACCTATGGAATCTTTTCTTTTTTGGTCATCACTAATCAGTACCTAATGAGCTACTCTTTGAATTTTGTAACATTAATCCAAATTAAGATCTTAATCATTTCCCACAACTATAAAATCAAAATTGTACTAAAAAAACTATAAAATCAATTTTATTATTATAAATGTGTTAAATTGGGTGTAATTAGATGCACAAGACATGCGTCACTCTGTTGATGTGTCTCATACTTACACATTATTAGTGTCCATAGTAAGCCACCTCCTACTTATCATTTTTCCTATAAATAGAGGCATTTGGTAGAGCTTGAGAGAATACACATACATTGGTGATCAATCCAAAAAGATTGGAGAAATTTTCATAATTTCTCTTTTGTTATTTTATATTCTCTTGTTATTTATTCATTTTATATATTATTATTATATTATATTTTATTCATATTTGTGTTCTCGTTGTGCGACGTTGTGCTCCTCAATTTTACAACACTTTATCAAGAGGAGATTCTTTCATTTCCCCCACTGAAGGTAGGTCATAAAGGTATGTCGTTTTTCTTCTCTTCGTTATAATTAATAAATTAAATATTATTTTGCATATTTAGTACATATTAAATTTCTAATATAAATACAATGTTTCGTGATAGTGTTGCCATGAAAAACCTTACGAAATTAGAATTCACAACCCTTGACATTAATGACAATAATTATTTGTCATGAGTGCTCGATGCCGAAATCCACTTGGATGCTATTGTTAGGTTTTGTGTTCTAAAACTCGTGGTTTGTAAACAATAAACTTATTCTGAAAATACAATAAGTTGTTATTGAATATATGAAATTGCTTATTTCGTTTTAGAAATAAATCCAATAAAATAAAAAATCCATAACTATTATATGAGTACTTAAACTTTATGTAGAGACATAAAATTGGATCAGGTTCAAGTAAATAGTCAAAATGATCTATAGTATATGAATAAGAGTGAGTGCCTTATTCTGATAACACTATTGGATGCAACCCACTCTGTAGTTGTTACAAAGAGTTGTAAAGTGCTACAAAAATTCGTATATGTGATGACATGAGGAGTGTGAAGGAAATTGAATCCGAGGATTTCCATGAGCAGCAGAATAGATCATTCCAAATTACAATCATGAATGAACATTACAAATTACAATCGAAACAAAACAAACAGTTATGCAATCAATATAGAAATTACAGCGTGATACAAAAAAAACAAGGAGAATGCTACGAACATTTGTCGACTCGTCTCCATGCTCCTTACTCACGAACGTTCGAACACAGCAACCTCGAACAACATGACTGCTACACAACATGAACACCGTGCACTGTAACTCCGCGATCGCCTCAGTTACGAACACCCTAAAGGAAATCGGAAACGAGATTTCCATGAGCGCGGAACAAGACTATTCCAAATTACAATCATGAATAAACAAATCATTTACAGTCGACTTCAAACAAACGGTTATACAATTATACAGAGAAATTATAGCATGAATAAACTCAAATGCATAGAAAGAAAAACTCTACGCACATCGACTAAAACGTCTCCACGCTCCGTTGCACCTGAAAGCTCAAACAATGGCGACCACAAACGCCCGATCTACACGACTTAACACCGCACGAACACTTCGCGCTCGTCCTCAACGATCTCCTCTGTCACGAACTCCTTCGCAACAACGAACGACCTCCACATCACCACAAACGAATTCCTCCGCAACACCACGAATGGCCTCCAGAAAATCTCGACGATGTCGAGTTTAGTCTGACACCACCAACAAGACGACCTTGGTATTCTCGGTGTGAGAATCCAGAGGGTGGGCTCTGTTCGAACTTGGTGTGATGCAGACGAAGGAGAAAACAACGATCGCATACATGACTGGGCAAGTGGGAGATGGCTGAGACCTATCGCATAAGTCGATGCCCAATTGTTTAGACAAAGCTATGCGATCGTCTAGCAAAAGCTACACGATCGTTTAGCTCGGTCTGTCGCGTAAAGACACTACACGATCGTTTACCTTGGGCCAACGATCGTCTTGCAAAGCTATGCGATCATTTAGTAACACTGTATGATCGTTTAGCTCGCCCAGCCGTCGTTTAGTAAATCTATATTTACTTGAAGACTTCGTGAGTTTCTTTTCGCTGAGAGAAAACACAAAAAAAATTTTCAAACTTTTGTAAAAAAACTTTTTTCAAATAGGAAACCACTTTCCTTTTAAACTCACGGTTACCATGATCCAATAACCACCCACTACTTTGGTTATTTACAAGAAAAAATATTAATTTATCTAATAATTAATATTATTATAAACATAAATGATAACCAACTTATCATACTATATTTATAACCTATATTTAATATTTCATCTCATGAAACATATAAACCATAGTTCTTTTTCTATTCCATGGTACTTAATGTAAATCCCATTTACATCAATCCTCCGCTAGATGTATCTTATATATCATATCGATTATATCATATATAATCAAAATACCTCTTGTCAATTTGAACATTTCAAATCAACACCAAGAACTGCTCCTCAACAGAATCCAACCTACTAAGGGGACCTCATGGACCTATAGATCCGAAGCTCTAACAATACGTGAATAACTGACTAAACTCTTTAGTCACAGGATTCGCCATCCGTTAACTGCCAGGCACTTCACTAAAGACCGACAACTGAATTCTCCTCACTATAGATATATTATGTGTCCATCTTAACCAATCAGCAGTGCGACAACCCTTCACAGATCATTCGTAAGTACAGTTGGGTCAATAACCGTTATACCCCTGTAGTTACATCTGTCTCCTTAAGTACCACTGATCCCTCTAATGAACATAAGTTATAGTCCTACCATGACTGAGTCTTTTCTTCCAAAGAGAAGTTGTGGACACTATGTTCAAGCCCCGGAATCAGCCCTTAAGGGAGCAATCTCTCTACATATCCCTACTTCGGGAAAAGAGTGAATTCTATCTTGTGGATTGAGTTCCCAGCTCCAAGATCAGACAAGTCCCTAAAAAGTTAGGCATGTTGAGTTGGCAATCTGGCCACTCTCACCCATACTAATTAAAGGAGAGTATGGTCGTTTAGGTGAGATGCAGGAGTTCACAAAACACTCAGGATTGAGGTCGTGTCACCTATGGTCGTTTAGGTGAGATGCAAGTCTCTAGTATCAACGGTGTTATATACAGAGTCTAGTCATCTCGTGGTCCAGGTCTTATACAAACTCTTTGTATAGGACAACCCGTTCCACGTCTCCCCACAAATGGTCAGGATCAACCATCTCTAGTAGTTTACAATACTTGCAAACCTCTACAAAGCGGGCCATATCCGTAGTGTCACCAGGATCAGGTATCCCACCTTAATCCTTATACTACAGACTGATTTAGGTTATCACTTAAGGCATGATCCACTTGTATATTACATATACATGCTTAAGTTCACATAAGATAACCAAGGAGCTTTGTTTATTGGATATGAGTAAATATCAGAATTAAATAACACTTATTTTATTCATTGAACAATGTGTATCTTTACAAAATAACGAGACTCCAAGAGAATTAGGACACCAATCCCAACACACCCTAACAGCATGAACGGCCTCCACAGAACCACGATGGTGTCGAGTTGAGTATGACACCATCAAGAAGGTTACCTTGTATTCTCGGTGTGAGAATTCAGAGGGTGGACTCTGTTTGGACTTGGTATGAGGCAAACGAAGAAGGATTCAACAATCGTGTACACGATTGGACAAGTGGGAGATGGCTGAAACCTATCGTATAGGTCGATGCCCAATCGTTTAGCAAAAGCTAAGCGATCGTCTAGCAAAAACTAAGCGATCGTTTAGCTCATCGCTTAGTACCGTGTCTGTCGCCTACAAACACTACATGATCATTTACTAAAACAAGTTGTCGCTTAGTAAATCTGTATTTACTTTACAAGCTCCGTGAGATGCTTTTTTGGAGAGAGATCTCAAAACATTTTTGCCAAAACTTTTCAAAAACTTCATCAAATTAGGAAAAACCATTTTCTTTTATCTCACGGTTACCATAAATCACCAATAACCTCCCACTCAATTGGTTATTAGAGAAAAAGATTTAATTATCCAATAATTAATATTATTATAAATATAAATGATAACCAACTTATCATACTATATTTATAACCTATAGTTTTAATATTTCATCTCATGAAACATATAAACCATAACTCTTTTTCTATTCCATGGCACTTAATGTAAATCTCATTTACATTAATCCTCCGCTAGATGTATTTCATACATCATACTGATCATATCACATATAATCAAATTACCACTTGTCAATTTGAACATTTCAAATCAACACCAAGAACTAATCCTCAACTGAATCTATTGAGCTACCAATGGGACCTTATGGACCTATAGCTTAAAGCTCCAACGGTATGTGAATAACTGACTAAACTTTTTAGTCACGGGATTCACCATCTATTAACTGCCAGGCACTCCACTAAAGACCGACAACTGAACTCTCCTTACCACAGATATATTACGTGTCTATCTTAACCAATCAGAAGTGCAACTACCCTTCATAGATCGTTCGTAATTACAGCTCGACCAATAACCGTTATGCCCCTGTAGTTACATCTAAATCCTTAAGTACCACTGATCCCTCTAATGAACATAAGTCATAGTCACACTATGACTGAGTCCTCTCTTCCAAAGAGAAGCTGTGACCACTATGTTTAAGCCCCGAAATCAGCCTTTAAGGGAGCAATCTCTCTACTTATCCCTGCTTCAGGAAAGAAGTGAATTCCATCTTGTGGATTAAGTTCTCAGCTCCCAGGACAAGTCCCCAAAAAGTAGGCATGTCGAGTTGGCAATTTGGCCACTCTCGCCCATACTAATTAAAGGACCGCCCTCAAAGGTAGTGTTCACAAAACACTCAAGATTGAGGTCGTGTCACCTATGGTCGTTTAGGTGAGATGCAAGTCTTAGTATCAACGGTGTTATATACAAAGTCTAGTCATCTCGTGGTCCAGGTCTTATACAAACTCTTTGTATAGGACACCCCACTCCACGTCTCCAAACAGCAATGGTCAGGATCTACCATCTGTAGTAGTTTACAACATTTGCAAACCTCTACAAAGCGAGTCGTATCCGTAGTGTCACCAGGATCAGGTATCCTACCTTAATCCTATATACTACATACCGATTTAGGTTATCACTTAAGGCATGATCCACTTGTATATCACATATACATGCTTAAGTTCACATAAGATAACCAAGGAGCTTTGTTTATTGGATATGAGTAAATGCCAGAATTAAATAACGATTATTTTATTCATCAAACAATGTGTATCTTTTCAAAATAATGAGACTCTAGGAGAATTAGGACACCAATCCCAATAGAGTGGGGGCATCATGTGCAAAGAGTTTGCACTAGATCGAACCACGAAATTAGTCACTCTTACTTTATAACGTTGTTTACTGTTTAAGACTGACTATTTCAAAACGATGCTAGGTAACTTGACCTTAATCCTGAGCCAACTATGAACCTCTATTTATTCAGGATCATCCTTAGATTCACATAGGTGAGGGTTGGCTCAACAACTCCAGCTCAATAAGCCTCCCATTTCAGAGATAAGACCGGGTAGATAGCTGGGGACATAGGGTGCAAAATGGAATTCACTCCTACCTGCTTTCATGGATAGTAGAAAGGTTGTTCCCTTAAATACTGACTCCGGTTCTTGAACAAGAGGCCCCACCCTTTCATTGGCCCGAGAAGGACTCGGTTTGATGATCGGATCACAAATCAATTGTTCATTAAAGGATCAGTGGGACTTAAGGAACAAGTGGTAATCTCGGGGGTAAAATAGCCTTTTGACTCAGTCGTTATTACGAACAACCTGTGAAGGGTTAACTTACTAATCATGGTTATATCGAGTTGACACAATATATCTACAGTAAGGGGAATGCAACTACGAGTTTTAGTGGAGTGACCGAGTAGTTAACGAATGGGGGTTAATTCGATGTAAAGAGTTTAGCCAATTAATCTCAGATCGTTGAAGCCCATGATCTGTAGGTCCACCAGGTCCTCCTACTAGCTCACAAATGGATTAGTCTTAGAGTAGCGTGATAAGTTGATTTGAAACGTTCAAATTAGAATTAAGGGAATTACTAATTATATGTGATATAATTACACGTTTAATATTGGAATTAAATGGAATTGGAAAATCGATTAGTATTTGAATATGATTTAAATATTAAATTCATGAACAAAGATTCATGGTCATAGAATTGGTGACTAATTAATTTAATATTTGATATTAAATTAATAAGATTAATTAAATTGTTTAATTAATTTATTAATTTTATTAAAAAGTTAATTATTAAATTAATTTTTTAAAATTAATAAAATTTCATTTGTTAATTGAAATGTTTATTTTGGTTTTGAAAATCAAGATAAAAAGAAGAAACTTGTAAGTTGAAAATGTGGGATTTTCCCACTAAGAAAGCAAGTTTCTTAGTCACATTTAGACTTGTCAATCCACCTTAATTTGCAAGTAGGTGTTGGATCTCATGTAGAAAATGAGTTTGCATGATAATCATGCAATATAAACTTGAAATCTAAGTGGAAATGGGCATGCAATCAGTTGCAATTTTGCTGAGAAAAAGTAATTGAAAATCTGTTCTTCATGTCGTCAAAACTTGAAACCTTCTCTCCCTATTCCCTTAATCAAAGCTTATTTTGAGTCCCATAACTCAATCCAAGGTACCAAGAGGATAGTAGGGAAGACCTTGTGGTGGTTCACAAACAGAAATCGAGGAGATTGCAACTGAAGATCTTGAATCAAAAGTACTTCAAAGGTTAGTATTGAAACTCTATTAAGTATGCTTAGTTTGAAGCCAAAATTAATGAATTAGAATGCTTAATGATCCTGTTTTACTTCTGCTGCTTGTTTCTTGAATTCAGCAGCTATGAACCTTGGGGAAACAAATAACGAATAAAATACGACATCCAATCAGGACAAAACAAAATCTGTGATTTTCCTTCATCATCATCTCCACAATGAATTGAAAATGGAGTACCTTACAATAAAAAATCCCTATATCTTGTGAAAATTTTGAAAGAGAGATATGATCATAAAAAAAAAAAGTTAATCTTCCAAAAGCTCGTTATAAATAGATGTGTTTGAGGCTACAAGAATTTAAATTAGTAAGTGATTACAATTTCGCATTATTTAAAATTGGTTCGAAATTGTTGTTATACTACATCTAATCAGAACAAAACAAAATCTATGATTTTCCTTCATCATCATCTCCACAAGAAATTGAAAATAGAGTATCTTACAATAAAAATCTCCATATCTTGTGAAAATTTTAAAAGAGAGATATGATCATAAAAAAATAGTTAATCTTCCAAAAGCTCATTATGAATAGATGTGTTTGAGGCTACGATAATTTAAATTAGTAAGTGATTACAATTTCTCATTATTTAAAATCAGTTCAAAATTGTTGTTATGCAGAGAGAAAATTACTGATGTTGATATGTTATAATAGACATTTTCTACATTTCATATCTCGAATATGCTCCTATAGTAGTAATATCAAGAGAAGGGTTTTAAACAGTACTCTGAATTAATTTTATATCTTCTTTTGGTCGAACAAAATAACAAGTTATTGATGAAAAATTATGAATCTCGACTAATAGGAACGACACCATTTTCCAAAGTGAATGCTGTGAATTTTAATAATAGTCATGATCAAGGTCGTGACCGTGGTAGAGGAAGAAATAATTTTTCTTTTTGTGGTGAACGTTATAATCATCCAAATTTCAAGAAAACCATACGAAATGATCATCATAAAGGAAAAACTCAACAAGATAAGAATTTAAAAGGTGATGAATAAAAATGCTTTTGATGTGGTATGACTGGGCATTAGTCACGTATTTTCCGTACATTGTAACACTTAATTGATTTGTATTAACCTTTCCTAGATGAAAAAAGAAAAAATGTGGAAGCAAATTTTACATACCAAGATAATGATATATTTGACCCATCCCATATGAAAAAATTTGGATGTGGTAAACTTTTTTGAATCTCCTAAAGAGAAGATCGGCAGAGTTGATGGAACATCAAATGTTGCTTTCGACTTTCAAAATATCGAGACTTCATGTTTTTTTTTTATCCATCTTCATATTTTTTTTCTCTTAATAAATGTTAACTTTTTATATTCCAAATGTTGTTTCTTATTGTAATTATTTTTTTTAATGAAGAAATCTAGATCATTTTCATATGTTGAGTGATTAAAAAATGAGCAAAGAAGATCTATGTCTGGCAGACAGTGCAACTACACACACGATACTTACAAGTAAAAAATAATTTTCTAAATCGACAATGCTGGAAGTAAAAGTAAATACAATATTAGGTTCTACAAACCAAGGATTTGGAAAAGAAAATATTAATTTTCCTAGAGGAACAAAATTTACAATTGACAATATATTGTTCTCTCGTCAATCAAAGAGAAATTTGCTAAGTTTTAAAGATATACATTGTAATAATATCACATTGAGATTGAAAGTAAGAAAAATGTGGAATATCTATATACTATTTCTACTATCTCAAATGAAAAATGTATATTGGAAAAATTGCCCGCTTTATCTTCTGAATTATATTATACTCATATATGAGTAATTGAAACATATGCAACAATGGACATGAAGTTCATGAATCCAAACATATTTACAATTTGGCATGACTGATTAGGTCATCTAGGGTCTATAATGATGAGAAGAATTATTGAGAATTCACATCGACATCCATTGAAGAGCGAGAAGGTTCTTCAATCTAGTGAATTATCGTGTGATGCTTGCTTCAAGGAACATTAATAATTAGGCCATCACCAGCTAAAGTGGGGTCTGAACCACTTACATTTTTAGAATGAATTCATGGTGATATATGTAGACCTACTAGCCCACGAAGTGGACCATTTAGATATTTTATGGTTTTAATATATGCATCTAGTAGATGTTCACACGTGTGTTTATTATCAAGTCGAAATATTTCATTTGCAAGATTACTTGCTCAAATAATTAAGGTAAGAGTACAATTTCCCGATTATACAATTAAGACCCATCGTCTTGATAATGCTTGTGAATTTACATCCCAAGCTTTTGATAATTGTTATATATCAAATGGGTCAAGTGTTGAACATCTTGTAGCTCATGTTAATACACAAAATGGTCTAGCATAATCATTTATAAAACGTCGACAACTAATTGCTAGACCATTGCTTATGAGAGCTACACTTCTTATATCTGTATGAGGACACGCTGTTTTGCATGTAACGTCACTTGTACGCATTGGGCCAGTAGCTTATCATAAATAATCGTCATTAAAATTAGTCTATGACCATGAGCCAAATATTTCTCATATGAGAATTTTTTGATGTGCGGTATATGTTTCAGTTGCTCCACTACAACGCATTAAGTTGGGTCCTTAAAGAAGATTAGGAATATATATTGGATATGATTTCCCATCAATTATTAAATATCTTGAACTCCTGACGGGTGATGTATTTATTGCACGATTTGCTGATTGTGATTTTAATGAGACAAATTTTCCAACATTACGGGGGAGGAATTCAAAAGTTGAAAAAAGAGATTACATGGAATATATCGTTATTGTCTCATTTGGATCTCCGTACAAGTCAATGTGAACTTGAAGTTCAGAAGATAATTTATTTGCAAAATATAGAAAACCAGTTACCAGATGAATTTATAGATACAAAGAATGTAACTAAATCACATAATTTATTTGCAAAATATAGAAAACCAATTACCAAATGCATTTATAGATACAAAGAATGTAACTAAATCATATATACCGGTCGCAAATGTTCCATCGAAAATTGATATCTCAACAAGGAAAATTGTCATTAATGAGTCTAAGACATGCCAGAAGCGCGGTAGACCGATGAGTTGCAATCTCAAAAAAAAAAAAAAATTAATAATCAAAGAGAATTGTTGAAGATGTAAAAATCCATGAAGAAATTCTGGGCATGACTGATAGTCAAATTAGTGAAGAAAGTGAAACACGTAAAGATAATAATGAGATTTCGATGAAATATGTCATGATAGGGAAAAAAATGGAACCGAGTTAATATAGTTATTGAGAACATTTTTTCATATAATGTTGCTCGTGATATTATATTTGAAAATGTGGATCTTGAACCAAAATCTGTTGAAGAATGTCGACATAAAAAAGATTGGTTTCAGTATAAATAAACAATCGAGGCAAAATTAAACCCATTTTCAAA
This sequence comes from Benincasa hispida, assembly GCF_009727055.1. NCBI lineage: Eukaryota > Viridiplantae > Streptophyta > Magnoliopsida > Cucurbitales > Cucurbitaceae > Benincasa > Benincasa hispida. The sequence goes on along the minus strand of NC_052356.1, from coordinate 47,620,099 downwards.
ACGTTTGGTTTTTGGACCAGTAGTTTGAACATCAAAAAGTGTCAACCCTGTGGGATACAAATGGATATTTGTGAGGAAAAAAAATGAAAATAATGAGATTACGAGATATAAAGAAAGACTAGTTGCACAAGGTTTTTCACAAAGGCCTAACATTGATTATGTGGAGACATACTCTCCGGTGGTGGATGCAATTACACTAAGATATTTAATTAGCCTAATTGTGTATGAATGTCTGGATATGCATCTTATGGATGTAATCAGAACATATTTATATGAATCTCTTGATAATGATATTTATATGAGAATTCCATAAGCATTTAAGGTACCTCAGATATATAAGTCAAGTTCCGCGGAATTGTATTCAATAAAGTTACATAAATCACTATACAGATTGAAACAATCAGAACGAATATGGTACAACCGTCTGAGTGGACATTTGTTGAAAGAAGGATATCAAAATAATCCAATATGTCCATGTGTTTTTATAAAGAAATCACGGTCAGGATTTGTAATTATAATCGTATATTTTATGTCTTAAATATAAATGGAACTCCTGAAGAGCTTTGAAAGGCAATAAAATATCTTAAAAAAGAAATTGACATGAAAGATCTCGAAAAAGCAAAAAAATATATATATATATATATTTGGCTTACAAATTCAACATTTAACATATGGGATATTTGTTCATTAGTTTACTTATGAAGGAAAAATTTTGAAAAGATTTATATGGACAAAATACATCTATTGAACAATGGAAGTTTGTTCACTAGATGTGAAAAAAGATATATTTCGACCTTGAGATAATAAAGAAGGACTCTTCTTAGTCCTAAAGTATCATATCTTAGTGCAATTGGTGCAGATATGTATCTTGCTAATAATACAAGACTAGATATTGCATTTTCAGCAAATTTATTAGCTAGAGATAGTTTTTCTCCAACAAAAAGACATTGGAATGGAATTAAGCATATACTCCTTTATCTCCAATGAACGATTAATATGGGTTTATTTTATTTAAACAAATCAAATTTTGATCTAGTTGGTTATGCTGATTATGGATATTTATCTAATTCACACAAAGCTAGTGTTAGGGTTGATGCCTTAAAGCTCGTGGTCTTATAGTTTATAATTATATTGTACAAAATTTTTATTTATCTAATAAAATAAGAGTATTTTATTCAACATTTAGTTGCATTAACCCACAAAAACCAATAAAATAAGATCCAAGGTTATCAACTATAACTTAAACATATTTTTTATCCTCTGTAACTTACATGTTTTGTAAAATTAAATTGGGATTATGATCCGCTTCCACTTTGGGTGTTTGCACATCCTTTTAGTTAGATCTCAAACAGGTTATCTATTCACATGTGGAGGAACTGCTATATCAAGGCGATCAGTGAAATAGACCATAACGGCCACTTCCTCAAATCATGCTGAAATTCTTGCAATTCACGAAGCTAGTCGACAATGTGTATGGCTAAGATCAATGACTCAGTACATTCATGGTGTTGGGATGGGTGTTCTTAATCTCTTGTATTCTTGTAGTTTTTAAACCTTTGTAAACATTTTGTTATTAATAAAATAATTGTTGTTTTATGTGCATGCACTCAATCCAATAAACTAAGATCCTAGGTTATTTTATGTAATTTAAACATGTATGTAGAGACATACAGGTGGATCATGTTTAAATGATAACCTGAACGGTCTATAGTAGATGGACAAGGTTGGGTACCTTATCTTGGTGACAATATGGATACCACCCGGTTTATAGTTGTTACAAGTATTGTAAAATGGATCATTCATGTGAAGACATTTGAGCAAGAGTATCCTATACAAAGAGTTTGTATAAAACCGACCACGAAATGAATAGTCTCTTTTTATCACATAATTGCTAGAAGAAATTTACATTTCACCAGGATGACCATAAGTCACTTAACCTGAATCCTGAGTGAGTTGTGAACTCATACTTATGAGGGAGATCCTTTGATTTTCATGAGTGAAAGCGGTTAGTTTTGCAATGCAATATACCTACATTTTGAGGATTCGTCTAATTGTGGAGCTGAGAACGTAGCTACACAAGAAGAAATTCACTCATTCCCAATTGTTAGGGTAAGTAGAGAAAATGCTCACTTAAGGGTTGATTTATGGGCTTGAACAATGTGGCGCCACACCCTCTCTTGATCAGAGAAGGGTTCAATTATAGTTGGACTATAACTAATTGTTTATTAGAGGGATTAGTGGTACCTAAGAAGTTAGATGTAACTATAGGGGAAAAATGGTAATTTTGGCCCAGCTGTACATACAAGCAATTTGTTGAAGGTTAACACACTGTTGATTGGTTGTATTCAATAGACACAGAAATATATCTATAGTGCAAAGAGTGCAGCTATTGGTTTTTAGTGGAGTGACCGACAGTTAATGTAAGTTGATTAATTTAATTAAAAAGTTTAATTAATTAATCAAGTACCATTGTATTAGAATTGACATTCAATATGCAGAAGAGAAATGGATCTTTAGTACTTTAATTATGCTAATTTAAGGAATAAGCATGCAAATAAATGGAAAATAAAAATTAGAGAATACAACCTTTGTAGCTCCAAATTGACCACTAATTCCGCTCTAATTTTCTCATGAACCGGTTGTGAACCACCGTGAGAGTCTTCCTAACTATTCTCCGACCCTAGAATGGAGTGGTGGAATCCGATGAGTGATTAAAATTCACCAAATGGCCAAGAAAAATTTGTTTTTCATTTAACCTGAAATTTACCAAATGGCCAAGAAGCTTTATTCTATATCAAAGCATCCTATTTATAGAGTAATTACACGCAATTTATGCAAAATTGAGTTAACCAAAATTTAACACTTCAAAATGCACTCAATTTAGTAGGATAAGTGACATTTTGTGGAATTAACACTTTGCCATCACTAAAAGTTGGATTTTTCACTAAAAATCATTCTTGGATTTTTTCACTAAGTGAAGTCAAACATTTTGACTTTTGACTATTTTAAAGTCAACATCTGACTTTAGTCAAATTTTAATTAAATACAATTTTAATTCAAAATTAATTCAAAACTAATTTTGGAATTTTCCACTTAGTAAAGTCAACTTTTGACTTTCAAAGCTTGATGAAGTCAACATTTGACTTTGATCAACTTTGATTAATTCCATTTAATTCCAAATTCCAAATAATTAAATTAATTTAATATTCAATTATTAAATCCAACACTAATCCCAATGAATCTTTATTCATAGTTTTGATATTTAAATCTTATTTAAACATCTCCAACTCTCTCCTTATTATTCAATTCCTAATTGCATGATACGCCGTTAAATATATCACATATATTTAACGTTTATTCCCTAATTCGAATATGAACACTTTAAACTCACTCGTCACACTTTTCTAAGGTTTAGTTCGATATGAGCTAGCAGGGATCTAATAGATCTACAGATCATGAGCTCCAACAATTTGAGATTAACTGGCTAAACTCTCTTTAATCCAATTAATCAACATTCATTTACTACCGAGATAATCCGTTAAAATCCAGTAGCTACACTCTCCTCATTATAGAAATATTTTTGTCCACATGATTTAAGCATGATTAGTAAGTCAATCATTCACAGGTTGTTCGTAATTCCAGCTAGGTCAAGATTACCGTTTTATCCTTGTAATACATCTTGCTCCTTAAGTCTCCACTGATCCACTAATGAACAATTAGTTTGTGGTCCTACCACTAAATTAAGTCCCTCTTAGTCATAGAGAGAGTGGAGCTCCTTGTTCAAGACTAGAAGTCAGTACTTAAGGGAACAACCTATATACTAACCTTGAAATCGGGTAGGAGTGAGTTCCATCTTACAGGATTATGTCCCCAATTATCTACCCGATCTTACCCCTCAAATGGGAGGCTTATTGAGTCGGCGCTGTTGAGCCACTCTCACCCATTTAGACTAAGGATAATCTCGAATAAATAGGAGTTCATAGTTAGCTTAGGATTAAGATCGAGTTACCTTAGGTCATCGAATTGAAATAGTCAATTCTAATAGTAAATGGTATTATAAAGAAAAGTGACTATTTCGTGGGTCAATCTTATGCAAACATCCTTTGCATAAGATGTCCCTATGTCTCTACATAAATGATTTCAAGATCACAGTTTTGTATCAAATACAAGACGGGCCGCATCCATAGTGTCCTCATGATAAGGTACCTAACCCCATCCTTATACTCATAGTGTCCTCAAACTTGATCCACTTTTATGTTTCCACATAAAGCTCACGTATTCATGCTATAGCCAGGGTTTGTTAGTTTATTGGATCTAGGCTTTAATATGTGCAATTTATATATTCAATAATAACTTTATTGAATAAACCTCAATAACATTTTTGTTGCAAATAGAATATGTTTAATGTTTACAAACTGCAAGTTTTAGGACATACAACCCAACAGTGACACATTGGAGCTTCAATCTATAGGTCCATAAAGTCCCCTCGTTAGCTCAATCCGGTTTAGTGAGAATCGAATTGATTTTAGATTAATTTGAATTGTTTAAATTAATTATATAAGATAATTAATATAATGTATATGATACATTAATATAAAGTTTTAATGAGAGAAATATATATTTGAATATGATTCAAATATTAATTATATGAATATGATTCATATAAGATATAATTAATATGATGTATATGGTACGTTATAATATAAAGTTTTAGGAAAAAAATAATATTTGAATGTGATTCAAATATTAATTATATGAATACAATTCAAATAAAAACTATAGGTTAAAATTAATATGAATGTGATTCATATTAATTATGTAGGTTATATGAGAGATTAATAAACTATAGATTATATTATAGGTTATATAATATAAACTACTAGTTATATGTTATATGTGATATAACATATAGTTTTATTAGTATATAATAAACTTAGTTATAATATATTTTATTTAAATTTCAAAATATTATTTATTTAATATTTGTTTTTTAAATAAGCGGAAGGAAGTTATTTTTATAACTCCTTCCCATTAATCTCTCAACCTTCATCTATACATACTTGAAAATTGGTTCACATTGACACGGAGGTAGGAATCCATCTTCTTCTTCCTACATTTTCTCTATGGGGAAAACGCTTTGTGAAAAATTCTCTATACAAATTCTCTCAACAAATTCATACTGGCTTTCTCCCAAAATTAATCAAAGTGAGCCCACAACTCCGTTTTGATTCTCATCCTTGAGGATAACAAGGAAGTCCTCATGGTGGTGCCCGAAAGTAGATCCAATTTCATTGGGATCGGGTTGTTGCAATTTCGTGTTGGTGAGACAGGAGAAGGATCGATCTTGCAGAGATCGGAGAGGATTTGTGAAGATGGTGAATTCTACGAGGGTAAGTAGTAATCTCTTAATTTTCTCCTCTTTAAGTATGCTAAATTTTATGAATTTATCCTGTAAAAATAGTTTTACTTTTTCTTCCCTATATTTTTTGTTTTATATCAAATTGAAATTGAAATCGTACGACGTTTATGCGCTTCCGCTTGGGTTCAAGACCTTCACATGGAACATGTGGCTTATCTTCTAGTAAAATTCTTCCAACAATACTATATAAAGACAACACAACATACATAGTCCGAGTCAAAGGAGGATATATTAAAGGAGATAGAAGAAAAAATATTTCACCAACGCTTTTTTACACTCGTGATCTCGAAAAAAAATGGTGACATCACTATACAACAAATTTTTTTAGATGATAACCCGACCGACTTATTTACAAAGGCATTACTTACAGCAACCTTTGAAAAATTGGTGCACAATATTGAAATGCGGCGACTCAAAGATCTTAAGTGTTGTTTTTATGAGGGGGAGCAAACATATTATATACTTTTAAGAGCGTAAATTATATGAAATATATACTCTTTTCCCTTCACTAGGATTTTTTTTCCATTGGATTTTTCCCTAATAAGGTTTCAACGAGGCATATTTCATATAGATACCATTAGAGATGTCCAATTAGGGCCCTTTCTCGAACCCGGCGGGGATTCTCCGATTAGGCAGGGAATGGGGGAGGGAGTGGGGGAAAAAAATTCTCTGTGAGCTAAACGGGGATGAGGACAGGGAATGCATTCCCCATCCCTGCTCCCGACCACGTCCCCGTCCTATTCCCTGTCCCCGCCCCGATTAGCTTTTTACTTATTTATTTAGTATAGTTATTTAATGTTATGCTATTAGGATTAAAGAAAGCAAGGATCAATCATGTGGAAGCAACAAGACACCTCAGCAGTATCTCACCACATCATCAGTCCAACAAAGCAGTGGAGAACATTTTAAAGGAAAAGGAAAAACTATTTAGCCAATTGGCCTACTCACTCCTTCAAACCAGTGATCATGTGACACGTAGGAGGCTATGTAATTAAGTTGTTAATCTTTATTCTTTTATTATTAAGTGTAAAGCAGAAAAACCCTAAATGTATATATAGAGCTTATATAAGAAAAGGTTGTACACTGTATTAAAAATACACAGAAATATAGAAAGAAATTGCGGCTGCACCTCTTGTCTTCTTCTTTTCTGTATTTAAACTTGGTATCAGAGCTCTCTCATGGCCAACACCACTCGATCAATCAATGGGACTAAGTCCACAAAGTACAGCATGCCACCCCTAAATCAACTTCTAAACCAAATTACCAGCATCAATCTTGAAAGAGGTAACTTCATGCTCTGGAAGACATTGGTTCTTCCGATCCTTCGAGGATACCGTCTAGAGGGTCATCTATCAAGTACAAAAATTTGCCCTCCCATGTTCGTTTCCCTCCCAACAAAAGGAGCATCAACAGTTCATGAAGCACCAGCCGCAGTTACTGACCCTTCAGGAAGTTCTTCCAGCTCCACAGGTGAGCAGTCGCTGAATCCACTCTATGAAGCATGGGTTATAGCAGATCAATTATTACTTGGTTGGCTCTACAATTCCATGGCACCAGAAGTAGCAGTCCAACTCATGGAATTCAAGAATGCCAAATCATAGTGGGATGCCATCCACTCCCTGTTTGGTGTTCAATCAAGGGTAGAGGAGGATTGCGAAAGGGGAACTTGTCTATGTCTGAATACTTCAAGCTGATGAAGCACCATTCTGACAATCTAGCTCAAGCAGGTAGTCCGGTAACCTCTCGAAACTTAATCTCACAAGTTCTGCTTGATTTAGATGAAAAGTATAACCCTGTAGTTGTGCTTATTCAAAGTAAGCCTGACATATCCTTGTTAGATATGCAATCAGAGCTCCTATCGTTTGAAAAAAATACTTGAGCACTAAAATTTTGCAAAAACCTTTGCTAGTTCTACAGGAAACCCTTCTGTAAATGTGATGTTTGGCAGGGGCAGTGGTCAGTCCAAGTCCAGAAATCATAGTGTTAGTCAAGACATTGTGAAATTTCACCAACCAAATTCTAAACCAAACTACCCTAACAGTTACAGTAGTACTCGAGGCAAAGGTAGGGGCCGAGGCAATCGCCCAACTTGTCAAGTATGTTCCAAATATGGACACTCAGCGGATGTTTGTTGCCAGAGGTTCAATTGTGAATTTGTGCCTCATACCAGTCAGTCTAAGGGCTTGGACAGCACCATCAACCCAACAACCACAACAATCCTGCAGCCCTCATGACTTCATACACAACCAATCCTTTCCTTGCAACACCTGAAAATCCAAATGATGTCAACTGTATGCAGATAGTGGTACTACAAACCACGCAACAGCTGACCCCACACACATTGCCAATCCATCTGAATACATAGGTACTAATCTAGTGACAGTTGGTTACGGTGAACAGTTAAGTATATCTGCTGTAGACAATTTAAGTTTAAAATCAGGACAATATGTACTTAAGTTTAGAAGATGTCTTTTATGTACCATCAATTGCTAAGAACTTAGTAAGCATATCTAAACTAACCAAAGACAATAACATTTTTGTGGAATTTCATGGTTCTTGCTGCTTGATAAAGGACAAACGTACGGGCAATACCCTGGTGAAAGGAACGCTTAAAGATGGCCTCTATCAACTTGGGGAGATGACAGTTCAACCTCTTAACGTTTCAAGACCTAGAAGATTAGAAGATGCCAGATCTTTGGACAAAAATAATGAATCTAAAGTTCTTCATCTGTCAAACATCAGTGTTAATGTAATTGAGTCAACTAATCTGTGGCACAAAAGATTAGGTCATCCCTCTCCAAAAATTTTGAAAAGTATACTACAATAGTGTAACCAATCTGTTAAACTTAATGAAAAGAAGTTGTTTTGTGATTCATGTCAATTGGGCAAGTCCCACTCTTTCCCCTTTCCTTTGTCTGATTCTAGAGTTAAGCATACATTTGACCTCATTCACTCTGATGTTTGGGGACTAGCCCCATTACAGTCAACAACTGGTTTTAGATACTATATATCATATTTAGATGACTACAGTCGTTTTCTATGGACTTTCCCACTTAAACAAAAGTCAGATGCACTGGCAGCCTTTAATCACTTTATTCAGATAGTTAAAAATCAGTTTGATACCACAATAAAGGTTTTTCATTCAGACAATGGTACTGAGTTTACAAAAATACATCACTTGTGTGTTTCCCTTGGCATTGCAAGCAGGTATTCCTGCCCTTATACCTCAACTCAGAATGGAAGAGTGGAAAGGAAACATAGACACTTGGTTGAAATGGGACTCACCCTACTTGCTCAAGACTCCATGCCATATCAGTATTAGTGGGATGCGTTTACAACTGCTAACATATCAATTAATGGTTTGCCCACTCCTGTGCTGCAAGGTCAGTCCCCAACACAAATATTATTCAACCGAGTTCTTGATACCACCAAGCTGCGAACGTTTGGCTGTGCTTGTTATCCATGCATTAGACCGTATCAGCAACATAAATTTCAGTATCACTCTGAAAAGTATGTGTAACTTGGCCCAAACCTACTTCACAAAGGTCATCGATGCCTGTCCAAGTCTGATAAAGTGTACATCTCCCGAAATATTGTGTTTAATGAGACTGAATTTCCCTTTTCTACTGACTTTTAGGTTACTTCTACTTCTTCACATACAAGTCCTGCTTCACCGACCATTAGCAACTCTCCTCCAAGCCTCCCTGATTTACTGCACACAGCATCTACCATCACTTCCAACTCAACTGTACCTTTCATTGCTACAAATCAGCCTACTTCACCACACTCCACATATAATCCTTCTATTCCAACCACAACTTCCACCAGTATGCCAGATATCCTATCACCAAACAGTCCTATACGTCCTCCTTCTAACACCACTCCTCTCTGCCCAGCCAATACATCCACTCCCACAAGGACTAATCCTATTTAGATAGAGCAAGCCACTCAAGCCCAAACATCGCAGTCCATCCCCTTGACAAATACTTGTCCACAGCATCCAGCCCATATTCAACCCACACACTCGATGGTTGCTCGAGCAAAAGCTGGAATTTTTAAGCCTAAAATACTGCTTACAGCCAAGACAGATTAGACAACTACCGAGCCAAAACGAGTCACAGAAGCACTTAAAACATCTTAGTGGAGGACCGTTATGGATGCTGAATATGAGGCACTTGTTCAACGTAAGACATGGAAACTAGTACCACCCTCTACCTCATACAATGTCTTGGGAAATAAATGAATATTCAGGTTGAAAAAACGTCATGATGGGACCATTGATAGATACAAAGCTCGGTTGGTTGCCAAAGGTTTTCATCAGCATCAAGGAATCGATTTCTTTGAAACGTTCAGTCCAGTTGTAAAGGCGTCCACAATCAGAGTAGTACTCAGTATAGCAGTATTAAGAGGATGGGAGATTCGCCAACTTGATTTCAACAATGCATTTCTAAATGGCAATCTCCAAGAAGAAGTCTACATGAAGCAACCAAGTGGGTATGTTAGTGCTGACCATCCAGATTATGTGTGCAGGTTAAACAAAGCTATATATGGCTTAAAACAGGCCCCTTGGGCATAGAGCAACACCCTTGGAAGTGCTTTAGTTGAATGGGGGTTCATAGTTTCCAGAGTAGACAATTCTCTGTATATTTTTGACATAAGTGATACAATCATTTTTCTGCTCATATATGTTGATGATCTGATAATTACAGGCAACAATACTTAAGTTGTATCATGCCTCATTCAACTGTTTGAAAGTCGCTTTGCATTAAAAGATCTCGGTCGACTAACATACTTCTTGGGAATTCAGATGCACTATCTACAATCTGGGTTCATACTCAATCAAGCAAAGTATGTGGAAGACTTATTACATAAACTTGAGCTCACGGATCTCAAGCCTGTCACTTCACCGTGCATAGTAGGTAAACATCTATCTATCAATGATGGTCAACTACTATCTGATCCGTTTTTTTGTTTAGAAGTACTATTGGTGCATTTCAATACCTGATAAACACAAGACCTGATATAGCTTAGATAGTAAATCATCTCAGTCAGTTTCTTAAAGCACCCACTGATATACATTAGCAAGCAACCAAAAGAGTACTACGGTATGTTAGTGCTACTAGGCATTATGGGATCTTGTTTCAACCTAACACTGATTTTCAGCTCACAGCCTATTCGGATGCTGATTGGGCTTCAAATGTTGATGGTAGGAAATCTATTGCTGCCAACTGTGTGTATGTTGGTAATAACCTTGTTTCTTGGTCCTATAAAAAGCAAATAGCAGTTACTAGGTCCAGCACGGAGTCCGAGTACCGTGCATTAGCTCACACCACGACAGAGATCATTTGGCTCAAACAACTCCTTGCTGAATTACATGTTCATTAACTGTAGAAACCGATTCTGTGGTGTGATAACATCAATGCTGGGGCTCTAGCGTCCAATCCTGTGTTCCATGCTCGAACAAAGCATATCGAACTTGATGTTCATTTTGTACAAGATCAGGTCATCAATGGACAACTTGAAGTCAGGTATATCCCCTCCTCTGATCAGATTGCTGATTGCTTAACGAAACCGTTGACACAGTTACAATTTCAACTACTCCGAAGCAAACTCTGTGTTGTAGAACTCCTCATGAGTTTGAGGGGGGATGTTAGGATTAAAGAAAGCAAGGATCAATCATGTGGTAGCAACAAGACACCTCAGCAGCATCTCACCACATCATCAGTTCAACAAAGTAGTGGAGAACATTTTAAAGAAAAAGGAAAAGCTATTTAGCCAATCGGCCTACTCACTCCCTCAAGCCAATGATCATGTGACACGTAGGAGGCTATATAATTAAGTTGTTATTCTTTATTCTTTTATTATTAAGTGTAAAGCAGAAAAACCCTAAATGCATATACAAAGCTTATATAAGAAAAGATTGTACACTGTATTAAAAATACACAGAAATATAGAAAGAAATTGTGACTGCACCTCTTGTCTTCTTCTTCTTTGTATTTAAACTTATGTTATTATTATTATTGTATAAATATTACATTTAAATTTCAAATTTGATTATTTATTGGGAAAGATAATGAATATGTTTAGATTGAATATTTAAATTTAGATTATATAATGAATATTAAAAATAATGAATATGTTTCTACTAAAAAATTAATTAGCTTTTATAGGCCAAAATTTGAATAATTTATCTTTAAATTCAAATTTTCATATAAAACTAACCATAATAAATAATTTAGTGATAAAGTTAATTATTCAATTAAAATTTGATATTTAAATCAATTAGCATTTTACAAAAAAAAAAAAGGTAATGAGGAAAAATTCCCCACGGGGAACCCGATCCCGGTGAATTCCCCGCAGGGAATTTCAGCCCCGATCCCCGTGGAAAATTTCACGGGAATGGGGAATGAAATGAGGAGTGGGGACGAGGATGGGGAATGGNCGAAGACATTTCTAGATACCATCTAAGGGGAGTATTATAAATATGTTAAATTGGGTGTAATTAGATGCCCAAGCCATGTATCACTATATCCATGTATCTCATACCCACACATTATTAGTGTCCATAATAAGTCATCTCTTACTTGTCATTTTGCCTATAAATAGAGGCATTTGGTGGAGCTTGAGAGAATACACATACATTGGTGATCAATCCGAAAAGATTGGAGAAATTTGGAGAAATTTTCATAATTTCACTTTTTTTATTTTATATTCTTTTGTTATTTATTTATTTAATATATTATTATTATATTATATTTTTTCATATTCATGTTCTTATTGCGTGCTGCTGTGTTCCTCAATTTGAGCACTTATTTATAAGTTTAGTTTAAAGATAATTATAATTAGATACCAACCAATTATACAACTAAATAATATAATACTTCCTAAAACATAGCTAAAGGCTAGTAGTGAACATAAGTATATAATTCAACCAATATGAATATATATACTCAACCAATTAAACATATACTCTTACAAATTAATAATTTTTCTTATGGAGGGAAGTATATTCTAAATTTTTATATTAGATTATATTTTATTTATTACAAACTTATTATTTTATCTTATTTTTTAGTTAGGATTAAATTTGAATTTCTCATTTGGTCGAAATTAACACTATCTTAAATCTCAATATTTTGTTTTTTTTTTGGATGAACTTAAATCTCAACTTGGCTGAGAAGAAAATTGGTGTGATGGTGGAGGAAGTTAAAGAAACTGAATGTACTAATTTGAATTTGATGTTGATAGCTCGTAGAAATGCAAGCTTTTGTAGCCTTTTACTTAGAATTATGAGGGCCAATAAGCAAGAATATGCATTGATAATACTAAGAATTCATGTGAAAGTAAGCTTGCGTCAAACAGTACCAAAATCAAGCTTGCGTCAAACAGTACCAAAATCCTCACTAACCCTATACCATACATTATTCTGGGTCAAAGTGTTCATTTTTGTAGATATTACAAGAGTTGACCGCATACATCGGTCTCCAGACCGCCGCAAGGTTGAACACATGAGTTGATTAAGTTTGCCGCATGGGATGTTACGTCCACAAATCGATAGAATTCTGCTCGCAAGGTAGATGGAATTCGTTGGCACCTCAAGAGAAACAAGCACGAATGCATACCTTGGGAGTATCAATAAGTAAGGTGATGTTGACAATAACGCGACAAAGGTGGCAGTGAGGTAGAACGTAATCTTGAAGGCTGTCGGCGTTTGAGCTCTATAAATAGCACCTTGGACCTTCATTTCAAGGCATCTGAGTTTCTACCTTAAGGCAGATATTTGCGATCACAGATGAGAGCATGAGCGAGATTTTCTTTAAGGATTCTTCACCTCCACAACCCATTTCGAGTGACGACCGGAGTCTTTGCCGGAGATAGAGCTCGAGAGAGACTTCTCCACCATTCATCCATGCCACCACCACCAGCCTTGACGCAGAGCCTTTCATTTCTTTTCTGATCTCTGTATTGTATTACATTTTAGCTTAAGATATTAAGATATTTTGTAATCAATGCATATCTTAATTCCTTCAATGTCGTCTTCTTCGTCTTCTTTATCTTTATCATTATTTATCTTCATCGTTTATTTATCAAAGACGATCGCATACTCAATCGTGTAGCCTAGAGATAGGACGCATGTAGCAACCCACCGAGAGGTGTGCGTTGTGCAAATATAGTGAGTTAATCCTCTTTGCTTGGTGTGATACGGTAGCAACGCTTGTCTATGGGCTGATGCAATGTTTGTCTATAAGCTAATTAGCCGCATCTAACTGCCTGAGAAGGTAAGAGGTGGAATGCACTGAAGCAAAGTATGCATTATTCCTAGAGAAAGGTACGGTCTTATGCTCGATGTAACCATGCACTATAGAGATATAGGCATGCGGCTGGCCATCGAGAGGTGTGCGATGCGTTAGTGTGACGAGCGGGGATTACTTGAGCGACTTAAGATAATGAACATTACTATGCGTTAACAGTTGTTGCATATCTACCAATTCTCATCGCAAATCTTCCATTGCTCAATCTGATTAGTTAGGAGTAGGAGTAGGAGTAGTGTGTAATCCATTAACATCTTCTTTTTACTTTTATTTATCGCCTCAAATGCATTGCTTCACAAACATTATTGAGTTGCAAGTTCCTGAGTTTGACCTCGGATCACCCGAGAAACTTGCGTTCTCCTTATACTTGGCAAGGAAGCAAGAAAACTTGTGATAGGAGCGCAGGGTCATTGCATACGAGATTAACGCATACTTTCCATTCCAACGCATGACCATCGATGCATGGGTACAAATGCATAACATAAGATATGCATCACATATGCTTTCCAATTTTTATCAACAGATGTTATGAATTTAATTTTCCAAATACATAAACGTATTTTAAATACATCTATGGTCTTTAGATATTGGATATGATTTTCATTTGATTTCTAAGTTTTAAAATATTACATTTTTATCATTGAATTTTAAACTTCGTTTTGAGCTTGAGCTTTCGTTAAGGATATATATATATATATATATATATATATATATATATATATATATATATATATATATATATATATATATATTGTAAACTTTGTTAGGATAATTTTGGAGGTTTTAATTAAAGTTTAAGACTTTACTTTAATTTCTTAGATGTTGTAATATTTAAGATAAGATGGTCTGAGTGTTCAATTTTAATTTATAAAAATTATGAGAATTTAGCATTTTAATTATATCTTTTTAAATTGAATGGGTATGTTTTTATTACCAAAATTGATAATATATTATTTAAATGAAAGTTGTATCGTATATGTTTAAGGAATTGTTAAAAATATATATTTAATTGAAATAAAAAAAACTGTTAGAAAAAATGATGGCGGAAAATTTTCCACGAAATCCCTACGGGGACAGAGAATGGAATAGGGAGTGGGGGTGAGGACGGAGACAAGGAGGACATCTCTAGAAGAGACTAAAGAAAAAACTTCCTTCAATAGGTATGGAAGAATCAGAACATCAAAATTGAAAGGTGAAGAAGGGGAATGTGCACTGGTTGTGAGGCTTCTCTTTTTTATGTGAATACGACACATTAATTTTCATTGTTAGTTGGTTAAAATTTAGTAACAAAAAGGAACAATGGATTTCAGTATTCTCAAACTTTCCCAACATAACCTATAACCTATACAGATTCAAGATAGAGCAATTAAAACAGGTTCTCTCTCACATCTCTCTTTCTTTCTTTTCTCTCTCAAATCTCGTCCATAGTTTCTTTTTTTGTTAACAAGAATTCAATTTCAAAACTCATAATTTGGGAGATAATTTGAGGTAGGTAGATTGTAGAATAATGTAGAATGTAAAATGCATGTGTGTGTTTTGTTTTATCTTTGGACTCTATTTTAACTTTTAAATTCAAGGTACTTATGTGGCTCCTTTTTTAGTACATTGTACTTGCACGATTCAAAGTTCAAGTTATTTGCATGGTTCAATCTAAGGTTGTAGCATTATTTTTTAGTACAAGGTATTTGTATAGATGTGATTTGAAATCGTACTTAATACAAAGTATTTTCTTTGTCTTTTTCCCTTGTCCCCTTATTGTTTCATGCAGACACTTGGGTTTTGTGGTCTTGGCAACTGGATTTTGTGATGACACATGGTGATTTCAGATTAGAAGGTTTAGATGGAAATCTGTATATGATTTTCGAATTCGAAAGTTTGCGACGGCTAAAGATGGAAGATGAAACGGTGAGTATTGAAGAGTATTGAATGATTCTTGTTGGAGTATTATAAACATGTTCTTAAGGTATTGAATGGGCCGATGATGATAATGCGGTGTTCATGTTCATGCCTTTTGGGCCTAATTGGATCTTTCGTTTGGGCCCATTGGGCTTTGGTAAAAGGACATCCAAAAGTTTAAGATCTGATTTGCCTGAGTTTCACTTAGGGCAAAAGTATAATCGCTAATTTATATATATAAAAGATTATGATGTTTCATGGGATCTCAACAACCCCAGATCAATTATTTCTTCATCTATATTCAATTATTTCAATAAGATACACAAATTTTGTTAAATCTTGTTGACTATAATTAAATATATTTGGAGGAAATAGATTTTTTTTTTTTTTTTTTATTTGAGTATAACCATTGTGAGATGAAAACTGAACCTACGACCTTTAAAAAATAAGGTCATGTCAATTATCGGAAAGCTAAACTCACTATGACAATTAATATTTTTCTTAATAATATTCAAGTGACATGTCTTTTTCAAATATGTTAAATTAAAATAACTTAATAATGCATGAACTTTTGTTAATTTGTTGATATAATGTTAAATTTATTTTCACTTATGAACTTAAGCTTTTGATACGTGATTTAATAATAACTTCGTGATTAAGACATCTACTTCGCTTTTGAGTTTGATATTTAAATTCTCGCTCTCATAATTTTTACATAAAAGGAACTTCAAGTTGACAAGTTTAAACAGCTGTTTTGAGAAAATATCTAGTTAAAGATTTTTTTTATATGCTAAAAGTTAGACTTGAGAATTAAAAAACTAAAGGTCAAATTTTAAGGATTTGCTTCAAATCCTCTTAGTAATAGATTTATAACAATTTTCTTTTTTCAAATTTTTAAAAAATTTTATTAAAAAAAAAAACTAGGGTTGGCAATAGGGCCAGGCCCAATAATTTTAAATTAAATCTTAACAAACGCAAAGACTCCAAGCATTCAAACATATTGAACCCAAAATTTAAGAATTAGAATTATGAAGATACTTTTCAAACATATTCAACCTCAAAATTCAAAGCATTCAAACATACTTTTCAAACATATTCAAACCTAAAATTCAAAGTATTCAAACATACACAAAGATACAAAGCATTTAAATATATATTCTTTACATGAAATTATTATTATTGTTAACTAATTTTGATAAAATTCAACTTCGAGGGATTAAATTTACAATGAAAAAAAAAATCAAACAAAAGAACGAAAGGAAATTTTTATAGTGCGCAGATCTCGGCTTGAACGATAATAGATCTCGAACGGCAGCGGCTGGAACGAATAGTCTTGAACACAGTAGATAGGACTTGAATGCAGTCTTCTTCAGAGCTCGGTCAGAACGGTAGCTGGCAGGACTTCGACAGTAGGCTTGAAGTTGAACGGCAGCTGGCAACAGGTTTGAACGCAGAACGGTAGCACGTAGTTGCAGTAGTCTTCTTTACTCTTCAGAATGGCAGCACGTAGGGTTGAACGTAGAGACAGAAGGCTTGAAGTTGAATAGCACTAGCAACAGGCTTGAATTGTGTGACTGTGGTGTGATTTTTCAGTTTAGGGTATTTTTAGTTTTTAGGTTTGGACTTGACTTGTTGGACTTAGAGTTAGAGTTTGAATATTTAATTTTTAGTTCAAATATTATATTATAAATATATATAAATCAATTATATT
>NC_052356.1:47458326-47602740 GCF_009727055.1 Benincasa hispida | reverse complement strand
TTGAAGTTGAATAGCACTAGCAACAGGCTTGAATATCAAACTTGGGTCGGGATCAAAGCGGAGATATCGTCCTCATCCCCACCACGTCCTCTGACGAGGCCCCAAAAATTTGTTCCAGTTTGACCCCACCCCCGATCAAATCGAGGAATCCCGACCCGTCTGCTTCCACAGGTTCTTTTGCCAATCCTAGAGAAAACGAAAGACACTAATAAATTGGAACTCTATCTCGTATTTTGATTTGATCTAAAGTTTATGAAAGCTTTGTTTTCTATATCTACATTTGATTGGCTTAGTTTTGCAAGTCAATTAAGGCTACATTTGGCACTGCGTTAGTAGTGTCAATAAGCCATTTAAAAAAATCTTAATCTTCTAGTAAAACAGATTTAAAACTAGTTGTGTCAATAAGTCATTTAAAAAAAATCTTAACACTTTGGTAAAATAGATTTAAAATAAATCGCGTTTAATTCATGTTTACTTTATTCTACTAACTATTAATTCTCCTCAAATCAAGTAGAATTTTTAATTAATATTTAATTTTAAATTTTATATTTTAAAAGAAGATTTGTTTTGTATATTTATATATTTCTCATCTAATCAAATCATATTCTATTTTTCATGAGTTGGATGCATCATTTTTTTTTTTAAAAAAAAATACCGTAATGATATTTTTTAAAATAAAATCATTTTTCTTAATATTTTAAAAATTAATTTATTCAAACAAAATTTATCGTAATAAACAATTGTTTAACATTTTAAATTACAAAAAAAATTAAAAAATTGATTATAAGTCTATTTTAGATTTATATCTAAAATAAGATACTTTTGTATTTGTTTACTAAACGCTCCAACCTATTTTTCCAAATTTAAACTGAAATTTACCAAACATTATTTTATTTCTTTTCACTGCCGACTTTTCTAAAAGCACATATGTCACAGCAATCCCAAACGGGGCCTAAACCTTAAAATTTGGTTTTAAAACTAATTTAATCTTGATATTTAAGGTATAATTTTATTTTAATTTTTATATTTTCATATGTCCAAAATTAATCTTTGTACTCTCAATAATTCTTAGAATTAGTCTATACTATTATTTTTTTAAAAAGAAAAGAAACATATTATTAAGAATCTATTACAAATATCATTAAAATATGTGTAAATTAGATGCCCATACTTAGGAGACGTTTGTGATAAGAAGTTGGTTATTATAGTTGGGTTATAATAGTTTGTGTTTTGGATGTAAATTATTTTAGTTTGTATTATAATAATATGTGTTTGAGATGTAAGCCATTTTAGTTTGAGAATGAAATAGTAAACACTGTAGCAAAGAATAAAGAAAAATGATGAATGCAAAATAGTAAAAACTATAGCAAATGGTAAATACTATAGCAAATGAAGATTTGAAATAATATTTATTGTAGCTAATTAGGGGTTTTGAAATAGTATTTACTGTGGCAAGAGATGATCATTATAGTCTTTGTCCCAAATGTCCCTTTAGTGTCCAAATACCAAGTATGAGTTCCCTGTTACCCCATGTGTTGACCATGTGTCATGCAACAACCCATGTTTACTAGCCAAGTGTGTCACATCCTACTTGCCAAAATCCCTATAAATAAGTGGTCATTTGTGGATTTTGTAAACACACACATTGGTGAGAAAATTCACTTCAAATTTCTATTTCCCATATTTTCTATTACATATTTTCTTATATTTTGATATTTTCTTATATTATATTTTCTCCATACCGGGTTCCCATTGTAATCCTCAATTTTACAACATTTTATTAACACAAGCTCCTATCATTTCTCCCACTAAAGGTAGGCTCTAAATGTATGTCATTTTCCTCATCTTCACTACAATTAATAAATTAAATGTTATTTTGCATGTATTAAATTTCTAATATAACTTCAATATTCTGTGATAGTGTTCCCATGACATATCCTACAAAATTAAAATTCGCCGCTCTTGACATTATTGGTAATAATTATTTGTCATGGGTATTTGATGCCGAAATACACTTAGATGCAATGTACCTTAGGAAAATAATTAAAGAAGATAATACGACATCTAGTCAGGAAAAGGAAAAACCCATAATCTTCCTTCGTCATCATCTCGATGATGGATTGAAAACAAAATATCTAATAGTAAAAGATTCTCGTATCTTGTGGAAGAATTTGAAAGAAAGTTATGATCACCAGATGACAATTATTCTTCGTAAAGCTCGTTATGAATGGATGCATTTGAGGCTCGATTTTAAATCAATAAGTGATTACAACTCTGCATTATTTAAAATCAATTCAAAATTATTGTTATGTAGAGAGAAAATTATTGATGCAGATATGTTGGAGAAGACATTTTTCTACATTTCATGTCTCGAATATGTTCATGTAGCAGAAATATCGAGAAAAAAGTTTTAAATAATATTCTGAACTAATTTCATGCATTCTCATGGCCGAACAAAATATTGAATTAGTGATGAAAAACCACGAATCTCAACCTAAAATATAAGAGTTGGGTTTGGTTAATTTTGTTCTTGGGTCAGGTTGGGTTAAACTTTTTCTATTTTTGTTGAGTTGAGTTGGGTTGGGTCATGGGTTGGCTAAAAAAAATTTTGAGTTAAACCAACCCAACCTGAATTATATATATATTAATAATATATATATTTCTCTTTGTTTAAAGTTTGATTACTTTGTATTGATTAATTTACGAATTCTTAATTTTTTTAAATTGTTATCATATTTGTCTTTACTTAAAGTTTGGAATAAAGATAATAGATATTTGGAATTTAGCATTTGAATTTTATGAGATTTTAGTTATTAATTACGTGTTGTATATAAATTTACATATTTTTAATTAAAAAGATAAACTAAGTTACAAGCTAACAATTCATCTCAACCCAACCTAAATTTTAAGGGTTCGATTGGAGATCTTATTTGGATCTTTTGGGTTGTCAACTCAACCAGCCCGAATTTTCGAGTTAGTCCAAAAAATATTCTCAACCTAACCCAACCCCTAGAACAGAACTGAGTCAGGTAAGGAAGCGTAAGTCATCATCGACCTAACCATGTCCAAAGGGTTCAATTTCTCCTCTTCGATATACCATTCTGCTGAGGTGTACCAGGTGTTGGGAGTTTAGAAACTATTCCATGTTCTATCAAACAGTTTTAGAACTCATAACTCAAAAATTCTCCAACTGGTTCAGATCGAAGGGTTTTAATCATTTTATTTAATGTGTTTTCAACTTCAGCCTTGAACTCTTTGAACTTTTCGAATGATTCAGACTTACGTTGTATTAAATAAACGTACTCATACCTTGAATAATCATCAATAAAAGTGATGAAGTATTCATAGCTTCCCTTGGCTCGCACATTCATCGGACCACAAAGGTCTAAATACACTAACTCTACCTTTTCAAGTAAAAGGTCTTTTAGTCATTTTACCTTCAAGGCATGACTCGCACACAGGTAAAGAATTTTCTTCTAACTCAATTAGAAGTCCATTATTCACCAAATTCTCAATCCTATTGAGATTAAAGCACACCAAACGTAGGTGCCAAAGTTGGGTATTTTCTTTAGGAGAAACATTAAGTCGTTTGTTTTGAGTTACGCAGTTTTAAACATCTCTATGTTAATGGAGGAAATTTGTTGCTAACAGCCTTAGCACATACAAATTGTTTTCCAGTTGAGTCGAACATATTTCAACACCATTTTTCATAATAAACACTTTATTAACAGAAAATTTTAGTGTATAATTACATTTGAGCAAAGACTTTACAGAAATTAAGTTCCTCTTTAACTCAGAAACTACATAAACATTATTCAAAATGATAAACCTATTCTGTAAAGTCAACCGGAGACCTCCCACTACCACAACTGAGGCGACATGTCCGGTTCCAACTCGCATTGTCATCTCACCAGCACTAGGCTGTCGCCAGAAACTAATTCCCTGAAATGAAAAACAAACATGATTAGTGGCCCCAGAATCAATAATCCAAGCAGAATCATCATTCTTCACTAAACAAGTAGCCAAAACCAGTAAATTATATTTATCTTGTTTGGCCTTCTTCTTCTCAGCCAAATAACATGAGCAGTTCCACTTCTAGTACCCGTCCTGGTTGCAATTGAAACACTTTCCCTTGTCAACCCGTACCAGTTGCCTACCCCGCGGAGCAGCAGGTTGTGGGTTAGCAGGTGTCTTCCCCTTACGACCCTTTTTTTTCTTCCACTTGCTGGTGCCGGAAGAAGGTGCAGACTTAGTTCCAGAGGTAGAACCTTTGTGGAACCTTTTGGATGATGAGGCAACATTTGCCTCACCAACCTTCTTTTCTTTATTTTTTAGCAAAGATTGGAATGTCTGTAACTCATTCAGTAGAGTTGGAAGGTTGTAATTAACCTTTTTCAGAACAACGTTACTTACGAAGTGAAGGAAGATTTCTGGTAACGACTCCAGAATTATGCTAACCTGACTGGCCCCATCGATGCTTAACCCATTCGTCACTGCCACGTTGAATGGACCATCATGTTCATAACATGTTCACGAACAAATGTTCCCTTCTTCATCTTGGAGTTGAAGATGAACTTCAGAGCGTCGTGCCTGAGCTGCGCAGATGGTTGTCTGAACATTCCCCTCAGGAACTCCATGATGTAGCGTGCAGTGATCATGGGCTCATGCTTCTTGGCCAAAACGTCATTAAGGCTGGCCAAGATATACCCTTGGACCTTTTCGTTCGCCCGTGTCCAGTGCTCGTATGCCTCTCAAACATTTCGAGCAGTGTTAAGAGGTGGAATAGGAGGACACTAGTCCATAAGGACAAATCTCAAGTCATCGATGATAAGTATCGTGGTAATGGTATTCTTCCAACTAGCAGAATTCTCGTTAGTCAGTTTATCGACGGTTAATAATGCAAGAGTAGCGGTAGCCATTATTTAAAAGTTACTGAAAAAAGAACAAACTTAATGAGTCTACTTGCATTACCACTTTTAACACCAATTAAGTTTTAGCAAAATAGTTCGATTGTATCCTAAGTGACATCTATTTTGCAATGATGCTCCAGTGAGGCAGGACAAAAGTCACCGTAGGGTGATCAAGTGCCCCTTCATTGGAATGAGACAATTTCAACCATTAGACAGAAACAACTCATTCATGCTTCATGTAATGTTCATTCATTACTAATATATAAATTTTATATAACAAGTAATAAACTAAGCATACATGCTAACATACATCCTTATATTATCCATGCATCATTTTTATTATAACATTTATAATAAAAATGATGCATGGATATCCTTTACTGCATGTATATATTATAACTCTTTTATTATATGATGCATGAGCATGCTTTAAGTAATTTAATCATGCAAACTACTATATTATAACACTTATAATATAACGATGATGCATAAAAAGATGCATAACCTATGGTGGGTTTTAAATCTATATGACATATATTATGACATACAATATAAACATACATCACATATACATTCAATAAAAGTTGATGGACCGGGATAATATGTCTCATAACTAGAAATAAAAGCTAATCTATTACAAAAGAAATGAGTCAACCGATTTGAATAGGTGAATCGGGTCTTGAACCGCCCGCTCGAAGCCTTGTCACTTGATCATGCAGCAAATCCTTCTGATCATCGAGTAACGCACATCGAGTATAAACGATTATGTAGCGATGATCGCATGGCTAAGGACTATGCGATGAGCATGAAAGTCCATGCGATCGTGCAACACACATCGAGTAACGCATGCCATGCGATCGTGTAACTAACGACCATGCGATGAGTATGATAGTTTACACGATCGAGCAGCAAGCACCGAGTATTGTATACCAAGTGATCGTGTAGCTAGTGACAATTCGATGAGCATGATAGCCTTCACGATCGTTTAGCGCGCATGCCATGCGACGAGTATCAAATACTCTGCGATATTTTACCCTAGAGCGTCTATGTGATCATGTAGCCAACACAACACGATCGAATAAACTCCTTACTCGATCGCGTAGCATTAACTATGTGATCGTTTAGCAAATACTACATGATCGAGTAAAACATTTCTACACGATCGCATAGCCAAATCTAAACGATCGTCTAGCTTGAGCTACACGATGCGACCATCGATTTGTCTTCTCCCTCGAGGCGGATAGTAACTCCTTGTATCTAAAGCTTCTTCATGAACGACTCAAAAAACAAAATGAATACAAACTCAATTGCAAGCTAATATGCCCAAAAATGCAGGGGCCCTTACAAATTAATTTTTGTAAAAGTAATGAAATCGTTAAATAGAGACAATTATAACGAAAACATCCATCAACAACATCCACAAACCCATTTAATACTTAAACGCATTGCAAAATACTTAAATCCCACCAGGACTATAAATAAAATTCAATATAGCAATGGAATTTGGAAATCAGAATAACTTGGATCTGATACCAATTGAAGGAACTCTAATTAAAGAGAGCCTATGAGCCAAAGCGAATCGTCCAAACTCCATTGTGAAAGAACACATACATTCACAGTCATAAGTTATGTATTAATCATAAATTACAACAGGTTTCTTGAAATAAATACAATGGTTAGAGAGACAATACCTTTGAAGAACACTTTCTTTAAATATATCCCTCAATCAGTCACGAACGCAACGAGCAACTCAAACTCCCTCGAATACTAGCAAATATAAACTTGATCCTCGTACAATCGGATACAACCACAAGATTGCCTTGGTATTCTCGGTGTAAGAATTCAGGAGTTGTGGGATCTGGCTTATTTTAGTTAGAGGGAAGATTTGGAATAGAGGAGGAAATGATTGAGTAAATGGTGAACTATCTGTTGAAGATGAAAGTCTAAATGATTGAGTAAACGGTGAACTATCTGTAGAAGATGAAAGTCTATCACATAGATTGGATACTCGATCGTGTAGTCTTTCAAGCTATAGTCTAGTAAACTCGATGATATCTTGTAGCCACTCGATAGTAAATCTGATAACTGGTTTGTTAGAATAATTAGAAAACAAACATTTTCATCTTTATTCCACTTTACCATAAAAATCGTATAATCACCCACTAAAGGTGATTATGGAGAAAAAGAAATTTTATTATCATATAATTAATAAATTATAAATAAATACAATAACTAACTTATCATATTATATTTATAACCTGTAGTTTTAATATTACATCATATACAATATATAAACCATAGTTCTTTTTCTATTTTATGGCATTTAATATAAATCATATTTATATTAAATTTAATAACTATAAATCTAATTCATAGAAATTATATTTGAATCATATTAAAATATTCCCTCCAATCAAACAATAATGTATCAAATACATTATATCAGTTATATCATATATATAATTTAATTAATTTAATTATATCATATATAATCAAATTCCCTCTTATTAATTTGAACATTTCAAATTAACCCAAAAACTGATTCTCAACTTGAATCCATTGAGCTACCAAGGGGACCTTATAGGCCTATAGCTTGAAGCTCCAACAGTACGTGAATAACTGGCTAAACTTTTTAATCACATTATCCACCATCCATTAACTGTCGAACACTCCACTGAAGACCGACAGCTTTACTCTTTGCACTACAGATATATTTCTGTGTCCATTGGATATAACCAATCAACAGTACGATGACCCTTCACAAATCGCTCGTAAGTACAAATAGCTAAATTACCGTTTTGCCCCTATAGTTACATCTAACTCCTTAAATACCACTGGTCTCTCTAATGAACAATTGATCATAATCCCACTATGACTAAACCCCTCTCAAGCCAAGAGAGGGTGTGGCGTAGTCATTCTCACCCATGCAAATCAAAGGCGTCCTCATAGGCAGGAGTTCACAACTCATTTAGGATTAAGGTCATGTTACCTATGGTCATCCTAGTGAAATGAAAGTCTCAATTATGAACGGCGTTAGATAACAAGACTAAACATTTCGTGGTACGGTCTTATACAAACTCCTTTGTATAGAATATTCCCGCTCGCATGTCTAATACATGAATGAACAGGAACAGATCATTTGTAACACTTTACAACATTTGTAACACCTACAAAGCGGGTCATACTCGTAGTGTCACTGGGATAAGGTATCCCTCCTTATCCATATACTACAGACCATTTAGGTTATCACTTAAAACACGATCCACTTGTATGTCTCTACATACATGTTTAAGTTACAACGATAACCATGGATCTTAGTTTATTGGTTTGTGATTAATACAACTAAAATATCAAATATTTCATAGATTGAATTGAATAAGATATCATATATTATAAATAAAAAAATGTTTGTTTATGCAAGTGTTTACAAACTACGGGACCCTACGAGATTTAGGGCATCAACCCCAATACAACTATGAACAAACCTCTCTCGAGCCAAAAGAGGGTGTGGCGCCACATTGTTCAAGCCTCGGAATCAGCCTTTAAGGGGGCAATTTATCTACTTATCCAGACGTTAGAGAATGAGTAAATTCTATCTTGTGTAGTTGTATTTCCTATTGCTCATGTACACAAAATGGTTATAATTATTTATAAATGTTTGTAGTTAATTGCTAGACTATTGCTTATAAAAGCTATGCTTCTTACATCTATTTGGGGATATGCTACTTTGCATATTGCGTCACTTGTACACATTAGACCAGTAGTTTATCATAAGTACTCACCATTACAATTAGTTTATGGCCATGAGCCAAATATTTTCCATTTGAGAATTTTTTGATGTGCAGTATATGTTCCAATTACTCCACTACAATGTACTAAAATGGGTCCTTAAAGGAGGTTAGAATTATACGTTGGATATGATTCCTCATCAATTATCAAATATCTTGAGTCCTTGACAGATGAGGTATTTACTGTACGATTTACTTATTGTCATTTTAATGAGTTAATTTTCCAACATTGGGGAAGAAATTAAGTTGGAAAATGAAATTACATGGAATGCATTATTATTGTCTTACTTAGATCCCCGTACAGATTAATGTGAACTTGAAGTTAAAAAAAATAATTCATTTGCAAAATATAACAAATCAATTATTAGATGCATTTGTAAATACAAAAAAAGTGACTAAGTCACATATATTAGCTGCAAATAATCTATCAAAAACTGATATTCCAGTACAGCAAGTTGTCACTAATGAGTCTAGAACATGGCAGAAGCGTTCTTGAGTACAGGATATGTTAAGAGTTAGGATGTTAGATGTCATAAAGAGAAGTGATGTTTAACGTCTTCACGTTTCGTTCTAGGTTAAAAGGGAAATCTGGAACGGGGTGTGACAGCTTGGTGAAGAAAGACGAGTGGATTACAAAGATAAAAATTCTCAAAAAAGAAAACTAGTCAATAGTAAAAAAGACTTAATTGAGGATATAAATACCCATGAAAAATCTTTGACATGACTAGTGAAGAAGGTGAAATACCTAAAGATAATAATGAAATTTCAATAAACTATGTCATGACAGAGAAAATATGAAACTGAACTAATGTAGTTATTGACAACAATTTTGTATATAATGTTGCTCTTGATATTATATCTGAAAATGAGGATCCTAAATCGAAATCTGTTGAAGAATGTCAACATAGAAAATATTGGCTTCAGTGGAAAGAAGCAATTGTGGAAGAATTAAACTTACTTTCAAAACGTCAGGTTTTTGGACCAATAGTTCGAACACCAAAAGGTGTCAAGCCTGTAGGATACAGTGGGTATTTGTGAGAAAAGAAATGAAAATAATGTACAAGATATAAAGCAAAACTAGTTGCACAAGATTTTTCACAAGACCTGACTTTGGTTATGAGGAGACATATTTTCTGTTGGTAAATGCAATTACATTAAGATATTTAATTAGTCTGACTTTATATGAAAGTCTAGACATGCATCTTATGGATGTAGCCATAACATATTTATATGGATATCTTGATAATGAAATTTATATGAGAATCCCATAAGGATTTAAGGTACCAAAACATATAAATCAAATTTTCAAGAATTGTATTCAGTAAAGTTATTTAGATCATTATATAGATTGAAACAATCAGGACAAATGTGGTACCATCAACTGAGTGGATATTTGTTGAAAGAATGATGTCAAAACAATCTAATATGTTCGTGTGTTTTTATAAAGAAATCACCGTCAGGATTTGCTATTATAATGATACATGTTGATGATTTAAATATAATTGGAACTCCCAGAGAGCTTTCAAATGTAATAATATATCTTACGAAAAGAATTTGAGACGAAAGATCTTGGAAAAACAAAATTTTTCTTTGACTTGCAAATTGAGCATTTAGCTGATGAGATATTTGTTCATCAGTCAACTTATACAGGAAAAGTTTGAAAATTTTCTATATGGACAAAGTACATCCATTAAACATTCCAATGGAAATTCGTTCACTGGACGTAAAGAAAGATATATTTCGACCTCAAGATGATAATGAAAAGCTTATTGGTCCTAAAGTACCATATCTTAGTGCAATTGGTGCACTAATGTATTTTGCTAATAATAAAGACCAGATATTACATTTTCAATAAATTTATTAGGTAGATACAGTTCTTCTCTAAGAAAACACATTGAAATGGAATTAAGCATATATTTCGTTATCTCTGAGGAACCATTGACGTGGGTTTATTTTGTTCAAATAAATAAAAATTTGATCTAATTAGTTATGCAAATTATGGATATTTATCCAATCAACACAAAACTAGATCTTAAACAAGTTATCTGTTCACATGTTGAGAAACGGTTATATCATGGTGATCATTGAAACAGACCATATGGCTAGTTACTCAAATCATGCTAAAATCATGTGATTCATAAGAAAAATTATGTAGATAAGTTAAACAGACCATAACGGCTACTTCCTCAAAATTTGGTGGATAGAAAAAATTTGACAAATATAGGGTTTCTAAATTGTGGATGGGTAAATCGTGTACCGTGTCCACATATATCTAAATGAAACGTGGACAGGGTATGCGATTTGGATTAAATCTTGGATGGAATACACAATTTAGTCTCATACAACTTAAATGTGATGTAATTATGGGGGGGGGGGGGGGGGGGGGTTGTGGAATCGCTAGTTTTGCACATTAAATGTGATGTAATTATACACCCCTCTTTTTCCCACCACATATATACACTTGAAAAAAAAAATAATAAATATGATAAATCGTGGATGAGGTATACGATTTCAGAAGGCTAAGTCGTATATGGGATACACGATTTTAGTCCACATGAAATGTCATGCGTGCACGTCTTGTCATGTACACGCCAAGTCGGATGTCACGAAAATTGTGGACCCCATCCACGATATAGCCTTCTGAAATCGTGTACCTCGTCCACGATTTTTCAACTATATTTTTGTCAATAGTTTTCAATTAACTATTAACTCTATTTCATGAATTTCTTTTTTAAACTGCATTATTTAAAAAAATAAATAAATAAATAAAATTGTCACTACCCTATTTTTGTTTTTTTTTTTTTTATAAAAAATATCAAATTGTTGAAATTAACCCAACTAGTACACAATACCATTTTTTTACCACACGTGGGATAGGGAATCAAAACATGTTAAGGTTAATACTACAATTTTATGTCTTTCTCAAACAAAAAAAGAAAAATACAATTTTATGTCATTTTAACAATGCACATCTTAGGCACCACAATATCATTCAATAGTACCAAAACAAAAACATCCTATAAATTAACCAAAAGTTAATCACCAAAACACTCCAAATCTAATTTAAGAAATGTTCAAAGTCAGAAAATAAAACATTTGAATGAAGCCATAAAATCACATTATTTTAGAAAACGAAAATCGATCCCACCCAATTTTCCAAACTAAAAGAAGAAGAATACACAATAACCACTTGGACAAACAATCTCGTCAATTATTAAAAACCAAACACGTAACCATAGATCTCCATAATAATAATAAAATATAAATAAATAAATAAAACAAAAAAGTTCTAAATTTATTAGGACATTGATTAAATGTAGCCTTAGTAGCTTGTTCCAGATCACTTTAATCGTGCCATTCTAGATGGTTGCAAATTTAAATCAAAGGATTGGGGTTGTTAACATGCTTGAAGCTAAAGCTTTATTGGAGGGCTTGTCTGCGATTGAGCATGAGTGGATGGGAAATAATCTACTGATTGAGGTCGAATTTGATGCTCTGGAGATTGTCTAGCTTCTTACTAGGGAGGGATACTCGTTTATAGAGGTTCAGATTGTTATTGATGCCATTCTTTTTGTAAAAAAGAAAAATTGTTAATATTGAGCGCTTTTGTCATATTCCTCGAGAGGAAAACTGAGTTTTATGCAATAATGGCCTTCACATCCTTTCAAGGCTCTTCTTTGGTTTGAAAGGATGTTTTTCCAGAATGTATTCTCCTTTTCAAATGTCAAAGGTGTAAGTGGATGTATGGTATGTTTGTCGTTCTTGCCTCAAAAATAAAATAAATTTTTAAAAAATTGTCACATAGCACATTGTGTGTTATTGACACAAAATATAGGTGCAACCCAAATTGCACATAAGTTTTTATTTATTTATTTATTATACTGTTCATTTAAGTTCAATATTAAAATTAATCCAACTAAAAATCTTAGTCTTCACAAAAAAAAAAATTATTATTCACGTAATTTTAAATATCGTATTTCTTATTTTATTAAAAAATTATACTTCTTTTTTTAGGATAGAGAAATACAAAATCAACGATAAATTAAACTATGCTCATGTTTGTAAGTAAATTTCATTTTTAATATATAAAAAGTAAATCATTGAAATGTTTCTAAATATTTTATTTCACTTCACTCTAATAATAGACCAAATCACAATGGATTGCATTATGTAATAATTAAATCCAATATTAAAATAAAGGAAGCAACTCTAGGCAAATATATTTCATTATCTAGTACACTGTTCCATTTATTTAATTGTTTGAATGTGAAAATTAGAAGACGATCAGAATTACAATATTTAATTAACTAACTAATGTGATCGGTTTTTCTTTTATTTATTTATTTTTTTAACAGACTAAATCAACAAAAGAAAATAATAATTCAAAAGTTAGCTAACCAAACACAATTTATTAAATCCCTAGTTTTTTTAAAAAATATCTTCTCTCCCGCCCTTCGCCGATTTTACACATATCTTGTTATTCATTGGCCACACATAACCGCCACCTAATAACAAATTAATAGTCTAATTAATCATGTAGCACGCATTTTTAAATTAAATATACTTAATTTACTTTTTTTTTTTTTTTATAGAATAGGAGAATTATTTTAAATAAAAAACGGTTAAAAATATTTTTAAATATAATAAATCCATCTATCAGTGATAGATGATAATAGATAGACAAATATTTTATTATGTTTATAAATATTTTAATTATTTTTTTATATTTAAAAATAATCTATTAAATAATGATATAATTAAATGCGAATCTGGTTGTGTTGGTTGATATTTTCTGATTAATTGAATAAATTAACGTCCGTGCATATCACATCCCTGAATGCATTTTTGGCCTCACAAATTGAAAAGGGATTTTCAATTATTTTAATAAATAAATAAATAAATAGTCTAAGTTCTTTGCACCGACTCGAAATAACACATTTTTGCACATTGACATCTGTCAAGGACTTGTTTTGGTACGGCACAATACATTTGTTCTTTTAATTACGTTTTGTTTTAATTGTTGTTACTTCCAGTTTTTGTTTATTTTCGTCCATTTGTTTTTAAAATTTTATTTTGATAATTTTATTTTTAACTTTAATTTCTTTTGGTCTCTATATCTTTTGTACTTTCAACTTCGATTCATTTTGATCATTGAATTTTAAAAAAACTATCATTTTTATTATTTAAAAATAAAATTAAATGGACTAAATAACAACTTTTTAAAAGTATAAGAATCAAAATGAACAAAAACTAAAAGTACAAGTACTAAAATAAAATTTTTTAAAGTAATGAATCAAAGTTGAAAATATAAGGACCAAAACAAACAATTTAAAAGTATAAGGACTAAAATGAATCAAAACTAAAAGGATAGATACTAATGTGGTATTTAAATCCTTTTTGTTTTAAATATTACTTTGGTCCTTGTACTTTTAGTTTTAATAATTTTTTAAAAATACAATAGGTTTAGAGCATTCGAACTTAACTTCTTGATCTCTAAAACATCTATCATTATATTAGTTGAACTATCTCGTTTGGACAACTTTTAATAATAAGTTGGTACTTAAAGTTTCTAAATATGTATATTTAGTTAATAAATTCTAGAAATTTGAGTAAAAAGTTCCATGGCGTTGTTATAATAATGTGGAATTTAAGATTTAAAAAGAAGAAAAAGTTATTTTCTCTCACTCATGAAGATGGAGCTCGAGCCTCAAATCTAAAATTGATAGTACGAGTTTATATAAGTCGAGCTATGTTCAAGTTAACTATTACGTCATTCTAAATACAGTGATTGTGAAATCTCCATTCTTTAGTTTCTTTTTGGAGTTCCATTCACTCTCTTTTTCTCCTTTCTCTTCCTCCTCGTTCCTACAAACTGGAGTTGTATCACAATTTTTCAATATGCTCGTGTTGGAATGAGTTTGCTCCCAAACAAGCTAGCATCTATGACACATTTTTTTTTTTATTTAGATTTGTATGAATAATAATATTATTTAATTAGTTTTGAGTTGATTTTAAATATAAACGAGTGAAAAAAGTGAAGAATCTCTCTACCAACTCCTTTAATTAAGCCTATTTTCTCTATGAAAAGTTAAGATTTGAGTCAATATAATTATTAATTTGATTGAATTCCTAAAATTTAAGGGTATAAAGTCAATTTTTTTTTCTTCCCAATTTCTTCCTTCTCTGTTCCATATTTATAATATCTGCAATTAGATCTAAAAAATTAGTGAAGGAAAATTAAAGGAATAATGTAAAATCTCACGAGAGATGTCCTCCCCTTCCCTGTATAGATCAAATGGACAGATTATTTTCTTTTAGGTTTATGTACTTTTTGCAAAATGAAATTATTTTAAAAGAAGTTTGGATAAATGAAAATTAAAACATCTTGCTTTCCTTTAATTCGTCTATATCTACATGCATAATGCCTTATCTAAATCATGGAAGTTTCTAAATAATGTCAACTCCAACAAATTATTCACCTTTACTATTTTTTTTTTTAATTTTAAAATAAACTCCCTAAAAGCATATAAACGTTATCAATGAATTGAGATATTTAAACGGCACCTAAGTTAATATAGGTTAAAATAATATTTCGTCTCTATATTTTGAAATTTTTTCAATTTTAATCTTTAAATTTTTAGATCCTATTTGATAATAATTTTTTTAATTTAAAAAACTAAATCTATTTCATCACATTTCTTACAATGATTTGCATTTTTCGAGTACAATGATTGAATTATTAGTCAAATTTTAAAAATAAAAACAACTTTTTTAGTTTTCAAAATTTGGTTTGGTTTTTAAACCAAAATAATTTAAAAATGGAAATAGTGTTCATAGGCTTAATTTTCAAAAATAAAAAATAAAATGGTTACTAAATGTGACTTCGATTGTCCAACTTTAGTCTCTATACTTTCATAAATCTTCAATTTAGTTCATTAAAATTAATATTTACCAAATTTAGTTAATAAATAATAATATTTTTTATGAAAATGAAAAAAAATATAATATGTGAATGTATTTTCAAAAGTTATAATAAGAATGCTAAAATATAACAAAAAAAAGTTTTTAAAAATCAACAAATGAGAATTTAAATTTAGGATTTATAAGAAGTATGAGAATTAAAATTGGACAAATGATAATTTGAAGCCTAAAATTGAATATACTTAAAAATATTTGGACCAAAATGATATTTAAATCATAACTTAAGAAAAAAGAAAGAAAATATATGGCCAAAAGTTATTTCTAAACAATGGTTCATACAAGACACGTGTCGTGTTTACGTGTAAACACGTGGTTGGCTGGCATTGGAAGAGCGTCTTATCAACCACTGCTACGTAGGATATCATTAGAAGCACAACTTGGCAATATCTACGTGGCAAAATAGATTGCTCGTTCGTGGATACGATGAGTCCAAACTGTCCGACAAAGCCTCAAGAATCAGAACTCTCAAGCAAATCCCCTTGCCACGTCATATCCTAAATACGTAATTTTCTTTTTCTTTTCTTTTTTTTATGTGCCCCTACATTTCTTTTTTTAATAACCTCTAGATCTATATTAAAAGTTTTATACCAGTTAAATTTTTCATATTGGCCTTAATCTTCCTTTAAATCTTTAAATGCAAGATAGATTACGAAATTTTTTAGTATTACTATCGAATAAATCTTTTTATACTACATCAATTCATTATTCCGTATTAAAAAAAGGTTAAAGTATGATGTGAATTCTAAAATAAAATATAATATTATTTAGTGATGTATTAAATGTTTAAAGTATTATAACTTTTTTTTTTTTGCTTCTCAAGAAATAGAGTAAATTTGACAACTACCTTGTACTGACATTCTTAATAATTTCCTAAACAACATTTGATCAACTTTCTTTTACTTTATATTTTAATTTTTTAATATCCTAATTTTAAAATTAATTACTTTCCATCAATAAGAACCTAGCTCAATTTTAATTACATCTTTTTATCATCTAGCAATTCACTTCTTATATAATTAAGATCATTTTTGTTATAATTAAAATTGAGAATAGAAAATGACACCTTGTCTAATTATTAATTGTGGTTATTTTGATATATGACGGGGAAAAAAAGGAAGCATGC
Source organism: Benincasa hispida (assembly GCF_009727055.1). Lineage (NCBI taxonomy): Eukaryota > Viridiplantae > Streptophyta > Magnoliopsida > Cucurbitales > Cucurbitaceae > Benincasa > Benincasa hispida. The sequence goes on along the minus strand of NC_052356.1, from coordinate 47,585,938 downwards.
TTTGTGACAAATGTAATAATATATATACAAGTTTATGTGGTTAATAATTGCATGCTATTTTCTTTCCACTTGGATTGTGTCTTTTTGTATGTTGCCATCGTACAATAATTGTAAATAATATCTTTTATTTTCTTATAATGTGATTGTCAACAAAGTTATTTTGACTTGGACACACATGGAAAATGTGAAGGATCTCAAAGTTTCTGTTTTTAATTGAAGTAATAATGTATACGAATCATATTAATTGTTATTGGACCATTTGTAGGCATCAATAATTTCATGCCAATTCAATCGTAGTTAAATAGATGGACACTAATTATCGTTTTAAATTTTGATGATTTATCTTTTATCTTCATACGCATTGAACTAAAAAAATGTCAATAATTATATAATATAATCATTTTTTTAAGGTTAATTTTTTTTAAGTACGATAGGAGATAAGTAAATTCAAACCACATACCTCTTGATCGTTAATACATTTATATACTAAGCAACTTTGACTACAACTTAAATTTAAGTTTATGCCATGTGAAGGATTTTTCAATGAAAATATATTAATTACTAATTAATAGGTAATATGTAACACTTTAACTTTATCTATTGAAATATGAGCTAGAGTGAAATTAAAAATAGAGAAGTAAGCTCATAAGGGAAAGAAAGAAAGAAAGAGAAGTGGAAACATATTCAACGCAATTATAAAGTAAACCTTAAATTATATTTGATTCCTCTCATATGAGGTTAAAAAAATAGTATAATTATAGTCTATATATTATCAATGATTTATTTTTAAATATAGAAAAATGAACTAAAATATTTACAAATATAGAAAATTTCATTGTCTATCTGCAATAGATCACACTAGACTACTATTTGTGTCTATGAGATAAAGATAGTAGTCTTGTGATAGAATGTGATATTTTGAAATTATTTGTAAATATTTTCAACAATTTATCATTTAAAATAGTTTTTCTATTTTCAAATGTCGAAATGAAGTTAATGTACTTAAAAAAAATTTAAATTTAGTCCATCAAAATGGATTAAATAATAATAATAATAATAATAACAATAATTTGTATGCAGGAAATATAATATTTGTGAATATGTTTATAAATTTATAATGAAAAAGATAATGGATAACAAAAAAAAATTTAAGATTTATTAAAAATTTGAATTAAATTGATGTGTAGGGACTAAAATGATATATTTTTTAACGTAATTATAATTATTGAAAAAAAATAGAAGTCAGAATATATTTAGAGTTAAAATAATTAATTGATTTAGGGAAATGAAATTTTTTTTTTGAAGGGATGGAAACAGAAACAGCAAATGCGGTCGAAAAGAAGGTGGGCAGATTTACAACTGTAACATCTCCATATAATTTGGTAATTTTATTGTGTATATATAATCCCTTTTTTCCTTTCCATTTGGGGCCGAGAAACGTGCCCATCGCTCCCGCTCTCCCTTTCGATATGGAATCCACTCCTCTCACTACCTCCGTCCCTCCCACCGCCCTTCCCGACGATCTCTACTGCAATTTCCCGGCCGCTGTCCCCTCCGACGACTCTGCCACCCGCACCATTACTCCCTCCATATTCAGGGAGCTTCCAGAACCCGACCTTCATATCCTCACCTCTGACGGCCTCCGAATCCCCGCCCATTCCGGCATCCTGGTAACTCTTCCAATCTCTCTCTTCCCGATTTTCATTTCATACCGATTTTTGTAACAATGAGATCTCTGAGATTTGATTTTCATTGAAGGCTTCCATTTCGCCGGTTCTTGAACATGTAATTGATCTGCCGCGGAAGAAGCGAAACGCCGACAAAGTGATTTCGATCCTTGGAGTTCCTTCTGATGCTGTCGTTACGTTCGTTCGGTTCCTCTACAGTTCTAGGTTTAAATCCGTATTTCTAACAGGTTTCGATTTCGATTTTGATTCTGATTTCGATTTCTTAACGGAAAGGCAAATTTCTTTTTAGGTGCACGGCGGAGCATCTTGAGAAGCACGGAATTCATTTACTGGCTCTATCGCATGTTTATATGTTGCCGCAATTGAAAGCGACGTGTACGAAAGATTTGGCTCAACGGCTTACGATTGAAACCGTTGTGGACGTTCTGCAACTCGCGAGGCTCTGTAACGCGCCAGATCTTTACCTTAAGTGTATGAAATTCGTCGCTGATCATTTTAAATTCGTTGAGAAAACTGAAGGATGGAAGTTTATTCAAGATCATGATCCATGGCTTGAGCTTGATATTCTTCAGTTCATCGACGAGACCGAATCGGTAAACGCCAGTTTCCTTATGATTATTATTATTGTTTTCTGTGCGTTCTTCGATAGATCGATGAATTTTTTATGGAATTTGCATTAGTGAGTTTTGATTTTAGAATATACAATAAATTAGACGAGTTGATCCTGAGGAAAATTTTATCTTATGAACCTAACTCAAAAGGCTAATCTATTTTTGGATCGTTAAAATTTATTTGTTCTTGTTCGGCTCTGATTTTAATAGTTGTTGCCTTGTTGGTTGGTTTCCTTCCTTACATTTTGCGTGATTTTGGAATCGAATCGTTACTGAAAATATAATAAAATACTATTTTTACACAGTATTTTTTTAGACTAAAATTATTTGGATTTTGTAGCATTATTAATGTAACATGGTCTTGTGTTTTTTAAAAAAGTTTCTTTTTATTAATAAATTAAATTTGAAAAGACTATATTAATGATAACTTTTGTTTTCTTCGCCTTCCAAAATAACCGGACTACCCTCTCTTAATTATTTGTGAATTGATTTCAAAGTATTTTTTTTCAAATAATTATTTTCTATTTTTCACTCTTAAAATCTCAAAATTCAATGAATTACATCAAAACTTTGCTTCCACAAAAAATTTGTAATTCTAGTTTCTAACCAACATTTTTTCTAAATATATTCGTTTTAAATTTCACAAATATACAACATTTCTTATTAATATAATAATATTTTAAATTATAAGTTTAATTAAAAAAAAATAAGCATTTGACTTTTTCGAATTAATTTGCATGGCAAAAACTATGCTAAAACTATAGTAACCAAATTAGCTACCGTCAATCTTATTTCAAAACTTCCATTTATTACCGCTTTTATTATTTTACATTCATCATTTTTTATTATTTATTACCGTGTTTAAAATTATTATAGCCTACCTATAATAATCTAGGACAATATTGTCTTATACAAAAATTAATTCAGAACATATAAGTTTGTAACTTTTTTTTTTTTTCTATAATCACTTCTTTTGAAGTACACCAAAGTGCAGAGATTCGAATAATAAATTTTCTAGGTCTCTAACACATACAGAAGGTTAATTGAACCAGGCTAAATTTCAAATATAGGGTTGATCTTTAAGTTACCATTTATTGTATTAATGATAGAATGTGAAATGAAAACATAACAAAAACTAGTACAGTTGTTGATTTAAAGATCTTATATTAAGTGTGAATGATTATTTTTACTAAAAAATGCAGAGGAAACAGAGGAACAGGAGGATAAGAAAAGAGAGGAAGCTATATTTGGAGCTACACGAAGCAATGGAGTGTTTAGAACACATATGTTCAGAAGGTTGCACCATAGTAGGACCTTACAACGTGGAGCCAAAGAAGGAAAGAGAACCCTGTAGCCACTACTCCACGTGTCACGGTCTCCAGCTTCTGATCAAACATTTCGCCACGTGTAAGAAGCGAACCAACAGCGTAGGATGTGGGCGGTGCAAGCGCATGTGGCAGCTCCTGAAGCTCCACTCCTCCATCTGCGACCACTCCGAGTGCTGCAAAGTCCCTCTCTGCCGCAAATTCAAACAGAGATCGCCGCCACCGGACGACACCAACAAACGCAAGGACGACGCACAGTGGAAAATGCTTGTACGAAAAGTGGTTTCCGCAAAAGCAATTTCTTCTCTATCTTCGACCAATAAGAAGCTGTCTGATGTGGAGGATGGTAGGGTGATTGCCCACCGTGGGATTGGGAGCTTTAGATTACAGTCGGTTCGTCGGTACAGATCATGATTATTCCAGGTATTTATGGTTTGTGTATGTGTGTGTGAGAGTGTGTGTTTTTGGGATTGGGGTGGTGAAAACTGGAACCAGGGGAATGTGTGATTTGTAAATTTTCTTTCTTTTTTTTTTTTTTTTGGGAGTAGATGAAGGTTTGTTATAATGCATAAATGCATTGTAAAAAAAAGAAGTAAACAACGAAAAAAAATGGTAATTACTTTTAGAAAAAAGGATGTAAAATCTGTGTACCTCCTCCATTCATATATTCCAAATTCATTGTTCTACTTCTATGTTTATTTCTGTGTGGAAATTTAATTTCGGTTTGTGAACCTCGTAAATTGTATTTTTAAGTCTCCTACTACTTGCATAACATATCGAAGAATGTCATCGCTAAGCATCTTACCAAATTGTAGGATCATACCTCTTTTTTTTGACAAAATGTGATTGAGACAATCGAAGTTCTGACTTCAAAATTTTGTTGACGATGCTTTTATATAATTTAGTGAAATAAATGTAGGGTTGAAATAGTAAATTCTGACGTTTCATTTGAAAAGATAGTAAAAAAATAAATAAACAAAATTATGAAAATGGTAAAATCGAATTAAATAAAAAAACAATAATGATAAATCGTCAAAACTGTCTCAGTTACAAATAAATGTCTAATGTTTATAAGTTGAAGTAAAAAAATTTCAAATACATTATAATTAAATAATTACCATGATAACCAACCTAGCCTACCAAAAATCTAATCAATATCTACATGATATGATTACCACAATTCTCTAAGCATGCATAGGAAAAAAAAACCTAGGGATTTGAAAAACTCCTCTCCCCTTTGGTTTTCTTTTTCGTCCGGTGATCACAATACACACGATGTAGTTAGTCTGTATGGTTATATATTTTTTTTATTTTTTTTCTCTTATTCATTTTTTTCTTTTTGTTGATTTAAATTATATTAAAATTAAATTCTAAAATAAAATCTAGACATTTCAAACTCAACTAAAATTTATTGGGTTGATAAAAAATTATATATATATATATATATAATTCTAAGTAAGGTTGACAAATAATTTGAGATAATTAATTTAAATTCACAATATCTTGAAATATTACCGTTTATAGACCAATGATATATTGAAAAAGAATTAGATAAAATCGAATCAATTTGAAAAAAGAAGGTAATAAAAAACTGAATTTGATAACAAAATTTATAACAAGATAGATTTAGATAGATAATCATGAAGAAAATTCAGGAAGATACAAAATTAAGTTATAATAATGGATCACAAAAAAAAAGGTTAAAATCTCATAAGTTAACTTTACAATTAAGTTGTTTGTGTAAATGTAAAATAATTGAATCTCATAACTTCATATTACTATTACACTGTATGTGTAACTATGTGTTACTTAATTGGTGAAATAATATGAAAAGTGCTAAAATTGATATAAAAAAATTGAAGAATATTTTAACGATTTGGAAAAAAGAAATATCATTTCGTAAAATATTTTTCATTCAAGGATATAAGAAATATACAGCTAATTTATTAAGAATATATGTATAGAATTATGAAAATCGTTAAAATAATAACAAAAATAGTATATAAAACAATTTAAACCTTCAAAGATATGAAAAAGATACAACTAATTTATTAAGAATATATGTATAAAATTATAAAAAAAAATTTCAAAGATTTGAATAAAATTGAATATATAAAAAATAATAAAAATCTATTCAAAGATTTGAAAATTAATGTGGTAGAAAAATCTGGATATTCAATTCAGGTGAAATTAATTCGAAAAGTGGTTAAACAAAATCTAAATTAATAATAAAAATATGGAGATTATGTTAACTACATGAACAAAATCAGGAGCTAGTTGTTCTTGAGGAAAATAAGTAATTATACTGTATACATAACTCGACCTTGTGTTTTATTAGCTAGCATTTGTAGTTTCATCAATAACAACAATTACGAACCAGACAAGGACAAATCAGGGATTTAGAATTTTGTGGCCATATGCATGTCACGTGACTTACCATAAATCTTATTCTTTGACCGGTTTACCATTTTTTGAAACCTTAAATTTTGCCATACACTCCAATTCCCTTTTTAATGAGTGGGCTTAAACCTGGGTCTTAAAGGCCAGGAAGACAAATTTACCATTGGACTAGCTAGCTAGTGATTTTAATACTATGCCAGTATTTATATATATATATATAAAGAGCATAAAATTGAGGGGGGCTTGGTGACACAATCTAACTTTGAGATAGTAGATTGTGAACCCACTTGTGCAGACAGTGCATTAATGACATGTGAGTGTTTACACATATGGCAAAGACAAAGGGCCAATAGAAGTGCCATGATGCGATCGAGCAGGACGATGCATCATCCCACCACCAACATATGGGGCAAGCATGCCATGTTGAACATTAAGCGGAAAGATAAGCAATCATGTCATCGTGGTGTTAGTGACAAGCTTAGTGGAGGCCAGATGGTCCTTGGGTCATACCTCGGAAGGTGGGGTTTCATCCGAGTTTGGACGAGCAACTCTAGAGTTAGTTTTATATTAATAAGATATGTAAGCATGTCAATTTCACGTCAATCGGAGTTCAGACGGGCGCTCTGCGTTGGTGAGTGATCATTCACCACATTTTATATGCATGGGTGACAAAGAGGAAAATGTTTAGAATGCATTATAGGGGGACATGGTATTAACTCTCCACCACCCTTGGGCTTTGTGACCTAAGTGAGCTACCCCATGGCACATGCATGTGTCATGGCGTTGGCGAGCGTTACAAGACAAGTGACTTGGGTGTCTTTCATTGAGAATGAGATCTCATGGATAATGTCAGATGGTATGGGTGTGCTGACATTATGCCCCTTCCCATAGGCTAGAGGTTCGATGTAGCACCCGATATGCCATTTTGATTAGACAAGGACTTGGAAGTGTCTAAGTCTCGATATGTCTAGATGGATGGATATCTGGGAAGTCCCAAGTTGGAAAGTTACCCATAAGTTGGTTGACGATGGTTCTCGAGCCCGAGCAGGAGAGAGAAAGGAGATGACATCTGACACTCGGGATGGCATCATGAAGCATCAGTGAGACTTGATAGTTCCTGATTAGCCTAATACTTGCTCGAGTTATCTCGATAAGCATTGTAATGGCCCGGTAAAGTCTGATAGGCAACCATTAGGTCGGTAGAAGCCCAATAGGTGCAGAAGTAGGCTGGTAAAGCCCGATAAGCATTGTAATGTCCCGGAATGCCCCGATAAGTGTTTAAATCACCTAGTAAGCCCCCGATAAAGTGTTATAAGCTTGTTTTGGCCTAATAAAGGGTCCAAATTCATCCTGGTAAAGTTCTGAAGCGATGTAAGAGTATTGATACGTGTTGTTGGGAACAAGGATGATGAAAATGTTGGGATTGGTGTCCTAAATCTCTTGTAATCTCGTAGTTTGTAAACTTTGTATAAACATATTATTGTTGATAAAATAAGTGTTATTTTATAAGCATCTACTCAATCTAATAAACTAAGATCCGAGGTTATTTCATGTAATTTAAACAAGTATGTAGAGACATACAAGTGGTTCTTATTTAAATAATAAACTAAATGGTCTGTAGTAGGTGGATAAGACTGGGTACCTTATCCTAGTGACACTATGGATACAATTCGCTTTGTAGGTGTTACAAGTGTTGTAAAGTGCTACAAATGACCTAAACCTGATCATTCATGTGGAGACACGTGAGCGGGGGTATCCTATACAAAGAGTTTGTATAAGACAGGGCCACGAAATAATTAGTCTCTTTATATAATGCCGTTAATAATAGAGACCATTGGTGGCATAACCTGAATCCTGAGTGAGTTATGAACTCCTGCTTATGAAGGCGGCCCTTTAATTTGTATGGGTGAGAATGGCCAGATTTCCAACTCAACAAGCCTACCATTTTGGGGATTCGTCTGACTAGGGAGCTGGGAATATAACTACACGAGACGAAATTCACTCCTTCCCTGATACAAGGGTAAGTAGATAAATTGTTTCTTAAGAGCTGATTCCAGGGCTTGAAAATAGTGACCACACCCTCTCCTGGCCCGAAAGGGACTTGGTAATAGTTGGACTATGACTTATTGTTCATTAGAGGAATCAGTGGTACTTAAGGAGTTAGATGTAACTACAGGGGTAAAATGGTAATTTTGGACTAACTGTACTTACAAGTAATTTGTGAAGGTCATCGCACTGTTGATTATTTATATCCAATGGACACAGAAATTTATCTATAGTGCGAAGAGTATAACTGTTGGTCTTTAGTAGAATGACCGGCAGTTAACAGATGTTGAGTAATTTAATTAAAGAGTTTAATTAATTATCTGAGTACTGTTGGAGCTTGAATCTACAGGTCCATAAGGTCCCCTTTGTAGCTCAACAGGGATTTAATTGAGAATTATTTTTGAATTAGTTTATAGTGTTCAAATTAATTAAGGGAATGAATTATATATGTGATATAATTAATATAATGTATTTGATACATTATCAATATAAGGTATATGAGAGAATTTGATTATGATTCAAATACTAATTATATGAATGAGATTCATTTAATTAAATTTTATATAAATATGATTTATATTTAATATCATAAATAAGTTGAGAGGAATTAAATATTTGAATATGATTCAAATATTAATTATATGAATGAGATTCATATAAGTGAATTTAATATAAATGTAATTTATATTAAATCATGTATTGTTGAGAGAAAATACATCTATAGACTATATTATATTTGATACAATATGTAACTATAGATTATGTGTTATATGGGATATAATATATAGTTTATTTACATATAATAAGGTTGTTATTATGTATAATTATTATTAATTTAATTTTATTAAATTTATATGAATTAATTAAAGGGAGGGAGTTATAACTTTCTCCCTCATTTTCTCCTAGTCAATTATGTGGTTATATGAGAGAAGAAGCTAAATTTGATTAATCTTCTTCTTGAAAAACACTAAAAAAAAAAAAAAAAAAACATCTCTCTAGGAAAAACTTACAGAGAAGAAAAGTTCTTCTCCTCCCTCTGTTTCTCTCCATCTCCTTCCCTCTTCCAAAGCCCTAAGGCAGAGCCTACAACTCCTGTCATTCTCAATCCCTAAGGAGAATATAGGAGGCTCCGTTTGGTGGTGTCCCATTTGGAGAAGGAAATCCGTTCGTGACTTGTTTGAGGGATTCTTGAAGAAAGTATTCTTCAAAGAAAAGGGTTTCTGAAACCCTAAGTTTTCCTTTAGTATTGCATGCTATAATTTATGTAAATGCATATCTTGTTCTTGTTTAATTGTAAAACTTATATTCAATAAAAAATGGAAATTGGGATGATCTTACTTCTACTCATGATTCTCTCCTCATAGAGTACCTTCAGAAGAGAGATATGATGAGGATGAAAGAACCTTGTCTAAGTTCCGACGAACCTTCAAAGAGTCGAGCAAAAAGTGAATTGGGACTTAAGTTTCCCTTAAGGCTGATCATGATCGCGTGGGAATCATGGTGCCACATGGTTAGAGAAGTATGACCGTGACACTCTGCTTATACTAAATCTTCTCCTAGTTGAGCCATTCATTTTCAATTGTTTCTAATAAGTGTCTAGATTTTCAATCTTGTATTAATGTCTTTAAGTTATTCAATATTTTAGAAAATTGACAAATTTATTAGATTTAAAGTTGAAAGTTTAATTTTTTGTTAGACTCAAGTTTCGATTAATTAACTATAAGGGGGTGTTTGGTGACCCGTAATGGGATGGAAATGTATCAAAAATCGATGTTTGGATTAAGCGTTTTGGGTCCGATTGGTAATACAAAATTCATTTCGTTCCAACAGTTTTCAATCCAATCCTATTTATCATCGTTTCATGCTCAATCACTCACGCTTTCCAACACTCATTTGATTCCCAGTAATCTTGATTACATTCAAACTCTCCAAACACCCCTTAGGAAAATTGAGTTCAATCCAATACCTGATTTTTGCAAGAAATAAAAAAAAAAAAAAATGAAAAATTGTTCAAGTTGCACTCATCTTAATACATCTCCTTCTATCACGAAAGAAAAAGAATACTAAAAAATTAATAAAAAAAATTCTATAGCAATTTGTGAGTTGACACATGAGTGAGTTGCATAAAGATGAATGCATTCTAGTATGTACTCAAATATGAATTGATTTGAGAAAAAAAATATTTTGAAAGAAATTCATTTTTATTTAAATACTTTTGATAAAAATTGATTAGAATTCATTTGAAAAACTATTTTAAGTGATTGTTAAACATTCTTGTTTCTTTAAAAAAATGACTTAATTTTAAAATCAAACACTTGAAAAGGTAATGAAATGGTTGTTTAAGGGATAATACTCTTTTGTCTTTGTTAGGCATTCTTGCCGTAGTAAAGTTAGATTAGAAGTCCTTGGTAGCTTGTTGATCATATTAATTCAGAAATAAAAACCATTTCTTTTTTCTTGTTGAATTATATTTTCACAAAATTAAACCAATAATTTTTAATTGAGAATAACACGTTATCTTTATCTTCACTAGGCATCAACCGTCGTAGTGTAGTTAGATTAAGTACTCGTTTACTTGTTTCGTTAGCAAAATAAATAAATAAATGACAAATTTTTACCCTTGTATTTGGTTACCTTGTATCAATTATCAAATTAGATCTAGACTTATTCAATGTTGCAATTTCTATCCATTCTTATTAATCCACCACTCATTTTAAACAAACACAATCTAAAGTTCTAGTAAACACATTAATTTCAACGATATTCAGTTTTATATAAATAAAAGTTTGATTAATACATAAGTTAATCGTTGGATAACTGAGTTGCCAAAATCCAATTTTTTATAAATATTAGCTCTAATCTTTGTTTTTTTCTTTAAAAAAAAAAATCTTATAAATTTTGTACCATACATGTTGATGTGAAAATTTGGACAAGGTAGTATTGTATGAACCTTATCGTGACAGCAACTATGATTCTATTTTTCTAGGAAGAACAAAATATGCCATATAAGAAAAAGCTGCACACTAGTGGTGTATGCCATATAAGCTCTGATGTTTAAGTTAATTAAAAATCTCGATAACAAGTATTAAACTATAGTACTGGAGTTGACTTACTTTCTTCGGAGCTTTGTCACATATTTAATTATAATACCCGTTGACCTAATCCTCTTCTTGTAGGGTTTTCAAATTACATGTTTATTCCATTCTCCTTCCTTGAGCTAGGCCTTTCATGCAGGAGCACCGTGGCATGGTTCTTGGCAGTGGTGAACTCAAGAATTTTAGTTAGGGACACCATACATATAATTGTATAATTAAAGGCAATCTATAAGTAAATGTAAAAAAAGAAATATTTGTTTTCAATTTGATCCACCTAATTGTCTCTATTACTTCAACTACTAAATACAACTTTGTAATAAAACTCACTAAATTGTTGTAACGTAATCCTATCGAAGTCGTTCTTGGAGAAAAAAAAAGGTTAAACTACTATTTTGATCCCTCTATTTTGAAGTTTATTCAATTTTAATAATATAAAATGTCTAATTTTAGTCCTTATGTATTTTCAATAAATCTTAAATTTAGTACCACAAAGTTAATTTTTATCAAAATTATTTAATGAAAAATAATAATTTTGAGGTAAAGAAATATAATATATGATTAAGTTTTCACGATTTAAAGTAAAAATGTTAATAGACGACAAAAAAATAAAAACAAAAAAAACCAACAATAAACTGGGAAAGGCTAAATTTAAGATTTATTGAAGGTATATGAACTAAAATAGGACTATTGAAAATATGAAAATTAAAATTGAACAAAGCTTAATGTATAAGGCCCAAACTTTTATCGCTTCGTCTGGACCTAAACCCTAAACCGTGTTAATATTCCTCCGTCCAAAATAGTTCATAACAATACACATGTTTTATAATCATTGTAACTTTACAAGAATACCGTTTTCACTAAATTTTGAAATGATGAAACGAAACTTAACTAAATATAAATATTACAACATTTTTCTTAAAGTTTAATGTTTAATTGCAACTCGTACTTATCCAAAGTTTTGACTTCGATTAGATCAAATTGAAAGTTTAGAGCGATAATCAATACAAGTAACTTAAAAAAATTTAAAGGGTAAAAATCAATATATATATTTCTATTGAGTCCAAACAACGTAACTTAGAAGAATGGAGAGACTCAAATATCTAACATCTTAGTGAAAAACATACACATCTTAATCAACTGAGCTACGTTACTCGGTTTCGGGTCGATAAATATTATTTATTTATTTTTTTTTAAAAAAAACAGACATCTTTTCATTGTTGAGATATTTTTGTTTCCTTTCCCATGATTAAAGTTGGCAAATAAGAAAAGGGAGCAAAGGCAACCGCAGAAATGGCAATCACTTAGATTACTATTAAATAAAATATCTTCCAATCCGTCCCCTCAAAGCCTCAATTCCTTCTGTTGCTTCCAACTTCTTCTACAAACCGATTGATGTTTAAAACATCAATGTTGAGGTCTCATTCATACAAAAATGTTAATAAAATATTAATAAAAGCAACATCTTTACTTTTTTTTTTTTTTTTAATTAACTTAAGTAAATAAATATTTTTATACTTTTTAAACGAGTTAAAATATTTTCTTCATTTTTCTTATGTTTGATGAATATTTTTTTACGATATAATGAAAATATTGATTTTTCTCTCATGTTGACGTCGAATTCAAAAAGTATGGAAATGTTTGTGGAACTAGAAACATGTCAATGGAAATTTAATACCTAAATCCAATTAGAGGTTTTTTTTTTTTTTTTTTTTTAAATAAAAAACTTAGTTTGAATTAATTTTATTTTGAAAAAGTCACCATTTTAGTTCCCAAATATTGAAATTTGTTTATAAATATCTCACAGAAAAAAAAAAAAAAGTATAAAAGACATTTTATTTATAAAACAAATAACAACAGTTTCCCCAAGTCAATTCAATTATTTGAATTGAAAGAAATATACTAGTTGAATGATGCTAAAAAAAAAAATGTCTCCAAATTTTGTAGAATATATGTATTTTTGTTATCAAGTTTTCAAACTATACCTTTTCAGAATTTTTTTGCCCTTAAATTTTAAGAAGTATGTTGCAAAATTTTTAATTATGTTAAATTATAATTAAATAAAATAATAAAAAAATTTCAAGGATCCTTCAAACCTATTCTTAAATTTATTTAAGGACTAAAAAAAATTATATTTTGAAAGCCAAATGTACATATCTATATTCTAAAATATCAAGTAGGGGTGTTCATGGGATGGGCTGAAAAACTTTTTAGACCCAACCCAATTGTTCGGATTGCAAATTTTTTCAACGCAAATAACCCGTATTAAAAAATGAACCCAACCCAACCCAACTATGAAATATCTGGGTTGGGTTGGTTCGGGTTAATTGGGTCATTTATTTAAAATTTTGTTCTAAAAAGAAGCAAAATGTAAATATGTAAAAATCTAATTTAGTTATTTTCATACATTGAAATGAGATAAACAACTCAATTTCAATTTATATAGTGAAAAATTTCTTTCTAAAGTGCAAAGAAACTACTTTTAAGAGTTGTTGAAGAATAAATTGTTCAAAAAATATTGAAATCGAATAAAATGAAAATCAATATAGATATAAATAATTGTGTTATAGGTAATAAAAAATATATTTTAAAGTTAATAATAAATTAGGGTTGGTTCGAGTTGGTTTGTGTTATATTAGGTGAATCGATGAACCAACCAAACTTATAAAATTTTCATTTATTTAAACTCAATCCAACCCAAATGAGTTGATAACTCAACCTAAATCGCACGGGTGGGATTTGATTGATCAGTTTTTTCGAGTCATCGAGTTTTGTGAATACCCTGATATCGAGTAAAGAATATATTTTAAAAATTCAAAAACCAAATATACCTATTTTTCAAAATGATTAAAAAGGTGCATTTTTCCATTTATTTTTTGGACTCTTGGAAAAGGACAAGCCTCTTAAAGGTGGAACATTTATGAAATTGTCGGAATTTGGATTCCTTAAACAACCATTTTGATCTTCTCTCTTCTTTTATTTTTTGCTGTCCACTTGGCGTTTGTTCTTCCACAAAACAAAACAAATACTTTGATCCATCAATTTCCTTTTCTGTAGTTCGAGAGAAAAATCAAAACCTAATCATTTACGGTGCCATATGCAATTTAAATATCTTGCATAGTGAAAACCAAACGGTGTCGTTCTAGGTTCATTACAATTAAGATCTTTGAATTTGGTTACAATAAGTTCAAGGATGGTGACATTCCATAATAATTTTATCTTTTACCAGAACTTGAATATCAACGTAGCTTAACTAACATATTATTTGTACTATCAATCTCGAGGTTAGAAGTTTGATTTTTCTAATTCATGCATTTAAATCTATAATTTTGAAAAAAAAAAACCTATTTTACGTTGTCAATCATCCGTCTAAATGTCGTTGCTTTCCATTGTGACAGTTATCATTGCACTCATAATAATAATGATAATCGGCATTAAGTTAATATAAACAAAGTTTATTAAATCAAAGTATTATAACTTTGAATAAAATGTCGAAAGTTTGAATCTTTACTTTCATATAGTGAAAACAATTGACATGAGTGGAGAAAAATAGTTCTCATACGGGATTTTGTAATTTTCTTTTGAGCAGCTATTTTTTTTTTTTTTTTTTTTTTTTTGAAATTTAAGTTTATGGATGTTACTTCCATATATGAATTTGTATGATTTTATTATATACTTTTTAAAAATAGTTTTGAAATGAAAGTCAATTTTTGAAAACTTAAAAAAATTAAATAGTATTATTAGAATTGTTCTGAGTAATTGCTTCATTGAAAAAAAAATGAAAATATTGTAAGAAATGATCAGGAAAGAACACAGTTGTTTTTTTTTTCTTTTATTTATATAATTTGTTTTTTTTTAAAAGGAAAATCTTTATCAGAGCTAAATTATTACCATTAAAAGATTACACGTACAATAGAAAATTTTGTTTCCTCTTGGGAATACTTTTGAATGTTTGGTACCTTTTGAGAGGGAATTTAAAGATGTTATATATATATATATATAACTCAATGACATATTTAAGAGGGATTTTAAAACGTTTTTAATTTCTTTGGTCACGGTTGAAATCACTCTAAAATTGTTTTTAATCATTCCAAATAAATTTTAGTAATTTTTTAAGACATAAAATTAAATATTGAATTGATTTTGAGGGATTAAAGACGTATTTCTTAATGATTTTAAACATAATAAATGATTTTAATAAATTCAAAATTTTCACTATTTTTTTTTAATAAACTCTCGATTCAATGTATAGAGATGATAAATATTTATGTCGAATTGTAGAATAGATTGTGGAACCATTGAAGTATTTCTACGAGTCTTAAGAATAGGACATTTATTTTATTTATTTTTTATTTTTTTCTTCTTAATTGAGGTAGCCCTTTTGGATGAATTATTAGGGCAATATTCTCGATTGAGATAATGATTTGGTTGACATGAGTTTGACGAAAATTATTTTGATTTTGATTTAAACCATGGGATTTTTGTTACAAAAACAAAACCTTCAAACCCCAATTTAATTTCATTTGATGCCACATGTCATATGGAGTTAAAAATATCTATTTAAAGAAAAATATCATTCAATCAAGTATCATTCGATCAATTATATTGATATGAATTTTTCACCCGTTTTAAGGTTTATTTTATAATTAGTGTAACTTTTAAAATAATTATTTGTGGCTATAGTTCTAAAAATAACTTAGAAGATAGTTTATTAGGTTAGAGAAGATAGATATATAAAATAAATCTTAACTTTAAAGGATAAAATTAAAAATTAGAAGTTAAGGTAATTGCGATGGATAATACTTTTAAAGCTAAAAATAAAGTGTATAGCAATATTTTTAAAGAATTATAAATATAGCATATTCTATGGGTGAATAGAATCTATCGTTGATAGACTTCCACTACAAGAAATTTGGTTTTTCCCGACGAAAGTTTTTCCGACGCTTAAAAAAGCGTCGGAAAAATGTATTTTTCCCGATAACCTTTTTAGGGTCGAGAAAACAAGGCTCTTCCGATAATCGGTTCAATGGCATTAAGAGAAATAGGCTATCTCGATGCTGTTTGTTGGACTGTCGACGTAAAAAAGGTTAAGAAAAAAATTGTTAGCCTTTCCCGATACCTCAGGTTGAGGTGTCGAAAGATAGAGATTATCCCGACGGTGTAGGAGAGCCGCCAGGGTTAAAAGATTTGGAAATTTTTTAAAAAGCTCTCCTGATGGAAAATTAAATAACCCTCAAGAGATCCTTTTTTGCCCAATGCTATATAAAGGCGTCGAGATAGGGTTATTTGAAACCCTATTTTTCCTTTTCTTTTTGCATCAGCCGCCCAACCCTTATTTACTCCTCTCTCGAATTTTTCCCCTATTTCGTTCGAAAAATCGTCCAAGACCCGTGCACATTTCTATCAGTGAGCTCATGTCGTCAGAGCTACTTCAAAATTTGGCCATCGGTGCTGCATCTCAACTTCCCGCCAGTGTTGCTAGCTATCGGGGTTGTTGTTTGCATTTTATATTCACTCCATTTGTAAGGATTTGTTCTTTTGGCTTGATTTTTGTTTTTTTTTGGGTCATTTCCTTTCATTCACTTGATCTATAAGTAACTATCGTCATTTCTGCATGTAACATTGTTTTGGACCACATTTTGTTGTTTTGGCTTGATTTAATCCTGAGCTGACTAAAACTCCTGTTTATTTAGGATTATCCTTTTCTCTGCATAGGTGAGAATAGTCCAACAACCTTGCTCAATAAGCCTCCAATTTTGGGGATAAGACCGAATAAATAGCCGGAAATACAACTTTGCAATATGAAATTCATTCTTACCCGATTTAGGGTTAACAGATGGATTGTTCTCTTAAGCATTAATGCTTTGTCTTAAACAATGGGCCCCATCCTCTCATGGAAGAAGAGGATTATGATTTATAAGTTGGACTATAAATCAATTGTTTAATGGAGGATCATTGGAGCTTAAGGAGCAACATGTATTTATAGGGGTAAAACGGTAACCTTTGACCCAGTTTGAAATTGATTTTGAAAATCATTTTTGGAAAAACTATTTTGAAAATCAAAACTCGAAATGGAGATGTCCAAAAGTTGGAAATCTCCATTGTGGTGCAAGGTACCTTATTCATTCAATTCCATTTTGTCCATGAAGTAGGAGCTGGTCTTCATGTAAGCTTTGAATTTGCATGATGAAAACTCTACAAATTGAAGTGCTAAGCTGAGTAGAGAAGATCTTCGTGATAGTCTACTTATAGATTGAAGCATTTTCACATGGAACTCAGCTGGTATTGAAGAGGATTCTTTAAAGGTATTGTGTTCAGCAAATCCTCTTCTATAATAATTACTTTGAAGCATGTTTTAAACTCAAATTAAGTATAATTAGAGTGCTTATTGATTATGATTTTCTTCGCTACATGTCAATATACTCTTACACTTTTGACTTTTCTGGACGATTTTTTCTATCGGCAAAAGTATAATTTCGTCTAGTGTCCTATTAGTGAAAGACTCTATCAGATGTTAGATTCCTATTAGCGTTATGGTTTCTCACTGGTAGACCATGAGAGTTGAATCTAAATTTTGCTATATTTATAATTTTTTGTATTATGCTATATTTTCTAATACTTTGGGTTTGATTGCTATATTTGTTGGGTTGATGCCCTAAACTCTCGTTGGGTCCTGTAGTTTATAAACACCTATATTGAACAAATGCCTGTGATGTAATAATAGGAGATATTGTCTTCACTGTTGTCTATGAAACATAAGATGTTTTATTTGCTTTACCATAAACCAATAAACTCAGATCCCTGGTTGTCGTTGTAACTTAAGCATGTATGTGGAGACATACAAGTGGATCATGTATTAAGTGATAATCAAAATGGTCTGTAGTATATGGATATAGATAGAAAAAACCCGACGGGGCGAGTCCCGCCGTTCGGGGTGGGGATTCCCCGGTTTGACCGGGGATGGGGTTAAACCGGGGAATTTATTCGGGGCCCCGTCCGAGGACGGGGTAGGGTTGGGGACAGTATCCCCAACCCTGACCCTGATTAATCCCCGAACCCGATAATTACAATTATATAATATGTAAATTTTATAATTATAATTATATATATATATATATATTTATTCCCCTCCCTAGTCCCCTCTCGCTCTCTGCAATCTGCAACAAAATATCCCTCCCCTCTCGCTTTCGCACTCGCACACGCCCTCGCCCTCGCGCTCTCGCTATCGCTCTTGCCCTCGCTCGCGCTCGCGCTCTCGCTCTCGCCCTCGCTCTCGCCCTCGCCCTCGCCCTCGCCCTGGCTCTCGCTCTCGCCCTCGTGCTCTCGCTTATCCTCTCCTCTCACTCTCGCTCATTCCTCTCCTCCCGCTCAACCCTCCCCTCCGTTGAAGTCTGCCACAAATGGGGCCGCGGGGACCCATTTCCCCGATGGGGAATCCCCGCCCCCGTCCTCACCTTCAAATGGCGGGGACGGGGTAGAAATGGGGGACAATTTCCCCTACAGGGTCGGGGACGGGGGACGCCCCCCGGCCCGGCCCGGCCCCGTTGCCACCCTAGATATAGGAGGGAAACCTTATCCTGGTGACACTATATATGCGACCTGCTTTGTAGATTGTTACAAGTGTTTGATATGCTACAGATGGTCTGATCCTGATCATTCATGTGGAGGCATGCGAGCGGGGCGTCTTATACAAAGAAGTTTGTATAAGACCGGACCACAAGTGTTTAGTCTTGTTATATAACGCTGTTCATGACAGAGACTTCACTTCACTAGGATGATCATAGATAACATGACCTTAATCCTGAGTGAGTTGAGGACTCCTGCCTTTGAGGCGATTTTTTGATTTTCATGGGTGTGAGTGGCCAGATTGCCGATTCAAACCTACCACTTTGAGGATTCGTCTGATTAGGGAGCTGAGAACCTAGCTACACAAAATGGAATTCACTCATTCCCTGAAGCAGGGGTAAGTAGATAGATTGCTCTCATAAGGGCTGATTCTGGGGTTTGAATGATGTGACGCCAACACCTTCTCATGGCCCGAGAGGTGTCCACTCATAGTAGGACTATGATGTATTGTTCCTTAAAGGAATCATTGGTACTTAAGGAGTTACATGTAACTATAGAGGTAAAACGGTAAATTGGCCCAACTGTACTTGGGTTATCATATTGTTGATTGGTTATATCCGATGGACACAGAAATATATCTGTGGTGAGAAGAGACAGCTGTTGGTCTTTAGTGGAGTATCCAACAGTTAATGAATGAAGGATCTTTTGACTAAAGAGTTTAGTCAGTTATTCACGTACCGTTGGAGCTTCAAGCTACAGGTCTATAAGGTTCCCTTGGTAGCCCAATGGATTCAAGTGAGAATCAATTTTTGGATCAGTTTGAAGTGTTCAAATTGACAAGAGGGAGTTTGATTATATATGGTATGATTAAACTGGTTCAATTATATATATAATATAGTTGACAATGATGTATGAGATACATTAATTGGAGGAAAATGATATAAATATATTTTTATCAAGTAAAGGAGAAAAGGACTATGGTTTAAATGTTGCATATGATGTGATATTAAAACTATAGGTTATAAATATAATATGATAAGTTAGTTATATATTTATTTATAATTAAAATAAAATTATGAGATAATTGTTGGTGGTTTTCTCCATAATCATGCGTGAAAGTAAGAGGTTGCATTCAGTTTTCATAACTGAAAGGATAAAATGAAAAATATGTTCATGTTGGAAAAAGGAATCGTAGTATCGCTTCATTGGTTATACACTGCCTATCGTTTAGCTCTTGAGAGCCTACATGACAGCTCAAAGTGTTTTCCTAAATGATCGTGTACGCGTGCATTTGTCTAAACGATCGTGTTGTTTTTACTAAACGATCACGCGCCTGAGCGAGATTCACTAGACGATCGTGTCAATGATCAAGTCACGTTTACTAAATGATTGTGTACCTTTTCTAAACGATCAAGCACAAGTCTATACGATAGACAAAAACTTCCAAACGATCAAGCCATATTTACTAAACGATCGTGTCCCTTTTCTAAACGATCAAGCACAAGTCTATACGATAGACACAAACTTCTCCCACTTGTTTGGTCGTTGAGTGTGATCGTGGTTTCCTCCTTCCTTCTACCAAATCCAATAGAGCCCACACCTCCTAGATTCTCACTATGAGAATATCAAGGTCACTGAGTGGTGGTGTCACAGTTGCTGCTTGTTCGTGGAGAAGACTAGTCGTTTGCTGAGCGATAGCAAGAGATTCGGGTAGACGTTCGCAGCGACAGCGAGAGGTGTTGATCCAAACGAGAGCGAGAGAAAGACAGAAGAAGAGTTCTTCAAAGATAAGTCTCTTGTTCCTTTATATTTTTTTGTTGGAAGCATGCCGTAATTTTTCCTAAATGCATAATTTGTTTGTATGTTTGTGAATGCTTGTAATTCTGTCACAATGAATTTGGAATGATCTTGCTTCCGCTCATAAATTCTCTTTGATAAAAGTTCCTTCAATATTTGCAATTGTCCCTAAAAATTAATTAAAAATACATCTTATTGTAGGAGAATCTTAAAGCTAAAACTGATTTTCAAAATAGGTGTAAAAGAAACGTGTTTGTAAAAGTGCTAGCACATTTAATCTTAATTTATTTTACAAAATACAAAAAATGGTTAACATTTTTCTATAATCACTTTTATCCCTCTTAAAAGCAACCCAAACACACCTAACTTTATTGTCTTTTTGGGGGTGTTTGGTTCAAGGGGTGGAATTGGATGAGTTAAGCATTCTAAGCCCAACCCTTGTTTGGGGCATGGATTTAGGAAGCTTTGGCTTCCTACATCCTTTTCCCATTACTATTCAAACCCATGGGTTACCCCTCTGTTTTTTATTTTTCTAATTTAATCTAGGAAGTATGTTGGCGAACCTTCGGACACCACATTCGGTGAACACCACAGCCAACTCCTGCAACCATCTCTGATGAATGCCGTCGGCCAACTTCGGCACCACTTCTAGTGACTGTCGCCGACCAACTCCGACTGCCACCTCCAGTGACCGCCATGGCCAACTCCAGTCGCCACCTCCTATGACCTTCATTGGCTAACTCCGGTTGCCATCTTGGCGACCGCCACCGGCCAACTCTAGTTGTCACCTTGGTGACCGTCATCGGCCAACCTCCAGTCACCACTGGCCAACTCTGACCACCATCGACCAACCTTTGGCAACCTCCCTTTTCTCCACATTGACAAAATTCCAACCACCAACTCTATTGGCCATCTTTTGATTGCCACCACCAGCGACCGCCACCATTCAACCTCGAAACACATTAATAAAAATATTCTTAGTATATAACAAACTAGACAATTTGTATATAAAAACACTTTTAAGAAAGAACTACAATACATGTATGTTTTTTTTTTAAATTTTAATTAGTTTTTATCAAAAGTGTTTAATTAAAAATGAATTTTTGAAAGATATTTTTTTCTAAGTCATTCCAAATACGGCAATAGAAAACAAATTTATAGTTACATTTATTTAGGTTATGTGTAGAATTATATATGTTTGAAAGCTCTAATTTAATTTAATAACATTTTAATTTTTTTGTTGGTCAATGTAACTAACTCGAAGACTTAGAATCATTTTCTAAACGTAAAGATTTAAAATGTTTGAAACAACTTAGCGATCAAATAAAAACTAAAACTCAAAATTTATGATTTTTTATTCCTCAAATGTAATTTGATAAAAAAAAGGTATAATTTTTCAATCATTGAATTTAATATTAAAATACTAGTTTATTTCAATTTTAAGTCAGTGTATTATGGTAAAGAAAAAAAAGATCATTTTCAAATTAGTTAAAGTGACAAAAGTCTATGAAATTTTATTTCAAAATCTAGTAAAATTAAAATATCAAATTATTAAAACAATAGATTAAGTAAATTATAATTTTAGTCAAAATCTCTATTTCATTTTTTTTAAAAAAATATTCTTCTAAATTTTTGAGTTTATTTTAGATGTAACTATATTAAAATAATTAAAATGATAAATTTAAACTATAAAAATCTAAACGGTGATTAAATAAAAAAAATATTTCACAAACTAAATATTTATAAATATGCACTTCATTCTCAGGGTACTTAAGTCTGCACTCCAAACACAGGCTTCTTAAACTCAGACTTCCAAAACTTGAACTCCAGACATAGTTTTCTTAAACCCAGACTATCTAAACTTCTCAGGCTTAACATTCCCAGGTTTGGAACCTACCGGCCAAATGCCCCTTCGTGTATGGATGTGATTCATTAGAAAAACAAAAAAAGAAACAAAACAAAAAAAAAAAATTTACAATGTGAATAACCTCAAGATGACAACGAGGGAAGTAGTAGAGATGTCCACGGGACAGGGCGGAGCCTGGATGTCATTCCCCATCCCGTCCTCGCTCCCCATTTCATTCCCCATCCCCATGAAATTTTCCGCGGGGAATTCGCGGGGATCGGGTTCTTCGTGGGAAAATTTTCCCCGTTACCTTTTTCTTTCTTTTTTTTTTTAAATGCCAATTAATTTAAATCACTAATGTGAGCAAATTTTAATTAAATAATCAACTTATCACTAAATTGTTTATTATAGTTAGTTTTATATGACAATTAGAATTTAAAGATAAATTACTCAAATTTTGGTCTAAAAAATCTAATTAATTTTTTAGTAGAAAGAAATAAATAAAATCAAATTATTTACATATATAATCTAAATTTAAACATTCAATTTAAACATATTCATTATCTTTCTCAATAAATAATCAAATTTGAAATTTAAATGTAATATTTATATAACAATAATAATAACATAACATTAGATAACTATACTAAATAAATATGTAAAAGCTAAATGGGGCGAGGACGGGGAACAGAGAGGGGCTGGGGCCAGGGACGGGGTTGGGGAATGCATTCTCTGTCCCCATTTAGCTCATGGAAATTTTTTTCCCACACTCTGTCCCCTATTCCCCGCTTAATCGGGGAATCCTCATCCCCGTGGGAAAATTGGACATCTCTAGGAGTCACGATTATATGAAAAATTCTTGTTGAAGAACAAATTCACGTAAGAAAAAATAGTCGTTTTTCATTTTTATTTTGAATGATCTTTTATTTAAATTTTATCAAAATTTGGTATTTATATTGAAATTGTAAATATTTGTTTTATATAACTTAGTATTATTATTATTTTATTTATTTAAATGACTTACTGAAAAAATACATAAAATTATGATATTATGAAATTAAATTGAAAAAATAACACTTAAACATACATTTTTATATTATAAATAGTGTTGTGAATAATATTAGAAAATAAAGCATACATATATTGTAAAAAAGAATAAACACAAATATTGAAGTTAAGATTGAAGAAATTTAAAAACAAATGTAAGGGCAAGGATTCCAACTTGGGATGCCAGGTGGCTAATGAACTCATATAGAATAAATTTTTGAACTCAGGACCAAAATGCATACATGTCTTTCTATATCTCACCCTCATGAACTAGCTTACATTTCGATCGTTAGCCCGTATAGACTTGATCCAAATTTGATTAGAATGTCGATATCTGATCGACTCAACCAAGTTCAACCCATTTATTCATTAAATTGAATATGAATCACCATGTTGATAGAGTAGTAATCTATGGACAACTCATTTGGACCATATTAAGATCAAGTTGTTGGGTCGACTGAATAAGGTTGATATATCATAATTCTTAGTTAATATAATTTTTTTTAAATGAAACTTTTATATCAATAATTTAATCCATAAAAGTAATAAAATATAAAGTACATTAGATAATAATACAATTTTTATTAAATTTTAATAAAAATTCATTAATAATATAAATAAATACGTGGTTGATATTTAAGGTATTAATTTAATGGACCAAACCAAGTTCGGCTGACTTTGATCCAAAGAGCAAACTTCAAGGTTTGGAGATGGGTTTGACCATTAAAGGTTGGGCCAACCCGATCCAAACTCAAACAATGCCTTAAGCCTTTGGACTTGGGCTTGGATCAAGCTTGAGTATTTTAGAGCCAGGCTGACCCAAATGACAAGGGTGGCCCATATCTTAATTGTCGACCCCAAGATATAAATCATAAAAATTGTAAACGAGGATAATTATATAGGAAAATAACAATTTATATCCCTAAACTTTAAGAATTTTATCAATATAAACCATGAAATAGTAATTGTAACAATTTAAACCCTGAACTTTTGCAAATGTATCAATTTACACCCCTTCATCATTCCGTTTGGGAAAACCTTGGGCAAAACTTATTATTGTATAATTAAGTTCTTAACTTTCACAAATGGATCAATTTAGATTCTTAATCCATTTTTTAGAATCTTCCATTCATTACCCTAATTGTGCATTGTGTAAAATTAATATTTGAAGAAGTCCACATGCAGTGGAGGATTAATGCATGGATAATTTTAAAATATAATAGTTATGTAGTGGAGAACTAATGCATGGATGATTTAAAAATATAATAGTAATGAATGGTCTAAATTAATTGACTTAAGAACATTTAAGAGTATAATTGATTCAAATTATAAGTTTCACAAGATATTGGTTGAACAAAATTAGGAAGAGGGTGTAAATTGATAATACTTATAAAAATTTAGATGTTAAATTAATACAAAATGATTAATTTTGTATTTAATTGATACGACCTTCAAAATTTATAAGTCCAAATTGATATGAGATTTTCTCTCTACCAGCAGTCCCACTCATAGAATGGATCGCTGAAGAAGAGTACGGCCATAACATAGCAAAATTTGATAGATCTCAACTGGTTACCAGACGCGTGATTGAGTTCTCAGTTTTGGCAGTTCCACTATCTGTTTTACATCAAGCAATTTTTGGAGTAATTCTCGATCAATTCTTATCACATTAAGAGAGCGAGATATAGGTGTAAGAGTTTTTAAGAAGTTGTATTACTTATCATATTGCATTTATTTTATTCTGCGAGATCTGCTGCACTCTATATCGATTATAATTAAAATATAAAAATAAAGAAAACAACTTGTTATTAGGTTTTTGAGGATGTCGTTGAAAGAGAGAAATTTTAAAATGAAAATGGAAAAACATTATGGAAAAGAAAACTTTGACGCATTTGTTTTCTAATTATAGCTTTATGAAGACGAGGAAGAGTAAATTATATATATATATATACACAAAAACTACGTCTGATATTTTTTTTACAAAACTATTATTATTTCAACTAATAATAATTTATGTTCATTTGGTAATTATTTTTTTTATTCTTCTAAAAAAACTATTTAATTTTTATATATGGTTTTTAGTTTTTGAAAATTGAGTTTGTTTTCTCACAATTTCTTATTCATACTTTTCATATTTTTTTAATACAAACATTTTAATTCTTATCAAATTTTCAAAACACAAAAACAAAATTTAAAAGCTATTTTTTAATTTTTAAAAATTTATTTTGATTTTAAAAATACTTTGAAAATGTAGATAACAAAATATAAAAACGAAGTGTTGTTTATAAATCTAATTTAAAAAAAAAAAAAATCCAAAAGATCAAATAGATACCAAATGAATGATCAGTTTTTAGAAAATCAATAGAAAGTGATGTTTGAAAACAATGCTCTTACCCCAAGGAAAACCTTGAATGAACGATCATAATGGAGAAATGTGAAAAAAAAAGAAAATAAAATAAAATAAAAGAAGATATTCTTTAATTTTGATTTTCCAAATAAATATAATAAATATGTAAACCATGAGTTGCTAAGTGTCTGATTTTTTTTTTTTTTTTTTTTTTTTTTTTTTTTTTTTTTTTTTAAGGAAAAGTGTCTGCCAATAAATAGTTTGTGCATGTGGGGTTAACTAAAAAAAGGTTGAAGTTAACTAATAATTCCTTTTTTTATTTGTTTTTTTTCTCTCTTATAGTATTAATGAGAGTTATTATAAATATTATAAAAATAAATAGATGCTCATTGCTTAGTGTCTTAAAAGTCATGTGTCGATCTTCATGTTGTCTATATGTCTTGTAGTTATTTGTCACTTTGCCTATAAATAGTGACATTTGGTGGATCTTATAATCATACACATCAATGATAAATCCACTTCAAATTTCCACTAAATTTTCATAATTTTAGTTATTTTATAATTTTAGTTATTTGATATATTATTATATTATATTTTCTCCATATCCATTGTGTTCATCAATTTCACAACACGAACTTCTATTATTTCTACTACTGAACGTAGGTCCTAAAGGTAGGTCGATTTTTTTTTTCTATTTATTATAATTAATAAATTAAATGTTATTTTGCATATTTAGTACATATTAAATTTCTAATATAAATATAGTATTTTGTGATAGTGTTGTCACAATAATGAGTTGCCATAGGTTGTAGGTTGTGGTTATATTCCTAAGTAGGAAGAGTTTGCGAGCCAGTTCCTTTTGGAGTTACTTTACTTGATAGAGTCTAGCATTCCCATTCTTTGGCTGCTTTATTTACATCATACGGTAATGATTCCTCCGACATTACGACCTTTACCACAATGATGCTATCCAGAGATCCAATTATTTTGTGGACTGGATTTTACTTGGCTGTCTACAACTCCATTGCGTGTGCTCAGGGTAGAAGTTTTGTATAAATGTATTGCCTTCCTTTTCCAATTAAAAAAAAGAAATACAATAAAGCTTCGTTTGTGATTTTGCTGGCTGGCCTCAGGGGAGTTTACTCGACCCATTCTCCAGTCTCCCGCACAGCTCTAGTAAGTTCAACTATGTATGAAGACCTCTTTCTCTTTTGCCCACTCTCTGTTCACACGATTCTCAAAGCAGAAGAGGAAGGGTGGGCAATAGGTACCACGAGCCCTCTGTCCCACACATATGTCTAGAAGCAACTGTAGTTCACCGATTCCACCAAATGCTCCTATATCTCGCCAAAGATCATGTGAGTGTGCAGTTATGCTTCCCTTACAAATTAGAATTTGTAGCTCTTAACACTAATGACAATAATTATTTGTCATGGGTGCTCGATGCCGAAATTCACTTGGATGCTATTAACTTGGGAGAAACAATTAAAGAAGGCTATGATTTTCCTTCGTCATCATCTTCATGAGGGATTAAACATGGAGTATTTTACAATAAAAAATCTCCGTATCTTGTGGAAAAATTTGAAAAAAAGGTATGATCACAAAAAAAAAAAAAAAAAAAACAGTTATTCTTCATAAAGCTCATTATAAGTGGATGCATTTAAGGCTACGAGATTTTAAAACAATCAGTGATTACAATTTTGCATTACTAAAATCAGTTCAAAATTGTTGTTATTAAAAAAGAAAATTACTAATGTTGATATGTTAGAGAAGACATTTTTTTACATTTCATGTCTCGAATATGCTCCTGCAATAGAAATATCAAGAGAAAGATTTTAAACAATATTCTGAACTAATTTCATATCTTCTCGTGGCCGAACAAAATAACGAAGTATTGATGAAGAACCACGTATCTCGACCAACTGGAACACCACCATTCCTTGAAGTGAATGCTGTGAATGTTAATAGTCGTGGTCATGGTCGAGGTCGTGACCATGGTAAAGGAAGAAATAATTATGATTTTCATGGTGGTCGTTTTAATCATTCAAATTTCAAAAGAGCCACACAAAATGATGATCACAAAGGAAAAGCTCCACAAGATAAAAGTTCAAAGAGTGTTGAAAATAAACGCTTTCGATGCGGAATGACTAGGCATTGGTCACATACCTGTCATACGTCAAAACACTTAATTGACCTCTATCAAGTCTCCTTAAAGGAAAAAGAGAAAAATGTGGAAACAATTTTGCATACCAGAATAATGACATATTTGATCCATCCCATATGCCAAATTTGGATGTGACGGAATTCTTTGAATCTCCTGAAGAGAAGATTTGCATAGTTGATGGAACTTCAAGTGTTTCTTTTGACTTGAGAATATCTAGACTTAATGTTGTTGTTTTCTTTTATCTATTTTTATGTTTTTGTTAGTAACTTTTATACATTTTAAGTGTTGTTTTTCTTATTGTGTGATTATTTTCTTTTAGTGAAGAAACATGGATCATTTTCATATGTTGGGTGATTAAAAAATGCGGAAAGAAAATCTATGTCTAGTAGACAGTGCAACTAATCACACAATACTTACAAATAAAAAAATAATTTTCCAAATTGACAATACTGAAAGCAAACGTAAATACAATATCAGATTCTGCAAACTTGATCAAATGTTTTGGAAAGGAAAATATTATTTTGCCTAGATGAACAAAATTTACGATTGACAATGCATTGTTCCCTAGTCAATCAAAGAGAATCTTCTAAGTTTTAAAGATATACGTTGCAATGGTTATCATATTGAGATTGACAATAAAGAATAATGTGGAATATCTATATATTATCTCTACTGTCTCAAATAAAAAAAGTATATTGGAAAAGTTGCTTGCTTTGTCTTCTGGATTGTATTATATTCATATACGAGTAATTGAAACATATGCAACAAAGTACATGAAGTTTATGAATCAGGATATATTTGCTATTTGAGATGATAGATTGGATCATCCAGGTTTTATAATGATGAGAAGAATTATTGAGAATTCAAGTGGACACCCAATTAAGAGCCAAAAGATTCTTCAATCTAATGAATTATCATGTGATGCTTGCTCTCAAGGCAAATTAATAATTAGACCATCACCCGCTAAAGTGGGAACTGAATCACCTGCATTTTTAGAACGAATTCATGGTGATATATGTGGACCTATTAACCCATCAAGTGGACCATTTAAATATTTTATGGTTTTAATAGATGCATCTAGTAGATGCTCGCACGTGTACTTATTATTAAGTCGAAATCTTGCATTTGGAAGATTACTTGCTCAAATAATTAAGTTAAGAGCACAATTTTCTGATTATATAATTAAGACCATTCGTCTTGATAATGCTGGTGAGTTTACATCCCAAGCTTTTGATAATTATTGTATGTCAATTGGGATAACTGTACATCCTGTAGCTCATGTTCATACACAAAATGGTTTAGCAGAATCATTTATAAAACGTTTGCAATTAATTGTAAGACCATTACTTATGAGAACTAAACTTTCTTCATCTGTATGGGGACATGTTATTTTGCATGCATCTTCACTTATACGCATTAGGTCAGTAACTTATCATAAATACTCGCCATTACAATTAGCTTATGGTTATGAGCCAAATATTTTCCATCTGAGAATTTTTTTATGTGCAGTATATGTTCCAATTGCTCCACCACAATGCATTAAGATGGGTCCTCAAAGGAGGTTAGGAATATATATTGGATATGATTCTCTATCGATTACTAAATAGCTTGAACCCTTGATAGGTGATGTATTTACTGCACGATTTGCTAATTGTCATTTTAATAAGACAAAATTTTCAACATTAGGGGAAGAAATTAAGAAATTGGAAAAATAAATTACATGGAATGAATCGTTATTTTCTCATTTAGATCCCCGTACAGATCAATGTGAACTTGAAGTTTAGAAAATAATTCATTTGCAAAATACAACAAATCAGTTATCAGATGCATTTATAGATGTAAAGAAAATAACTAAGTCACATATACTAGTTGCAAATATTCCATAAAAAATTGATACCCCAACACAACAAGTTGTCATTAATGAGTTTGGAACACATTAAAAGCCTGGTAGACTAGTGGGTTCCAAAGATAAAAATCCTCAAAAATAAAAAATAATTAATAGTAAAAAAGACTTGGTTGAGGATGTAAATACAATGAAAAAAAATCTCGACATGACTAGTGAGGAAGGTGAAATACCTAAAGATAATAAATAGATTTCAATAAACTATGTCATGATAAGAAAAAGATGGAATCAAACTAATGTAGTTATTGATAACATTTTTGCATATAATATTGCTCTTAATAATAGAAAATATTGCTTCATTGGAAAGAAGCAATTAAGGTAGAATTAAACTTACTTTTTAAACACAGGTTTTTGGACCAGTAGTTCGAACAACATAAGGTGTCAAATCTTTGGCATACAAATGGATATTTGTCAGGAAAAAATGAAAACAATGAGGTCACAAGATACAAAGTAATAGTTGCACAAGGTTTTTCACAAAGACCTGGTATTGAATATAAGGAGATATATTCTCTAGTGGTGGATGTAATTATACTAAGATATTTAATTGGTCGGACTGTGTATGAAAGTCTGGATATAGATCTTATAGATGTAGTCACAATATATTTATGGATCTCTTGATAATGATATTTATATGAGAATCCCAGAAGGATTTAAGGTACTTGAAATATATACATCAAATTCCCAGGAATTGTATTCAATAAAATTACAGAGATCACTATATGGATTGAAACAATCAAGATGGATGTGGTACAATCGCCTGAGTGGATGTTTATTGAAATAAGGATATCAAAATAACCCAATATGTCCGTGTGTTTTTATAAAGAAATCACAATAAAGATTTGCTATTATAACTGTATATGTTGATGACTTGAATATAATTTGAACTCCTAGCTTTCAAAGGAAATAGAATATATTAAGAAAGAATTTTAAATGAAAGATCTCGGAAAAAACAAAATTTTATCTTAGTTTGCAAATAATGCATTTAGCAGATGGAATGATTATTCACCAGTCAACTGATATAGGACAATTTTGAAAGAATTTTATATGGACAAAACACATCCATTAAATATTCCAATGGAAGTTCGTTCATTGGATATAAAGAAAGATATATTTCGATCTCGAGATGATAATGAAGAACTTCTTAATCCTGAAGTACCATATCTTAGTGTAATTGGTGCACTTATGTATCTTACTAATAATACAAGACCAAATATTGCATTTTCATTAAATTTATTAGCTAGATATAATTCTTCTCCTACAAAAAGACATTAGAATAAAATTAAGCATATATTTCGTTATCTCCGAGGAACAATCAATATGGGTTTGTTTTATTCAAATAAATCAAATTTTGATCTAGTTGGCTATGCAGATTCTGGATATTTTTCTGATCTACAGAAAGCTAGATTTCAAACAGGTTATATGTTTACATGTGGAGGAACTGCTATATCATGACAATTGGTGAACCAGACCATAATGGACAATTCATCAAATTATGCTGAAATTCTTGCAATGCACGAGGCTAGTTGAGAATGTGTATGGTTAAGATCAATGAATCATCACATTCATAAAACATGTGGCTTGTCTTTTAATAAAAATCTTCCAACATTATTATACGAAGACAACGCAACTTGCATAGACCAAATCAATGGAGGATATATTAAAGGAGATAAAACAAAACATATTTCACCAAAGCTTTTCTACACTCTTGATCTTGAAGAAAATGACGACATCACCGTAGTACAAATTTGTTCGAAGAATAACCTGACAGGCTTATTTACAAATGCATGATCAACCATAATTTTTGAAAAATTGGTGCACAACATTGGAATACAGTGACTCGAAGATCTTAAGTGATATTTTCATGAGGGGAGTAAATATATTGTATTCTTTTAGGAGTATATATTATATGAAATATGTACTATTTTTTATTCACTAGGGTTTTTTCCCATTGGATTTTTCCTAGTAAGGTTTTAACGAGAGATATTATATATATATATGGGCATCTATGGGAGAATATTATAAATATTATAAAAATAAATAGATGCCCATTGCTTAGTGTCTAAAAGCCATGTGTCAATCTTCATGTTGTCCAATGTCTTGTATCCATGTAAAACCACATTCTACTTGCCATTTTGCCTATAGTGACATTTGATGGATCTTAAAATCATACATATTGGTGAGAAATTCACTTCAAATTTTCACTAAGTTTTCATATTATTAAATTTTCATAAATTTAGTTATTTTATTTATATATTATTATATTATATTTTCTCTATATCCG
Source organism: Benincasa hispida (assembly GCF_009727055.1). NCBI lineage: Eukaryota > Viridiplantae > Streptophyta > Magnoliopsida > Cucurbitales > Cucurbitaceae > Benincasa > Benincasa hispida. The sequence goes on along the minus strand of NC_052356.1, from coordinate 47,553,825 downwards.
GTGCTCCGTTGTACTCCTCAATTTCACAATACAATATTGAAAATGCAATTAATAACTTTCCATAAAAAGCTTTGGAGTAATCATCTCATTTTTTTCCCCAAACATTTTTTTTACCAGCACCTTCATATATAAAATGCATCAAAGGATTTCCATTTCTTTTTCTTTTTCCTTTTTCTTTTTTTTTCCCCTTATTCTTTTCACTTGTTAAAGAAGGCAACCCCAAATTCCTAATGACCATATTATAAATGTATATATAAAAATAAATAAAAAAAAACCTTGTGCACCCTAATTCATTTTTTAATTTGACCATTTTGTAGAGGTGGGATTATTAATTTGGACAAACTTTCTGAGATTTCAAATATTTTTTAGATCATAGAATCACATCTTAATTATGAGAATCATAAAAAGGAGGTTGAAAGACGAAAAATTTGATCATGTTTCATAATTGGTTGAAACTTTACTAGAAATAGAAATTATGTACAACATTATGTTATTAGCATTTAGGTAGAAATGGGTAACATATCTTTCCTTATTTGTCAAAGATTATTAATAGGCTGATTTTGTTCTATATTTGGAAATGATTTTTCAGTATATTTCCTTTTCATCTTGAATATTTGATTCATTTTTTTTTTCTTGTATTATGTATCAATGGTTCTCTAATGAGTATGAAAATGAAGGTTCACCAAATTTATTTATTACTATTAGTTTTGACAGAAACATTTAAACTTATCCAGAATCATCCTAGAAGTGAAGCCGGCCAAACGTTTTGATTAGTCTTCAACCAAAGGTAAAATCCTATTATTGGATGCCTTAATTAATATATTGGTAGAAATATTAATTGAGAGTTATCATAAAATCCATTTTTTTATTTTTATTTTTTATAAATAGGAGGTACTTATTATTAAGCAAATCATTTTCATTTGTCATTGTTGGAAAAAGAAAACTATAAAAATCTTTAGAATCCAAAAAAAAATGCATGATTTTATGAACTAGCGAAACCAACTTCTAATTTTTATATATAACATATAATTTAAAGAAAGATTAAATATCATAAATAAGTCTTAATTTTGCTCGAAAATTTAATATGATTTCTACTCTAGAGATAGTTTTGAATTATTTATTTGTTTTGTTAGTACAACAAATGTAAATTGAACTTTCGACCTCTTGGGACATAAGTCATGTCAATACCATTAAACCAAATTAGCTTTGACGAAATATCCAAGTTAAGATCGAAGGAATTTAAAAATAAATATTAAGGGACGGGTTGGAACTTGGGACATCGTGGCTAATGAACACATAACATAAAATTTTGAAGTCATGACCAAAATGCATACATGACTTTCAATTTCTCAGCCTCATCAACGGAGCCAAAGCTAACATCTGACCTACCAAGTCTAGTCTTGATTCAAGTTCGGCCAAAAAGTTAACATCTGACCTACCAAGTCTAGTCCAACCCATTTATTTATTGGATTGGATATGAATCATTTTGATAATGGGGTAAGATCCCATGGGTCGTCCATTTGACTCATATTATATTTGAGTTGTTGGATTGACTCGATAATTATCACTGGACCAACCCAAATAAATATGTATGCATAATTTTTCATATATTATATTTTATATATTAAAAAACTAAATTTTTTAAAACTCTTTTTTAAATATATTTTAATATAACATAGTCGTTCTTAGTTAACATAAATCTTTTAAAAGTGTTAAAAACTAAAAATTTTTTTTAAGACAATTGAACACTAAATGAGACTTCATAATATCAATAACTTAATCCATGTAATAAAATATAAAATATATTAGAAACTAATACAAATTTTATTGAATTTTAATAACATTTCATTAAGAAAATCTATATTTATAAACAATTAAATGATTGACATTTAATGGACAAATTCATTGGGTCGATCAAAGTTCAATCCAAGTTTAGTCGAAACTTTGACCCAAAAAATCAAGCTCAAGAGATGGGTCGTGGGCTTGGCTATTGAAGGTTGGACCGATCCGATCCAAACCCAAACAACATCTTAGGTCTTTGGATTTGAGGTTGGGTCAAGCTTGGGCCTTCACTTTTTAGGGCCAGGCTGATCAAATGACGATGGTGACCCATATCCTAGTTGTTGACCCAAGATATAAATCATAAAAATTGTAAACAATATTGGGTTTTATGTCCTAAAACTCGTAGTTGTAAATAATGAACATATTCTATTAACTAATAAAGTTGTTATTAAGGTTTTTTTAGTAAAGATGATATTAAATATGTGAATTGCTCTTAAAAACCCTAAATCCAATAAACTAAGAACTCTTGGCTATTACATGAATATTTGAACTATATATGGAGACATAAAAATGGATCAAGTTCGAGTAAATAGCCAAAATGATCTAGCATAAGGATAAGGCTGAGTACTTTATCCTGAGGATACTATAGATGTGAACCACTTTGTATTTGATACAAACGATGTGATCCTGAATCGCTCATGTGGAGATAAGCGAGTGGAGGCGTCCTATGCAATGAGTTTGCATAAGATCGGACAGCGAAATAGTCACTTTTACTTTATAATGCCATTTACTGTTAAGATTGACTATTTCAATATGATGACCTAGGTAACTCGATCTTAATCCTAAGCTAACTATGAACTTCTTTTTATTAAGGATTATCCTTTAATTTGCATGGGTGAGAGTGGCCCGAGTTCATCGGCTCAATAAGCCTATCATTTTAGAGATATCTGGTACATAGTTGAGGACATAGTCCTGCAAGATGGAATTCATTCCTACCCAATTTTAAGGATAGTAGATAAATTGTTCTCTTAAGTGCTGACTCAAGGTCTTGAACAAGGGCTTCCACCCTTTCATTGGCTCGAGAGGGACTTTGTTTGGTGGTTGGGCCACAAACCAATGGTTCATTAGAGGATCAGTGGGACTTAAGGAACATGATGTAATTACAGGGTAAAATGGTAATTTCAACTCAATTGTAATTACGAACATTCTGTAAAGGGTCCAACTTACTAATCATGGTTATATCGAGTGGACAGAAATATATCTACAGTGAGGAGAGTGCAGCTATTGGGCTATAGTGGAATGTCTCGGTAGTTAACGAATGTTAGTTAGTTAGGTTAAAGTGTTTAACTGGTTAATCTCGGATCGTTGAAGCTCATGATTTGTAGGTCTATTAGGTCTCCCTGCTAGCTCATAGTAGACTAAACCTTAGAACAATATGATGAGAGAATTTGAAAGGTTCAAATTCAACTTAAGAAATAATCGTTATTTATATTTGATATACTTAAGTCTTGGAGAGTTGAAAATATTTAAATGTGATTTAAATATTGCACACATGAATAGGGATTCTTGATCGAGATTGGTGTTGAATATTAATTTTTGAATATTAATTTAATATTATTAATTAAATTGTTTAATTAATTATTTAAATTAATTTTAAATAATTTAATATTTGATATTAAAATATTATTAATTAAATTATTTAATTAATTAAAATTAATTTTATTATGAGCAACGAGGAATTTACAATTACAGATAATCAACAATAATCACTAATCTGTAATTTAGTTACCCAGTGAAACAGAGAGATCCGCACACGATGTCGCCTCTGAAACCGAGAACAACCCGCTGAAAAACAGCCTAAGTCAAGTGCACTGCCGCTCACCTCTGATCGACGAACTTACGTGCAGCCTAATCATCGAACACAACCCTGCATGTCCGAACACGACGAGAACAGAAACCTACGCCAGACCCACGTCGAACGATACCAACGCCGGACTCCCAGCCTACATGGAAAAAAGAACCGCCGCACCTGACCTTTGTCGCTGCCGGACGTAGCCTACTACCGGACGCACTGATCGACGAACCCCCACGCAGCCAACGTTAGACGAAGAACTTCTACCGTCGATCCTCTCTTTCCCTACATGTGTATGCTCGAAAAATGACTGCTTGAATCTCTAAAGTGTTTCACGATTTTTTTCAGCCTTGAATAAGAAGATGGGCTTATTTACAAAAATGTCATTTGCTCATAATTACCAGAATGCCACTAGACTTTTAATTTCACAAAAAATCCAATAAAGCCCACTTAAATACCTTGTTATTTTCTACAAATCTTCCCAATATTTATTTAATATTCAACCCATTTAACAGGTTCTTAAACCTATTGGCTGGCAAATTCAACCTTAACCAGTTCAACATCTTTCTGGGCCATCACTTCTATAAAATGAAATTTGACATCGATATTGTTACATCCCAAATTGCAGAAAAATTTAAGTTAATTATCTAAAATTCTTGTGTTTAAATTTTCCTTTCATTTGAAAAATTGGGGTTAAATTGAAATAATTGAAAAAATTTTATTGGTTAAATTGAATTTAATTGATTAGATATTCGAACCGATTATCTTGAAAATATTGAACTTTGTTTCTCTTTGATTTTGGAATTTAGTGCCAACTTAAAAAAAAAATTAAAGTGATAATTAATTTCATGTGGTTTAATTGATTTAAATATTGGGAAGGATTTAATTTGTATCAAATTGTTAGATATGTCCTTTAATTTTGGTTTTTTGAAGCGTAAATTAAGATAATTTGAAAAGTTAATTGATTTCTAAATTTAATAGAATCTTTTGAGATTTTGGAGATATTGTGATAAAATAATTTATTTATCTTTTCAAAATTTGAAAAAAAAAATAAAAGGATTGAGATTTTTTCGAAATTAAATGAGAGTGAAAAGAAGCCAAAAATTGGGGAGAGAGCAATTCGGTTTTTCAGCGGCAACTTCCACAAAATTGTCGATTTCCAAAGTTTGAATCATGCTCAAATTTGGTCAGTCTGTTCGAGACATATAGAGTTTTATTTTTAACGGTTGGATCGTTGTTTGAAGCTATGGTGTGTTCGTAATTGTTGCTGAATAAAATCTGTAAAACTAGAAGTTCCCCTTTGCTCTCACTCTTGCAAACCCTGCTCATGTAAGACCCTCACTATTAGTCACGAGCCTAAACAATTTATGCTGTCCGACAGAAACACCCGTTGCCTATCTATGGTAGCCACGAGCCGACACGACATCAGCCACCATTGCCCGATCTTTGCTGGAATCTTGAGAAAAACCTTGGGTAAGACTTATTTTCCTTATAATTTGGGAGGTGAAATTGACTCATCTAATTTTGGGTTAAATTAGTAACCTCTCTTTGGTGTGAAACTTAGATTCAAGATTTGGAAGTTTTGAGGCATTAATCATCAAGCTAGAGACCATCTTTCGTTTTGCAGAAAATTGGTAAAGATCGGTAAGTTTTGGGTAAGGTTTTGGTTGGTTGTTCTTTTGGATTGAGAGTAATAGTGGAAAATTAAGTTATTGATTTTGGATTTAATTCTTGATCAGATTGGCTAATTGAATCAAGTTTTGAATTTTTTCGTGGATCAAGCCATAACTTTAGGTTGATTCAAGTGTGCTCAAAAAGTTCTAAGGAGATTTTGTTTTTCTTTTTGTACCAAGTTGAGGTAAGTGATACTATTACTAGTACCTTCGTGCCAGGCGGCCTAGATTAGACCTATAAAGTTACTTGGTGGACTCTGGAGCATGATTTGTTTAGCATTTTGTTTTGCTAGTTGCATCGCAGTTACAAGTATTATGAACATGTTAAAATTTCTAATAAGTACTGATATTATGTATGTGATGCATGAATAGACTAGTAGAGCGGTTTATTGTCTCGCCTTGACGCATGTTATTATTATGTTTGACGGTGTGCCTACGGGCCGCTAGACATGCGTGAACCGATAGGTTAACGTTCATGTTATTATCATGTTTGACGGTGTGCCTATGAGCCACTAGACATACATTAGCCGCACGTACGGGTTGCAACAAGGGCAACCCGTACGTGCTTTTTCCTTTCGTTTAGGAAGATAGCTTACCCGCAGTTGAGGATGAGGATTTGGGGGAAGAATATTAACTGAATTCGTGTTCCATTTTGACTAATCCAATCAAAAATTGCATGTTTATTTTATTTTCATGTTTCATGTTTTGACGGTATGCGTACGGGCCGCTAGACATGCGTGAACCGACAGGTTAACATTCATGTTATTATCATGTTTGACGGTATGCCTATGGGCAGCTAGACATGCGTTAGTCGATTGGTTCACGTTCATGTTATTATTATGTTTGATGGTGTGCCTACGGGCCGTTAGACATGCGTGGGTCGACGGGTTCATGTTCATGTTATTATGATTTTGACGGTGTGCCTGCGGGCCGCTAGACATGCGTTTCAAGGAAAGATAGTGCGTCTTTTGGTTTTCCTTTCATCATAAAAAACCGATGTAGCTGTATGAGCCACGGGCTATCTTTCTTCGCTCGTGGATGCATAGTCTCATCCCGGTAATGGGATCACTTACTAATTATTTTATACTCAACCTTTCTTAATTTATGTTTTTTAGGTAATGATAGGAACGGACCGGCGGGTGACGAGAGGGACCTGTGATCGTGCCATATGGGACATGTAAATCGCTTGCTCAGTTTATGTTTTTAAGCTATATAAAAGTTTTGATTTGAAACTCAATGTTGGTCAAAATTTTATTTGTTTATGTTTTTTTTTCTTCATTATTTTAGAGGCCCCGAATAAAGGTTTTACTTATTTGTTATTTATTTTGGAAAACTATGTTTATTATTTTAATGAATTTTTATGGTCAAAATACTTGTGTTTTAAATGTGTATTTATGAGTAACGACCGTTATCAGAGCACTCAAAAGGTCAGGTCATTACAGATATACTTGGACCGTTTGTGATGAAATGGATTATTCGCAAGATGAATAACACTCTAGCTATCACAATGGACGATAGGAATGAATTCCTGCGACAACAACTCACCAACCATCCTTTTCAACCATACCACCTCTTTAATAGCTCCACCCACTGAAATGTACTCTGACTTAGTAGTAGACAAAGCAACAATTGACTGTAGAGCAACCATCCAACTTAACACATTACAAAACAAACGAAAAATGTGACTTTATAGAGACCTTCATTTGTCAAGTTCTATAGCATAATCTGCATATGTGAAGCCTTCTAATATTGTTGATTTATCACAATCCCTGCTAAAACACAAGGATACATTGGCATTACCTTACAAATATCGAAGCACCCATTTAACTGCATTCTAATGCTCCTTCCCAGGATTTAATATAAACCTACTTTTTATACTTATAGCATATCCCAAGTCAGGCCTAGTACAAATAATCAAATACATAATACTTCCAACAACATTATAATAGGGAATATTAGACATCTCTAACATTTCTTGTTCAGTAACAGGACACTAAGATGAAGAAAGCCTAAAATGAGATGTTAAGGGTGTCAAAACTGCCTTACAACTAGACATATTATACTTTTCAAGCAGTTTATGCACATAACACTCGTGCGAAATGGTTAACAAACCTTTCTCTCTATCTCTTTTCATATCCATGCCTAGGATCCTTTTTAGTTCACTTAAATATTTCATCTCAAATTCACTACTCAACTGTTTCTTGAGATCACAGATTTCAAAATAATCCATAGACACCAGGATCATATTATCTACATACGAGGCATATTACCTTTCTGAGATAGTTTCTAGTATATGAGGCATCATATGAGCTCTTGTGAAACCCCTGCTTCAAAATAAAGGTGTCAAACCCAATATACCATTGTCTCGATGATTGCTTCAGTCCATAGATGGACTTGTGAAGGCGACAAACCATGTCTTCCTTTCTTTTCACCTCTTAGCTCTTAGGTTGAGCCATGTAGATCACTTCCTCCAATTTTCCATAAAGAAAAGCTATGGTGACGTCCATCTGTTCAACAAACATATCAAAGTGAACAACAATAAATAAAATTACTCGAATGGACGTATGTCTCACCACCAGAGAGAAAATCTTATGAAAGTCAACTCCCTCCTTCTAAGTGTAGCCCTTAGCTAGCAGTCTAGCCTTATACCTAGGCTTACTGTTACCTCCTGCACTTTGCTTGATTTTATAAATCCACTTTGACTGAATGAGTTTCTGATTAGGAGGCCTTGAAACCAATGACCATGTCTGATTTTTCTGCAATGAAAACAACTCTGCTTCCATAGCATCGTTCCATTGTTCCTTCAAATCAGATATAATTGCCTTCTCAAAAGTAAGAGGTTATGCTTCAATGCTGTCTGTTGCACAAGTAAGAGCATAAACAACTAAATCAGCATAACCATACATCGTAGGATCTTGTCTCACCTGTTGAGGCCTATACGTGTAAGCTGATAGTTCTGTAGGTCTTTGTTACTTGAACTTTCTTCACCGAAAGCTCCCTCATCAATCAAAGTCCTCTACAGTTGCGGTTGCCAACCATCAGAACTGGGTGACTGATCCTTGGATTCGCTAGAACTAACTGATGGTCGTGCTTTAGAATCGATTCTAACCTCTGGCTTAACCTGTTTCAGCTGTCTGCTGATCAACCTGATCAAAGTCTCTTTGGCTGCTCAAGATGAACCAAGATGATGAAGAGAGATGCGACGTTGTATTGTGATGATCTTAGCCTCATATATAGGCAAGGTCAAGCCTCAAAACTTGGCCTAGAGTAGAGGCAAGTCAACTAGAGTCGCATGAGGGAAAATACACGTACAGGCAACGTGTTTGGCTGAATGAAATTTAGTTCACATGAGTTCAGTTTGGTTGAGGATGGAATAACCTTGCCTAAGGTCTAACAAAGCTTCAAAGAGTCGAGCGAAAAAGTGAATTGGGACTTGAGCATCGCTTAAGGTTGACCATGATCACAGGTGAATCATGGTGCGGCACGATTGGAGAAGTATGACCGTGATATTTTGTATTAGAGCCATGCCCTTGACTTAATCATGCTCGGTAGAATCCTCGGTGCTGAAGAAAGATGTATAGTGGAGCCTTGGAAGTAGTCATTATGATCCATGGTTGAACTCTATTGGATAGCCAGTATGCTCGGGTGAAAAGGAGTTAGCCTAAAAATGAGTTAGACGAATAGATGACTGTTTGAAGGGAGGCTCGGTGGTCCTTTGTTTGAGGGGAGGATTGTTGGGAATGTAACCAAAGTCCCACATTGATTAGATAAAGGGAGGATCATGGGTATATAAGTGAGGATGACTGTCTCCATTGGTATGAGGCCTTTTGGGTGAAACAAAAAACAAAGCCACGAGGGTTTATGCCCAAAGTGGACAATATCATACCATTATGGAGATAGTTTGAGGGTCGTCGTCCCTATCACCCATTTATTTACACTTTAAAAACAGAGCAAAAGTTAAAAGCTTTCCTTTTGTTTTTGTTATGATAACAAAATTTAGAATTAGAATCATGAATAGAATGTTTTTCTTTCAAACAAATATCTTTCAAAGAAGTTGATATATATTTTTTAAGAAGAACCATTCCTTTTGCCAAACTTGTTTGAATAATTAAAATCGTCATCTTTTAAAGAAGATTGATCATCCTTGCAAATTTTAAGAGAAGAATTGAATTTTTTATAGAAGTTCAAAGAAACATGAGAAGAATTTTGAGAAGTCGAATCAAAGTTATAATCCATAGAAGGAACTATCAAAAAAAAAAAATTTTCATATACCATAGAATCAACGACATCATCAATCCCATCATGCATTTCAATTGAGCAAAGAGACAAATAGTTCTCAGGGAATTTCATGGCATCATATATGGTGGATGATTTTACTTCTCCATCAATTTCTACTGACGAAGAACTTTTATCAACATATTTTTTTTTTGTTTTACAGTTTTCATGAAAAGTCTTCCTAACAAGATAGTAGAACAAGATGTAGAATAAACCCCATCCTTTTTCAAGATATAAAAATCCACGGAAAAAATCAAATTACCTACTCTTAAAAAAAATCCTCAACTATGCCAAGTGGTTGAGTGAATGACCTATCAGCTAATTGAATACAAACATTAGTTTTTTTAGGCCATTTAATTTTAGGTCTTCATACACGTAATAGGACATAATATTTATTAATGCTCTTAAATCTAGCATGGCATGTGAGTTTATTCTATCACCTATTTTCCATGACAAGGTAGACATTCTAGGGTCCTAAATTTCTCAGGCATATCTTTTTTCAATAAAGTAGAGACATTCTTACTAAGGATTACTCTCTCCTTTTCTTTCCCTTTTATTTTCTTAGTACACAAGTCTTTCAAGAATTTAGCATAGGTATTTGTTGAATAACATTAAGTAAAGGGATGTTAATCTGTACCTTTTGGAACATCTCAACAAGCTCTAAGTTGGTATCTTCTCCCTTAGGATTTGCTAATCGACTAGGGTATGGTGCTTTAGGTAGACTTTAGGAGGAGAGTAATCACATACCTTGAAAAAAATAGGAGTCTCCTCTGGTTCACTTACCTTATTCTCTTGTTCATCCATTACATTTTCTTTCTTCATTGAAGGGGATTGAACTGAGTTTGCATCTTGAGAAGTGGAGGAGGGAATCTCGTTTCATTCCTAAGTGTTATGGCACTTATATTCACGTGCTCCAGTTGGGTGGGAAGGTTTTCGGAGAAATTTCTTTGTAGCTTGCTTACCACAGCTGCTAGTTGAGTTATTTGAATCCTTAAATTGGTGAAGCTTTGCCTTATTTCTTGTTAGAAGGATTTTGTCACTTGTTGAAGTGATTTTGTCTCTTGTTATAATTGAATGTTTTCCTTCTGAAGTTATTGTAGATCCTATTGAAATTTCAACGAATGGTCAGCTAATGTTTTATTATTATCTTTGTTGGGATTGATATCCTAATTCTCCTAAAGTCTCGTTATTTTGTAAAGATACACATTGTTTAATGAATAAAATAATTGTTATTTAATTCTGGCATTTACTCATATCCAATAAACAAAGCTCCTTGGTTATCTTATGTGAACTTAAGCATATATATGTCATATACAAGTGGCTCATGACTTAAGTGATAACCTAAATAGGTCTGTAGTATAAGGATTAAGGTGGGATACTTGATCCTGAGGACATTACGGATACAGGCCGCTTTGTAGATGTTTGCAAGTGTTGTAAACTACTACAGATGGTAGCTCCTGACCATTCATGTGGAGACGTGTGAGCGAGGGTGTCCTATACAAAGAGTTGTATAGACCTAGACCACAAGATGACTAGACTCTGTATATAACGCCGTTGATACTAGAGATTTACATTTCACCTAAACGACAATAGGTGACACGACCTTAATCTTGAGTGTTTTGGGAACTCCTGTTTTTGAGGACGGTCCTTTGCTTAGTATGAGTGAGAGTGGCCAGATTGCCAACTCAACATGCCTACCTTTTTGGGGACTTGTCCGATCTGAGAGATGGAACTCAATCCCCAAGATGAAATTCACTCATTTTTCGAAGTAGGGATAAGTAGAGAGATTGCTCCCTTAAGGACTGATTCTGGGCCTTGAACATAGTGGCCACATATTTTCTTTGGAAGAGTGGACTTAGTCATAGTAGGATTATGACTTATATTCATTAGAGAGATCAGTGGTACTTAAAGAGTTAGATGTAACTACAAGGGCATAACAGTTATTGGCCCAGCTGTACTTACGAACGATCTGTGAAGGGTTGTTGCACTGCTGATTGGTTAAGATGGACATAAAATATATCTGTGGTAAGGAGAGTTCAGTTATCGGTCTTTAGTGGAGTACCTGACAGTTAACAGATGGTCGATCCCATGACTAAAGAGTTTAGTTAGTTATTCACGTACCGTTGGAGCTTCGAGCTATAGGTATATAAGGTCCCCTTGGTAGCTCAATGGATTCAGTTGAGGATCAGTTCTTGCTGTTTACTTGAAATGTTCAAATTGACAAGAGGTAATTTGATTATATATGATATGATCGATATGATGTATGAGATACATCTAGTGGATGATTAATGTAAAGGAGATCTACATTAAGTACCATGGAATAGAAAAAGAACTATGGTTTATACGTTTCATGTGATGAAATATTAAAACTATAGATTATAAATATAGTATGATAAGTTGGTTATCATTTATATTTATAATAATATTAATTATTGAATAATTAAATCTTTTTCTAATAACCAATTGTGTGGGAGGTTATTGGTGGTTCATGGTAACCGTGACATAAAAGGAAAATTGTTTTCCTAATTTAAGGAAGTTTTTTGTCAACATTGTTTTTAAGTTTTTTCTCTCGAAAAAAGAAACTCACGGTATTGTCAAGTAAATAAACATTTACAAAGCGATAGCTTGTTTTAGTAAACGATCGTGTAGTGTTTTGTAAGCGACAGACATGGAACTAAGTGATAAGCTAAACGATCGCTTGGCCTTTGCTTGGCAATCGCTTAGCTTTTGCTAAACGATTGGGCATCGACCTATATGATAGGTTTCAGTCACCTTCCACTTGCCCAATCGTATATATGATTGTTGTTTTCTCCTTTTTCTACTACAAACCAAGTCTATACAGAGCCCACCCTCTAGATTCTCACATCGAGAATACAAAGGTAATCTTTTTGATGGTGTCATACTTAACTCAACGCCGTCGAGGTTCTGTAGAGGTTGTTCGTGTTGCTAGGGTGTTCGTGACCGAGGCGATCATAGAGGACGAGTGCGCATTGTTCGTGTTGTGGAGCGATCGTGTCATTCGAGCATTCAAGGTTGCTTTTTTCGAGCGTTCGTGAGCAAGGTGCATGGAGACGAGTCTACAAATGTTCTTAGCATTCTCTTTGTTTATTTGTACTTTCATGGTTTAATTTTTGTGTTGATTGCATAACCGTTTGTTTTTTGTGTATGACTGTAATTTGTAATGTTCATACATGATTGTAATTTGGAATGATCTAATCCACTGCCCACGGAAATCCTCGAGATCGATTTCCTTCAATTGGTATCAGAGCTAGGTTGTTCTGATATTCCAAATTACAACTCTGTGTTGAACTTCATTTTTCAATCGCGGTGGGTTTTTGCATTTAGATTTAATCATTAAGTGCATTTGTGGATGAGTTGATGAATGTTTCGGGTTTAATTGCCTTTAGTTAAAGCTTTCTGTACTACAAAGTGTTAATTTGTAAGGGCCTTTTTTTTTTGGCATAATTAACTTTGCAATTGAGTCTGTAATTCAAAGAGTTTGAGTTAGTCGAGTCGTTCGTGATGAATTATCGAGCATGGAGATGTGGTTCTCAACGAAGAAGAAGACCAAGCGTTGGTCGTATCATGTAGCCTTAGGTAAACGATCGTTGGGATTTAACTAAGTGATCGTGTAGTATTTACTAAACGATTGTTTAGCTAGTGTTAAGCAATGGGGTAAATCGTTTACTCTATCACATAACGTTGGTTGCCTGATCGCGTAGGCGCTGAAGGTAGACGATCGTAGTGAGAGCATGTGATGCTCATCATTTAATAAAAGGCGCACACTAGACGATCATATAGTTAGCAAGCCTCATCGCTTAGTTACTACCTACACGATCACGCGTATATGATACAGAGGCGCTAGCTAAGTGATCGCTTAAGTGATGGTGCTTCGCGGCATCATAGTTGTTTAGATGATCGTGAAAGGCGGGCGTTATGCAGAGCGCGCTAAGCGATCGTGTACCTCAGTCTTCATCGCTTAGTAAAAGGTACACGATCGTGTAGTAATAACTAAACAATCATTTAGATTTTTCTAAATGATCGAGTTGTAATTGCTAAACGATTGTTTAACTCTGAGAGCGTTGGTAAGCGATAAAGCAAAGCATTTTTTTTGATCGTGTAGACGATCGCGGGAAGTTTAGTACATGATTGTTGGAGATGCGATGCTTAGCCCGAGCAGTCCACTTGTTTGAACCAGAGACTCCTTGTCTTTGTAATAGTTAGCTTTATGTTTTGTGTTTTTAAGGCAATTTCATCCGGTTCATCAACATTGTTTTATACATGTGATGTATGGTGCTTATATGGCAAAGTGTTTGACATATAGTTTGAAACTCACCTTAGGTTGTGCAATTATTCATGCATCATGTATTATAAATGCTATAATCGAGCATGAAGAAATTACTGAAGGAAATTGAACTCAAGATTTTCATGAGCAGCGGAAATAAGATCATTCTAAATTACAATCATGAATGAACATTACAAATTACAGTCGTATACAAAACATAAAGTTATGCAATTAATATAGAAATTACAGCGAAAACAACTACAAATGAACAAGGAGAAAATTCTACGAACATTTGTAGACTCATCTCTACGCTTCTTACTCACAAACACTCGAACACGCTCCTTTCCAGATAGGTTCCCAGGTAGGAGTGTTACGTTTCTATCAACTTAAGAACCCCAGCCTAGCCAGAACTCGCCTTAGACAAAAGGTTCCTTATAGATAGGTTTACAACAAATGTAATCTTTTATTCCAACCAATTTAATCCTATTAAAACGACTTTAAAAGATTAATCTAGGTTACTAAATTCTTTAGAACCACTTGAATTTAGGTTTAACTCAATTCAATTTTTCACTCTTTTAAAAAACCTGAGTTCACCCTAAGTTCACATGCAACTCTGAATTATTGATTTTAGGTCTAATTTCCTTTATAACACATTTAAACGGAAACAACCACAATGCTAAGCTAACACATGCAAGACATTCATAACGTTTATAAATAGCCTAAGTGTCATGCTCAATGTATTGTCCATTCATTGCTACTTCTTTTATAAAACACTTAAACAAAATAGCAATGAAACCAGCAAAATATGCTTCCATTCAAACTTACACTATAACACTTATAAGGAAAGGATGATGCATGATAATGCTTACTACATGCAAAATATAACTCTTATATATCATGATGCATGCTCATGCTTTTAAGTAATTTCTTCATGCTCGATTATAACATTTATAATACATGATGCATGAATAACTGCACAACCTAAGGTGGGTTTTAAACTATATGTCAAACACTTTGGTATATAAGCACCATACATCACATGTATAATAAATCAATATTGATGAACCGGGTAAAATTGCCTTCAAATCAACTTAGAAAAGCTAACTATTACAAAGACAAGGAGTCTCCAGTTCAAACAGGCGAATTGGGTTTTGAACTGCTCGGGCAAAGCATTGCGTCTCCAACCATCGTGTACAAAGCACCTTAAGATTGTCTACACGATAAAACAAACGCTTTGCTCTATCGTTTACCAGCGCTCCCAGAGCTAAACAATCATTTAGCATTTACTACACGATCATTTAGAAAAATCTAAATGATCGTTAAGCTATTACTACACGATCGCGTACCTTTACTAAGTGATGAAGCTTGAAGTACACGATCGCTTAGTGCACTCACAAAACGCCCGCCTTCCATTATCGTCTAAACGACTACGATGCCACAAGTACCATCGCCTAAGTGATCGTTTAGCTACCGCCTCCGTATCGCATACGTGCGATCGCATAGGTAGTAACAAAGCGATGAAACTTGCTAACTACACAATCATCTAGCGCGCGCCTTTTACTAAACGATGAGAATTGTATGCTCCCACTACGATCATCTACCTCTAGTGTCTGTGCGATCGGGCAACCAACACTACAAGTAAACGATTTACTCCATCGTTTAGCTATCGTTTAGCATTAGCTAAATGATGTCTTAGAAAATACTACACGATCGTCTAGTAAAATCTAAACGATCACTTAGTTAAATCCTTACGATCGTTTACCTGAGGCTACACGATACGACCAATGCTTGGTCTTCTTCTTTGTTGAGAACTTCATCACTATGCTTCGATGCTTCATCACGAACGACTCGACTAACTCAAACTTTTTAAATTACAAACTCTATTGCAAATTTAATTACACAAAAGAAATATAGGGGCCCTTACAAATTAACACGTTGTAATACCAGAAAGCTTAACAAAAGGAAATTAAACCCAAAACATTCATCAACTCAATAAAAAATGCAGAAAACGATTAACCACAAATGCAGAAACCCACCGCGACTGTAAAATGAGTTCAAAAATAGAGTTCTAATTTGGAATATCAGAAAAACCTAGCTCTGATACTAATTAAAGGAATCCGACTCGAGATTTCCATGAGTAGTGAAAATAAGATCATTCCAAATTACAATCATGAATGAACATTACAAATTACAGTCGTATACAAAACATACAGTTAAGCAACTAATAGCAAAATTACAGGATGAACAACTACAAATGAACATGGAGAAAACTCTACGAACATTTGTAGACTCGTCTCCACGTTCCTTGCTCACGAACATTTGAACACAGCAACCTTGAACGCTCGAACAACGCGACCGCAACTCTAAACGAACACTTTGTGATCGTCCTCAATGATTGCCTCAGTCATGAACTCCTCAGCAACACGAACGATCTCCACAGAACCTCGACGGTGTCGAGTTGAGTATGACACCACCAAGAAGGTAACCTTGGTATTCTGGGTGGAGAATCCAGAGGGTGGGCTCTGTTCGGACTTGATATGAGGCAGACGAAGGACGAAAGAACAATCGTGTACACGATCGGGCAAGTGAGAGAAGACAGAGACCTATCGTATAGGTCGATGTCCAATCGTTTAGTTAAAGCTAAGTGATCGTATAGGAAAAGCTAAACGATTGTTTAGCTCATTGTTTAGCTCGGTGTCTGTCGCCTACAAACACTACATGATCGTTTACTAAAACACGCTGTCGCTTAGTAAATCAGTATTTACTTGACAAGCGCTGTGAGTTTCTTTTTGCTGAGGGAAAACTCAAAAACAACTTTTTCCAACGTTTGTAAAAACTTATAAATCTTACTAAAATTAGAAAAACCATTATTCTTTTATCTCACGGTTACCATGAATCACCAATAACCACTCACTCAATTGGTTATTAAAGAAAAAGAATTAATTATCCAATAATTAATATTATTATAAATATAAATGATAACCAACTTATTATACCATATTTATAATCTATAGTTTTAATATTTCATTTCATGAAACATATAGACCATAGTTCTTTTTCTATTCCATGATACTTAATGTAAATTTCATTTATATCAATCCTCCACTAGATGTATCTCATACATCATATCGATTATATCATATATAATCAAATTACCTCTTGTCAATATGAACATTTCAAATCAACCCCAAGAACTAATCCTGAACTAAATCCATTGAGCTACCAAGGGGACCTTATGAACCTGTATCTTGAAGCTCAAACTGTACGTGAATAACTTACTAAACTCATTAGTCACGGGATCCACCATCTGTTAACTCCCAGACACTCCACTAAAGACCGACAGCTGAATGCTCCTTACCACAAATATATAATGTGTCCATCTTAACCAATCAGTAGTGCGACAGACCTTCACAGATCGCTCGTAAGTACAGTTGGCCAATAACCATTATGCCCTTGTAGTTACATCTGTCTCCTTAAGTGTCACTAATCCCTCTAATGAACATAAGTCACAGTCCTACTATGACTAAGTCTTCTCTTCCAAAGAGAAGTTGTGACCACTATGTTTAAGCCTCGGAATCAATCCTTAAGGGAACAATCTCTCTACTCATCCTTGCTTTGAGAAAGGAGTGAATTCCATCTTGTGGATTGAGTTCCCAGCTCCCAGATTAGATAAGTCCCCAAAAAGGTAGGCATGTTGAGTTGGCAATCTGGCAACTCTCACCCATACGAATCAAAGGACTGGCCTCAAAGGCAGGAGTTCCTAAAACATTTAGGATTGAGGTCGTGTCACCTATAGTTGTTTAGGTGAGATGCAAGTCTCTAGTATCAACGACGTTATATATAAAGTTTAGTCATCTCGTAGTCAAGGTCTTTTAAAAACTCTTTGTATAAGACACCCCTACTCGCACGTCTTCACATGAATCGTCAGAATCTACCATCTGTAGTAGTTTACAACATTTGCAAACCTCTACAAAGCGGGCCATATCCGTAGTATCACTAGGATCAGGTATCTTACCTTAATCTTTATACTACAGACCTATTTACGTTATCACTTAAGGCATGATCCACTTGTATGTCACATATACATGCTTAAGTTTATATAAGATAACCAAGGAGCTTTGTTTATTGGATAAAAGTAAATACCAAAATTAAATAACACTTGTTTTATTCATTAAACAATGTGTATCTTTACAAAACAATGAGACTCCAGGAGAATCAGGACACTAATCTCAACTTGAAAGTATACACATGCATCATGAAACATAATAGTTATATTTTCCATGCAGTGAGCATTATCATGCATCATCGTTTTATTATAAGTGTTGTAGTCTAATGGTGAATGGAAGCATGTTTTGCTTGTTTCATTGCTGTTTAGTATAAGTGTTATATAAAAGAAGTAGCAATGAATGGACAATGCATTGAGCATAACACTTAGGCTAATTATAATTGTTATGGATGCCTTGCATGTGTTAGCTTCGCATTGTTGTGGTTGTTTCCATTAATAAGTGTTATAAAGGAAATTAGACCTAAAATCAATAAGAAAGAGTTACATGTGGACTTAGGGTGAACTCAAGTTTTTTAAAATGGTTTTAAAATTGGATTGAGATAGACCTAAGTTCAAATGGTTCTAAAGAGTTTAGTAACCTAGATTAATCTTTTCAAAATCAGTTTAATAGGATTAAATTGGTTAGTATAAAAGATTAAATTTGTTATAAATTTATCTATTAGGGAGTTTTTGTCTAAGGCGGGTTCTGGCTAGGCTGTGGTTCTTAAGTTGATGGAAACGTAACACCCCTACCTAGGAACCTACCTGGAAAGATGAATTAGATAGATTTTCAACAAGCATGCGATGATTTGTTCAAAGACTTCGATAAAGAGTTTAATGGATGATGATCAAAAGTTGTTTAACTATCAAAGGTAAAAGTTACTCTTGGGAAAACCTAAAAGTCACTTAGTTAAAATCCTTAGCCGTATTTTTTCTAAATAAGCTAAACCCTAGGTTATAAAATACTCAGTGGGAGGAAGAGATGTATTTGATATGTCTATGATTCCATTCACATTTCTCCCTGTATGTTCACACCGTGAGATTCATGCTTGGTCTCATGGTGAATCCCGAAGGAAACACAAATTGGTGAATCCCGAAGGAAACACAATATCTGGTGAATCCCGAAAGAAACACAATATCTGGTGAATCCCGAAGGAAACATAAACTGGTGAATCCCAAAGGAAACACAAATCTAGTGGGCATTTTAACTAATCAGTAAAATCACTATCACAATCTCGACATCACAATCTCAACATGGTTCTATAACATACAAATACATCTCATCATCATGATTCTATAATATACATATAAATTTCTTCATTATAGCTTTATAACATATGTATGCATCTCATCCTCCTCAGATTCAGCAGGATCTTCAATAAAAATAATATACTCAATCTAGCCCCAAACGCAATGTGTATTAATTGATCCGAAACCAAAAGTCAAAAGGGCAACAATTTAATCCATGAAATTCACCCAAAGTGTGAAAATCTTACCAAAACATTCATCCCAGTAGCAAAGGCAAGACGAAGGGGCGGACGAACAACGAAGAACGATAGTGGAACGAGCAGGGCGACGCACGGCTAGATCTGTGGCGGTGCGGACAAGGCCGGTGTTGCACGGTGAGGTGGCAGGTGGCTAAAGGTTGGTTGAAGAAGCCGATAGTTGGGTCTAGTTCACGCGCGTAGGCCGATTGTCGTTGACAGTGAGGAGAGACACGAGAGAGAGATGGAGATTGGGGTTTTCAGCGCGATTGGCAAGCAGATTTGCATGCGAAAGGATGTTGGCGCATGACTGGGACTGTCTCTTATACACATCTAGATGTGTATAAGAGACAGGTGTTTGCACGGGCAGAAGAAGAAGAAAAAAAAAGGCGAGAAAAGAATAAGGAAGAAGAAAAAGAAAAAGGAAAAAAATTATAAAGAAATAAAAATATTATAAAATAAAATGAAATATCTTATTTTATTTTATTGTATTATGTTTTATCTTATTTATTTATTTCTTTTCTCCCAACTTTTAATCAACTTTCCCTTTAAAATTTTCAATTAAAAAAGAATTTAACCAACCTTCTTCGAAAATGAAATTAATTCCTGACATTAATTTCAAATTAAATTTCTGTGACATATAAAGTCCAATTTTCACGATTTTCCTCTGATTAAACAGTTTAAAATGAATCACCCCATTCTTAGCAGTCAAATCAAAATAATTACACTTAAGTTTTCAAAATTCCAAAAATGCCCTTTAATACTAGAAAATACTGAAATTACATTAATAACAAAATTCGGGGTGTTACATTCTTCCCTCCTTAAAGAACTTTTTGTCCTCGACAGTTCATTTCTGGAAAAAGCTCTAGGTACTACACCCTCATCTCATCCTCTCGTTCCCAAGTAGCCTCCTCGAACTAGTGATTCTTCCATAAAACTTTCACGAGTGCTATTTCCCTATTGTGTAACTTCTTCACCTCTCTAGCGAAAATCTGCCCAGGCCTCTCTTCATAACTCAAGTTGCCATTCAACTGAAATGACTTAAAGTCAACTACATGTGACAGATTCTTCATATACAACTTCAACACAGATACATGGAAATACATTATAAACTAAAGGGAGAGACGGTGGCAAACACCAACTTATAAGCTACAGGGACAATTTGCTCCAAGACCTTAAAAGGCTCAATAGATCGTGGACTTAGTTTTCCCTTTCTACCGAACCTCAGAACGCCTTTCATAAGTACTACTTTAAAAAAAACATCTTGTCACCAATTTCACACTCAAGGTCTTTACGCCTAACATAGGTGTAACTTTCTTATTTGCTCTGAGCTGTTTGCACACATGCTCAGATGTTCTGTATTACTCCCTTTATAGTTTGTACTAGCTCAGGTCCTAGCAACTTCCTCTCACCAACCTCATCCCAGCATACTGAAGACTTGCAAATCTTTCCATATAGAGCCTTAAATGGCAATGTGCTAGTGGTAGTCTGATAACGGTTATTATATGCAAAGTCCATTAAATGCAGGTGAGAGTCCCAACTCCCTGAAAACTCTATCGCAAAGACGCACAACATATCTTCCAATATCTTATTCAAATGTTCTTTTTGACCATCAGTCTGTGGGTGGAAAGTTGTACCAAAATCTAATCGAGTACTCAATGCTAACTAGAGACTCTTAAAAAAAAAAAAATAGATGTAAAACGAAGGTCATCGTTTGACATAGCTGAAACTAGTACCAAAAGAGGTGTAACAACCCTTTCCATAAATAACTATGAAACATAAGATGTTGAAAATTGACAACACTTTTACACGTCCATGCTGAGAACTGTGAAAATGGTCGTGAAATTAAGAAAGGCTTATATACTAAAAACATATATCTGAGCTTACCATTCTGCCACAGGGAAAACTTCATAGATTAGTGAAGGACTGGTCATGCTATATAATGCGTCATCTGAAGATATGTACCAAAACAAATCTAATCAATTAAAAATTGCCTCTACTCTAGAAGCGCTGACTGTGATGTCTTTCTTAGGATCTACATGTCTGAGAATACTCTGTCTAATTAAGTTTCACATTCATGAGTAACTCATCATGAGGCTCTATACTGTCACGGGTTATAAAACTTGTTTGAGCCAATCCTGATGTTATTCTTTAGCCTTAAAACAATAACATATCTTCACTTAGATCCTACTGCGAACGAATGTGGAATTCCCTCTGAAAATGAGGTTTCGAAGTCCCTGGATGCTAAAGTATCAGATAATTGATAACATATTTTCATAACCTCATAATACCATAATTGATCCCTAAGTTAGTTTTTACAATAAAACTTTCTTGATTCATAAGTCCTAGCTTGGATTACTCGTACTCCCTAAAGCTAGTTAACTCATTGCCCATGCAAGAGAAAATATACTATCTTGTAATGCTCCAAACCCACTTTTAGTAACTTCTTGTTATCAACCCAACTTTATTACCAAGTCTATCCCTTATGCCAATGGTTATATTGGAGGATCTAGCTTACTTACTTTTGTGCATATTCAACTTTTGTCTACCTCGAGCTAGATTATTTTCCTTTTCCAATCAACTTGATGGTCTTTCTAGTTCATGTTTCCAACTAGCACACAAACTCAAAATCCCTTTACTAATGCCCTCAATGATTTACCATTAACTAATGAAGCCTCATCATACCATGCCAATAGTTCTTGAACATCTATTGCAACTAGTAAGTCCATTTTAGCTTATCCCTTCTCGACCTTCTATTTCGGTAACAGATTCTTGTGTTAAAAAAAGTTTCATACCAATCAACTCCATAAGCTATCTTTCCATCTAATACATATTGTCCCAAATTTTCATATGATAATAAGATATACTTCTCTTATACCCAAATAAATACCTTGTAATCCCTTGTATCAAGCCTCCGAATCATACTTAACTAAGAGTTTTGAACATATTAAGTTCCTTTCTCTTTCCAAAAAAGTAAACTTCCTTGGATACTTCTCTCTCATTCACACTTATCTTTGATAAAACCATTAAATTCAAGACACCTCCCTTTTTTTTTCACTGTCCAATTGGAACATAATCTCTTTACTAAGTTATATTTTACTTAAATCTTCTATAAGTCTTATCTTTCTCACTAAGAATTTCCATCTTGTAGACTTCTCCTTTGCCAATTTTCATGCATTTAGGCTCTGAAAGACTTTTGATTTTTCAAATTTGCCTAACTTGGATCTTCTCATCACAATAACGCTATGGATTTAATCTAGGTACTCTAAAATAATCCTTCATCTCAAACAAATAACACCTTGTTTTATCCCCTTTAAGTCCAAACTCATGCCTAATTATTTTGGCTTCCTTTAATGACATCAACTTAGCTAGATATTCCAAAAGAATTCTTCATATCATCACATATACTTTACCTACTCCATCAAGTCGTAGTATTACCCAAGTGATTATGACTTATGAATCATTTCTAAAATTCTTCTCGAAATGTTGGGTTTTTTAATATGTCAAAACTTTTAATGAATCCATAGTCTCTTCTTCTTGTCCTTATCAATCAAACAATTTTTTAACCTTATTTTCGAGAATGTGGCCTGTGAAGGAAATTATTTATACTGTCTCCAATTGCACTAACCAACACAAAATATAACATTAGTCCTAGATGAATTCTTGCCTTGACAATTTTATTCCTTGGCTTAAACATATACATACCTTTATTCCTAAATTGTCATAACTCTATGTAATTACATCAAGTTTTAAGATCTTTAAGCTGAGGTATATATATTTGTTTATTTCTAACATAATTTCCATGAGATAAACTAGTACCAAGTGACCTCATAATTTGTTTTATTTTATTTTCCTCATTTTGTAGTGTCGTACCTGATAATCCTCTTATAATAACTTCTAACGAGTCACTGACCTAGCATTAGAACATAACTGGTGCATTTATGCTAAACAAATATTTTAATGCACAACTATCATAAAACTTGTATTTGATAGAACATACCTAGCGATGACGAGGAATCCGTTCATGGGCCATAGGGACAATCTAGACTTACATAGTAAGTCAGTCTATAGAACCCAAAACCTGGTTCTGATACCAACTGTAACGACCCGACCCTTAAGGACTTAAGTTAGGCCGTTACTAAATACATGCATGCATAGAACTTAAAACGACACTCTTTTTATGGTGAAATAAATGCTAAATAAATAAGGTAAGGGCAAAAGACTTTCATTAAATTAAAATATTAAAAATAACAATAGAGTACCCATAAATCATAAATGATAATAAATAAGTCTAAAAACGATTCTTAATAGTAAGTTTCAAACATCAAAACTGAAAGTTAAGAAAAACATGAAAATAAATCTAGATCTCATGAATGGAAGCATAAAACTAATCCCAGTGGCTCGATCACGAAGTCTGCTTGTCCATCGCCGATGCATCTCTACCCTTATCTGAAACAACAACATGAGAAAGAATGAGTATAAAATACTCAGTAAATAACCCCACTACTGGGGTCAGGTTAGGCATCTATGTCCTCTAGATGTCTACCTCTAGCGGAACATATAAACTGTCCTAGTTCTCATGGGACACATACATACATGAAAAACTGAGTTCTATCCTACTATCTCTGGTGAATCCCGAAGGAAATACAATATCTTGTGAATCCCGAAGGAAATAAAAACTAGTGAATCCCGAAGGAAACACAATATTTGGTGAATCCCAAAGGAAACACAAACTGGTGAATCCTGAAGGAAACACAAACTAGTGAATCCGAAAGAAAACACAATATCTGGTGAATCCCGAAGGAAACACAAACTGGCGAATCCTGAAGGAAACAAAAATCTAGCGGGCTTTCTAACTAATCAGTAAAATTACTATCACAATCTCGACATCACATCTCAACATGGTTCTATAACATACATATACATCTTATCGTCGTGATTCTACAATCTACATATAAATTTCTTCATCATTGCTTTACAACATATGTATACATCTCATCCTCCTCAGATTCAGCAGGATCTCCAATAAAAATAATATACTAAAATCATACCAGTATTCAAACATCTCTATGCGCAACTAGCCTTTTAAACTTTCATAGCAACAAGGCATACATAAACATCAAACTATCAATATATCCTCAGTAAATCATATTTGTCAATACCTGGCTCCAGTCATTTCAAACCTCAGTCAATGAAGGCAAACATAAATATCATGCTAACTAATAATCCTCAATAAATCATAATTATCATTGTCGGGCACTAGGGAAGTTCTAGTAGTAAGATTACTTACTTCGATGTCAAAATCCATAACTAATCAGGCAACCAAAAATAATATAGATACTCAAGGTAATGGTCCTATCACAGAAATACAACCATTCAATTCCAGCCTAAATAACTAAATTTAAATCCTTAGACCCAAATCCAAAATACCCAAAAAGGTTTACCTAAACAGCCGTCGAAATTTCCCTTCCACGAAGCTAGACAACGCCTCAGAAATCTCTCAAAACTTTAATCTAGTCCCAAATGCAATGGGTATTAATCAAACCGAAACCAAAATTTAAAAGGGAAACAATTTAATCGATGAAATTCACCCAAAGTGTGAAACTCTTACCAAAACACTCAACCCAGCAGCAAAGGCACGGCGAAGGGGCGAATGAACGGCGAACAACGACAGCGGAACGAGTAGGGCAATGCACGGCTAGATTTGTGGCCGTGGGGAATAGGCCGGTGTTGCACAGTGAGGTGGCAGGTGGTTGAAGGTCGGCTGAAGAAGCTGATAGTTTGGACTATTGTACGCGCGAGAGCCGGCTAATATCGACAGTAAGGATAGACATGAGTGAGAGATGGAGATCGAGGTTTTTAGTGCGAGTGGCGAGCATACCTGCACGCGAAGGACGTCGACGCATGACTGGGACGAGCATCGAAGGGTAGCGACAGTGGACGGCAGCGATCGTCTCACGACGGTGTGTCGACAGCTAGAGCAATCGTTGGAAGGCGGTGACGGGGAGGCGTGGGAGAGATGGAGGTTGTGGGGGGTCATGGTGTTTGCACGGGAAGAAGAAGAAGAAAAAAAAAGGGAGAAAAGAAAAAGGAAGATGAAAAAGAAAAAGGAAAAAAAATAAAGAAATAAAAAGAAAAGAAAACAAAATAAAATATCTTATTTGATTTTATTCTATTATATTTTATCTTATTTATTTATTTATTTATTCTCTTTCTCCCAACTTTTAATCCATTTTCCCCTTAGAATTTTATATTAAAAAAGAATTTAACCAACCTCCTTCCAAAATTAAATTAATTCTTGACATTAATTTCAAATTAAATTTGTGTGACATAAAAAGTCCAATTTTCATGATTTTCCTCTAATTAAAGAATTTAAAATGAATCACCTGTTCTTAGCAATCAAATCGAAATAATTACACTTAAATTTCCAAAATTCGAAAAATGTCTTTTAATACTAGAAAATACTGAAATTACATTAATAACAAAATTCGGGGTGTTACAGTCAACACGTCATTTGGTCTCTGTCATTGGTTTACACCGTAAGATCATTCTATACTCCTTCATGGCGCCCTCAGAGCGTTCCCCTTCGGATTGGTTTTGTGCAGTTTGTGAAGGTAAGCTGGACTTCTAGGGCCTAAAATGACAGGTCACAAATACTGGAGATTGTTAAGTAAGTTGATGATCTCTTGGCTAAATCAATGATGGCTAGATGTTATAAGAGCAAGATTTGTTCTGGTATTAATGACTGGTTGAGAATTTCTCAATTTAGAGGAGAGATAACTGATCTTTCTTCAGCGGCTTCTGTCCTAAACGTTCGAAGCTTCATTGCGAAATTAGATGTCACACGGGATTCATATTAGTTTTACTAAAACCTTATTGGATGTTGTTTTGTTTTACAACGAGTATTTGCTTAAAACCTAACGTAGGTCAATGTATTTTTCTTTTCAGCAACTCATTAGTATTTCCATTTAAAGCTTTTAATATGACCGACTACTTATAGTGGAAAGAATCGTGTGAAACATTTTTCGTGGAAAATAACCTCGATCCCACTACTCTCTAAAAGAGGAGACAAGACAGTAAATCTGATTTATTGGTCTTCGAGACGTGTCTAGTAGAGAATAATGATTCTGCCTGGATCCTAGATTCAGGTGCTACCAATCATGTCAGTTTCTGTTACCAAGGATTCAGTTCCTGGCAAACATTGCCACAGGGAGAGATGACTCTTCAAATCGGTACTGGTGAGGTTGTTTCAGTTGTTACTATAGGCAGGTTGAAGTTATTTGTTGATAAGAAACGTTATCTATTATTGGATAATGTTTTTGTAGTTCTTCATATTAAGAGGAACTTAATCTCGGTTTCTTGTCTCATTTAACGAGGCTATACTGTCTCCTTTTCTGAGGATAAAGTGTTTATTTTCAAGAATGGAATGGAGATTGGTTATGGTTCAATGGAAAGTAACTTATATGTACTAAGACCGTTAGTCATAAAAGCCTTGAAAATCATTGTTTAACACCGAAATGTTCAGTACGACAACAACAGCTAAAAGACTAAAGGTTTCTCCTAAGAAAGAGGCCCATCTTTGGCATCTAAGATTAGGTCACATCAACCTCAATAGAATTGAAAAGTTGGTGAAAAGTGGACTTCTAAAGTGTTTAGAAGAAAACTCCTTGTCGGTATGTGAATCATGCCTTGAAGGGAAGATGACCAAACGACCTTTTACTGGAAAAGGTTACTAAGCCAAGGAAGCCTTGAAGTTTATACATTCAGACCTATGTGGTCCGATAAATGTTAGAGCTCGAGGTGGGTATGAATATTTCATCTTTTGCATAAATAATTATTCAAGGTTCGGGTATCTCTACCTAATGCAATGTAAGTCTGAAATCCTTGACAAGTTCAAGGAGTATAAGACTGAAGTTGAAAACTTTTTAGGTGAGAAAATAAAAACACTACGATCTGATCGTGGTAGAGAGTATATAGACCTCCAATTCCAGAACTATATGATAGAACATGGGATTGCGTCCCAACTCTCAGCCCCTGGTACACCTCAGCAGAATCATGTTTCAAAAAGGGTAAATAGAACCTTGGTTGACATGGTTCGATCTATGATGAGTTATGTTCATCTTCCAGACTCGTTTTAGGGTTTTGCAGTGGAGACTTCATGCTTTATCCTGAACAACGTTGCCTCAAAAAGTGTTTCTAAAACACCTTTTGAGTTATGGTGAGGTCGTAAAGGTAGTTTACGCCACTTCAGGATTTGGGGCTGCCCGACACATGTGCTATTGACTAACCTAAAGAAGTTGGAACCGCGTTCGAAGATTTGCCTATTTGTAGGATACCCCAAGGAAATGAGAGGTGGATACTTCTATGATCCGAGTGAGAACAAAGTGTTTGTTTCTACAAATCTTATTTTCTTGGAAGAAGACCACATGAGAGATCATAAGCCACGGAGTAAACTTGTTTTACGTGAGATCTTTAGTGAGACTGAGACTGCTGAGGGTTCAACAAGAGTTGTTGAACAGGCCGAGAAATCATAAAGAGTTGTTGACGTCAGAATAACTAGTCAACCAGCTCAAGAGTTGAGACTGCCTTGACGGAGTAAGAGGGTTATGAACCCACCGGATCGCTAGATGGGTTTGACTGAAGCCCAAAATTTCATTGCGAATGATGGGGTCGAGGATCCATTGTCTTTTAAGAAAGTAATGGAGGATGTTGACAAAGATGAATGAGTTAAGGTCATGAACTAGGAAATAGAGTCTATGTACTTCAATAACGTCTGGGAGCTTGTTGATCGACCTGATGGGGTAAGACCTATTGGGTGTAAGTGGATCTATAAGCGATAGAGAGGTGTAGATAGAAAGGTGTAAACCTTTAAGGCTAGACTCGTGGCAAAGGGATATCCCTAGGTGGAGGGAGTTGATTATGAGTAAACTTTCTCACCTGTTGTCATGCTGAAGTCTATTCAGATTCTCCTGTCCATAGCCACATTTTATGATTATGAAATATGATAAATGGATGTCAAGACTACCTTTCTTAATGGTAATCTTGAGGAGACCATCTATATGACTCAACCAGAGGGGTTCATAGTTCCAGATCAAGAAAAAAGTTTTTGCAAGCTTAATAGGTCCATTTATGGGCTGAAACAAGCATCTAGATCTTGGAACATCAAATTTGACACTACTGGCAAGTTGTTTGGCTTTGACCAAAACATTGATGAGCATTGTGTTTACAAGAAGATCATCACCAACTCAGTAGCTTTCCTGGTACTGTATGTGGATGATCTCAATGAGTTGACTATCTGATTGACATTAAGAAATGACTAGCTGTCCAGTTCTAAATGAAAGATTTGGGTGAAGCATAATACGTTCTATGGATCCAGATCTTTCGGGATTGTAAGAATAAATGGTTAGCCCTGTCTCAGGCATCGTACATTGATCAAATGTTGATCAGGTACAAGATGTAGGATTCCAAGAGGGGTTTCTTACCCTTCAGGCATGGAATCGTTTTGTATAAGGATCATTGTCTAAAGACACCTCAAGAGGTTGAGGAAATGAGACGGATTCCCTATGCTTCTGCTGTAGGAAGCTTGATATATGCAATGTTGTGTACCAGAGCCAACATTTGCTATGCAATAGGTATTATCAGTCGGTATCGGTTCAATCCAGGATTTGATCTCTGGATGGCGGTCAAGACAATCCTTATTTATCTTCGGATTACGAGAGACTACATGCTTGTGTATGGAGATAAGGATATGATCCTTACAGGATACAAGGAATCAGACTTTCAGACCGATCGAGATTCTTGTAAATCAAAATGGGGCTGAGTGTTTACTCTGAATGGAGAAGCTGTGGTTTGGCAAAGCATCAAGTAAGGATGCATCACAGACTTTACTATGGAAGCTGAATACGTAGCGGCTTGTGAAGCAGCTAAGGAGGCTTTTTGGCTGAGGAAGTTCCTTTCAGTTTAGAAGTTGTTCCAAATATAGATTTGCCTATCACTCTTTATTGTGATAACAGTGGGGCTGTGACAAATTCGAAGGAGCCTCGAAGTCATCATCGGGGTAAGCACAAAGAACGAAAATATCACCTGATCAGGGAGATTATACATCGCGCTAATGTGATAGTCATGAAGATCGCATCAGAGCACAACGTTGCTGATCCCTTTACAAAGTCCCTCACGACTAAAGTGTTCGAGGGTCACCTGAAGAGTCTGGGTCTACGGGACATGCAACATATTTTCTAGAGCTAGTGGGAGATGATGCTAGTGTATGCCCTAGTTTATTGTATATTGTACATTTTATATTGTATTGTACATTAGTTTCCCGTGTCATTAGGAAAAGTGGGAGATTGTTAGAATTGGTGTCCTAATTCTCTAGGAGTCTCGTTGTTTTGTAAAGATACACATTGTCTGATGAATAAAATAATAATTATTTAATTCTGGCATTTACTCATATCCAATAAACAAAGCTCCTTGGTAATCTTATGTGAACTTAAGCATGTATTTGTGATATATAAGTAGATCATGACTTAAGTGATAACCTAGATAGGCCTGTAGTATAAGAATTAAGGTGGGATACCTGATCCTGGTGACACTATGGATACGATCCATTTTATAGAGGTTTGCAAGAATTGTAAACTACTTTAGATGGTAGATCATGGCCATTCATGTGGAGAGGTGCGAGTGGGGGTGTCCTATACAAAGAGTTTGTATAAGACCTGGATCACGAGATGACTAGATTCTGTATATAATGTCGTTCATACTAGAGACTTACATCTCACATAAACGACTATTGGTGACACGACCTCAATCTTGAGTATTTTGAGAACTTCTACCTTTGAGAGCCGTCATTTGCTTAGTATGGGTGAAAGTTGCCAAATTGCCAACTCAACATACCTACCTTTTTGAGGACTTGTCTGATCTGGGAGCTGGGAACTCAATCCACAAGATGGAATTCACTCTTTTCCCGAGCAAGCTAAGTAGAGAGATTGCTTCCTTGGCTGATTTTGAGGCTTGAACATAGTGGCCACAACTTCTCTTTGGAAGAGATGACTCAGTCATAGTTGGACTATGACTTATGTTCATTAGAGGGATCAAAGGTACTTAAGGAGTTAGATATAACTACAGGGACATAACGGTTATTGGCCCAGCTGTACTTACGAGCGAACTGTGAAGGGTTATCGCACTCCTGATTGGTTAAGATAGACTCATAAGATATCTGTGGTAAGAAGAGTTCAGTTGTCGGTCTTTAATGGAGTGCCTAACAGTTAACGGTTGGTGGATCCCGTGACTAAAGAGTTTAGTCAGTTATTCATGTACCATTAGAATTTCGAGCTACAGATGCATAAGGTCTCTTTGATAGCTCAATGGATTCAGGTGAGGATCAGTTCTTGCTGTTGATTTGAAATGTTTAATTGACAAGAGGTAATTCGATTATATATAATATGATCGGTATAATATATGAGATACATCTAGTGGAGGATTAATGTAAATGAGATTTATATAAGAACCATGGAATAGAAAAAGAACTATGGTTTATATGTTTCATGAGATGAAATATTAAAACTATAGATTATAAATATAGTATGATAAGTTGGTTATCATTTATATTTATAATAATATTAA
Organism: Benincasa hispida; assembly: GCF_009727055.1. Lineage (NCBI taxonomy): Eukaryota > Viridiplantae > Streptophyta > Magnoliopsida > Cucurbitales > Cucurbitaceae > Benincasa > Benincasa hispida. Next base: position 47,522,810 of record NC_052356.1, on the reverse strand, counting down.
TTATTGGATAATTAAATCTTTTTCTAATAACTAATTGATTGAGAGGTTATTGGTGGTTCATGGTAACCGTGAGATAAAAAGAAAATTATTTTCTTAATTTTAGAAAATTTATTTTCCTAAATTATTTTCCATTAATCTCTCAGAAAATGGAAGTCACAGAAGTTGTCAAGTAAATACAAATTTACTAAGCGACAACTTGTTTTAGTAAATGATCATGTAGTGATTTTTATGCGACAGACACGGAACTAAGCGATGAGCTAAATGATCGCTTAGCTTTTGTTAGACGATCGCTTAGCTTTCGCTAAACGATTGGGCATTGACCTATACGATAGGTTTCAGTGATCTCCCACTTACCTAATCATGGACACGATGTTTGTTTCCTCTTTCTTTTGCCTCAAACAAAGTCCACACAGAGCCCACCCTCTGGATTCTCACACCTAGAATACCAAGGTAACCTTCTTGGTGGTGTCATACTCAACTCAATGCCATCGAGGTTTTGTGGAGGCTATTCATATTGCTAGGGTGTTTTTGACCGAGCCGATGCAGTATTCGTGCTGCGGAGCGTTCGTGTTGTTCAAGCGTTCGAGGTTGCTATGTTTAAGCCTTCGTGAGCAAGGAGCGTGGAGACGAGTCTACAAATGTTTGTAGCATTCTCCCTTTTTATTTGTACTTTCATGGTGTAATTTCTGTGTTGATTGCATAACCATTTGTTTTTGTGTATGACTGTAATTATTAATGTTCATACATGATTGTAATTTGGAATGATCTATTCCGCTGCTCATGGAAATCTTCAAGATCGATTTCTTTCAATCTTCAAGTGACATACCCGAGGAAGATGATAAGAAGGATTGATTCCAGTTGTCAAATTGTCCTTGAGATCCGCATTTGATGTTAAAGTGATCCTTCCATCCATGATTGTTGTAATTCCTTTGGAAGCCACTAATTGCATTCACTCTAGCTTGTGGGCAAGCTTCGGAGGTATGTCTCGCCATTCCACATGCTTTATATACCTTAACTTGAGGGATACCACCTTGAGCAACTTGAGTAAAAAGGGACACAAGGTTAAAAACCTGAGATCTCAACTCATCTCATTTTTTTGAGCAATGTCGTGTTCGAGAGTCATTGAATCGAAATTCTACGACATTTCCGCCATGGTTGAAATTACTTAACTAGCTTCAGTGGACATTTTATTTACTAAAGCCCCTCTGGCGGCAGCATCTATGTTGCTCCTCTTCGATGGAAGCAACCCTGAATAGAAATACTAAATAAAGTATTAGTAAAAAATTTGATGATGAGGAAAAGAAGTACAAAGTTGCTTATACCTTTCCCAGTATTCATAAAGTGACTCTGCTACTAATTGCTTAATACCATAAATTTCTTTTCTTATGTTATGAGCTTTAGATGTAGAGAAAAACTTTTCTAAGAGGTTACTCTTTTCATCTCTATCCATGCACACACACAATTAGTAAACTAATGAGTAGGAGTTTGCAAACTTCATTTTGACTCTTTTTTATATGTTAGTAACCTTCTTCTTTTTTTCTTTTCTTTTTTTTTTTTTTGTCAATAGGCCCTATTTTATTCCACTTTGTCTAGATCTTCTAAAACAAGTTGGTTATTCTCTAGACCAAAAGTTGTCCTAATAGAGTGACAAAGAAAATCAAGTAGACATTAAATTTTTAGAAGTCTAAGATTCTTAATAAACATAAAAACAAAACATTCGATATTCTTTTCATGAAATTAAAAGGAGAAAAATGGGTTCAGTATTTTGTTTGAAAATTTTAAAAACTAAAATTTTGCTTGTATCTTGCTGAAATGCGCACGCCATCAAAATTTCATTGATAAGAATCAAGTGATCCTGTAAAAGTCAATTGAAAATATAAAATAAAATGAATGTGATTATTTTATTTTGTGTTTTCATCCATTTAGTCAATCATGCATTTATTCATTCATTACCAAAATGAGTAAGGAATCAAAGAATAGTCTTTTGGAGCAGAAAAAAGAAATCATGAAGAATCATTTTTAATATGAAAGACATATTTCATCAAGAAGTTAAAAATTCATAATCTCATCATAAAAAAGACATCATCCAAATATTAGAGCCATATTCAAGATATCAAAATATCAAAATCGCAAATCTAAATTTAACCCGAGCTCAGATGCTGAAAGGTTCCAAACATACGTTTATATCATCAAAGATCAAATAAATATATAAATAAATAAGCTATTTTTTTAGAATTTTCTCAATAATAACAAAAACATGCAATGTTTCCTACTCCATGTCTCTGACGCCAATAAAAAAATAATTGAGAAAAATAACAAAAATGTAATTTATAAAGAAAACTCTCCACATTCTTTTTCTTTTTTTACGTTTTGAGGAAAACAAATCCTTATTTATTTATTTTGCAATATACACCGAAATTTTGTATTGCTAAATTAATGAATGTCATGAACTGAATTTTGGAAATGGGCTCTTAGGCTTATGTTATGCCATAGACCATAGTGTTTTGATCTGAGTCAAGTTTGGGTCTTCACATTTTGGAGACGGGTTGGGCCGGGCTGCCCAATAATGAAAGTGATTTACATATGAATTTTTCACATCATTTCTTACTCTTTTGACTTTCTTTATTTATAACTTCAAATGAAATTAGATGTTACATAACATAATTGTAACGATTTTCTTTCATGTACGGAAAGCTTTAGGAAGTAAGTTTTCTCATCAACAAATATACTATTTTTAGTATCATGGAATGTTAACCTCGCAAACAAGCTTCCGAAGATTGGACTTGATGGAATCGGTGGAAGGTTCGTGAGCGCAAGCAGGAAACAAACCCAAATCCCAGTTTTAGAGAACTTACAATTTTTGCATAATCATTATGCAATAAAATAAAAATCATAGCATGTTAATTATGAATAAAAGAGAAAAGGGATGAGAAAACCCTTATCTTTGAAGAACCCTTCTTCAAATGAATTCTCTTGAATCTGGAACAATCACCATCAAAATGATTATCAAATGACCACGAACTCGAAATCCTAATTTAAACACCACCAATTAGAGCCTTTTGTATTCTCTAGGATGAGAATCACAGAAGTTTGTGGACTCTGTGATTTTTGGAGAGAGAAGAGAGATTGGAAAAAAAAATTTCCCAGAATTTTTCTATGTCACCTCCTCTTCGTCAAAACGAAGACGAAGATAAAAAAACATTTCAACCACTCACTCACACTACGTGACTTGAAAGAGAATAGGGGAAGTTATTTCACTCTCTAAACAAAATTAAAAAATTAAAATAAATAATTTTAATCTATATATATATATATAACCAACTTAAAATATGTCTACATATATGTATATAACTATATGTTATATCATATATAACATATAAACTATGGTCTAATATTGTATCACATATAATATAACATATAGATTTAATTCTTTCAACAACGATATTTAATATAAATCCCATTTATATTAAATTTAATTATATGAATCCAATTCCCATAATTAATATTTGAATCATATTCAAATATTTATTTTCTCTCATATAAACTTTATAATGTATCAAATACATTATAGTGATTATATCATATATAATTAAACTAATTTAATTATATCACATATAATTAATTCTCTCAATTAATTTAAACAATTCAAATTAATCCAAAATTGATTCTCATTTAATCCCTGTTGAGCTACAGACAATACCTCATGGATCTATAGCTTGAAGCTCCAATGGTATTTGAATAATTTATTTAAACTCCTTTTAACTTTTGGGCATTCCACTAAAGACCGACAGTTAATGGATGTTGAATAATTAATTAAACTCCTACGAGTTTTAGGGCACCAACCCCAATAGGACCGACCTTGACTGAGTTTAAGCCTTCATTTTTTAGGTCAAGCCGGGCCAGGTCGGCTCAATGATGAAAGTGAGTAACAATATCATTGGATGGATTTGAGAAATCCAAACACAGTAGTGATGCAATAGCAGCCACTTCAGATAACTTGGAGACACGAATTTACATTCGTGTAGCCGTTGGCACATATCATGAAAATATTCAAATTCTAACTACAAAGATCTTTATTGCCTTGGCCCATGATGACACTAAAATTGTGCTATCTTGCTCTGCTTAATTCAAGATCATTTTTTTATTTTATGTGTTTATTTCCTAATTTTACAGGTATCGAGCACAATTTAGGTAGAGCCCGACCTTAACACCAATTTTTGATTAAAATGTGCTTATTTAGAGATTTAGAGTGTCAATTAAGACAAGAAACACAAAATGGATAGAAAAATGGGTTGGCGCCATGACGCTCTAGACTCGAGAGCACCTTATTATAAACATGAAGTAATGTCGTAGTGTTACGACACTTGACAAACAGGATGCGTGCGGTAGTGCTGCAGTGTTAGCACTATGCTGCAATACAACGCTTTAACATGAGGCACCAATTTCATTCGGCGCTTTGATTATTATTGGGTGATTTCAAGATTATATCTAGGTTAAGGTACGATTATCTAGCTCGGAATTTGAGGTTTAATTCTTGATTTGCAAACTTATGAAGTTATGGACAATTTTATCTTGTAATTTTATAATCTAATGATTTCTCATCTTGTTCTTATTCTTTTTACTGAATATGTTTGGGATTATCTAACAAATTAACTAAATATGTCTAGTTATAGGTCATAGATCTACATTTCATATGAAATCGTTAAGTTCTTAGATCGCTAAATGACAAAGTGTTAAGTTAGGGTTGTAAATTGATTAGGCAATTCCAAACCATTAGCATTCATGTAACTAACCTAGGTGAGATTTCGAACTCTTAATTAGGCAATTTCGAATTAATTTGTTCGCCTAAACAATGACCCTAGATCGTAATACTAATTTATTTGCATATTTAGGATGCTTTTCATCTAAATACAAAGATTGATTTGATAAGTAGGATGTCCATTTAGCTTTTCTAAATCCGAAAGGTTAAGTTTACAATTGTATGATCACAAGTAATTTGTATGATTAACCGATGGTTGAGTTGTAAATTAAGAATAACCTCAACATAACCCGTGCTAGATATTTTGACTCATTGATATTTCAACTTGACCAATTATTAATTTGCACACTTTTTCATAAATGCTTTCCTTTACAATTCAAGCAATCAAGACCATTTCAAACTCCTCCTTCAATTACCTAGCAATAAGTATTTTTAACGAAAATTTGAATGACTCTCTATAGAATGACCTATTTTTGTGCTTATACTATGAAATTAGAGTAGGAAGTGAAACATTATTTGATCCCATCGAATGCCTCGACAACTTTTGATTCATCAGTTTGCGATAATGTACTCGCAAACATTATTGTTGATAATAGAAACAATGACACTAGATTTAGGATGAGTGATTTTGCAATCCTCATTATGTATGTCTTTTTATTTTTTTTTTATAAAAAAATCTATTATGTCATTTCTCATCACCCATGTTCACATACACCGTTTTTTTAAACTTCTGATTTAAAAAAACTTGAGTTTTTCTTTTTGCTTGTTTTTAATATTCAAAAGTGGTGTGTTTCATTAGAATTGACTTTAGAGTTATGAGAAAAAAATGTGTGTTTTATAAAAACGTAGTATTAGTTTGATAGGTCCTTTTATTATTATTATTATAATACTTTTTTATTAAAAAAAAAGGAACATACCAACACCTACGAACTGGCCTCCATCTAAATGTAAAAGTTCCTTGCATTTATTTGACTGATATCTAGACAAAAGCCACACATATAAGTTATTAGACGCAGAAAAAGCAATAGCAGTGCAGGTCGGCGAGAGTAGCGAGCCGTGCGATTCCATTCGCATATTAAAAAAAAAAATGAAAACTTATAGAGATGAACATAAAGCACAACCTCCAAATTTTTTGGAATTTACGGGAGATATAAATAAATGTGGATATCAAATTATATTTAAAATTCCCACTTCCACAGCCAAAATAAGTAATCAATCATAAAATAACAAATAAAGGGGATAAGAGAAAAAGAGAACAACACCAAAAAAGTAAATTGATTTATCCTAAAGTCAGGACTACATTCAGTCTTCTGCAACTGCAGGTTCTATCATTACAACAAATATCACATACCATATCCTTAAAACATGCTATCGTAGACTTTTATAGTGGTACAACCTAAGAGGTTTTGAGCACCTAAGAAGTAGAACCAGACGTTGTGGTGAAATGTGTTGAAATTATGGTTTTGTCTCTAGGGGCATTTTTGTCTTTTTTATTGTACCCTAGGGTTTACCTTTTCTTTATTTAAGCTTGTGGTCTGTTGTATTTCTTTGTATCAGTTTTCTAATAAGAATCCTTTTATCCCGTGGTTTTTCTCCCTGTTTAGTGTTTTCCACGTAAAATATTGGTGTGCTATTTTTCTTTCTCTACTATGTTTTTCATCATGGTATCAGAGATGGAGACGAAACCCTGGCCACCATTGAGGAAAATCCAATAGGAGAATCCCAAACCAATAACCCAAATATAACCAGTATTATCCAAAAAGCCATTGACAGATACTTCCAATCTCTTCTTCCCCACTTTCGTGAAGATTAGCCATCGCCGCCCTACCAATCGTTGGCCGATTCCTTCGAAGACGGAATGACCAGTCGCCAGACCCAGCGACCCAGCAGCAACCCATCTGGTTCGGTCGCGCTCAGAGGAAGACGACCAGCGACCAGCCGAACGAAGCCGAGATCTGTCTGGTCGCTCTCAGACACAACCGAACAACGCCGACCAGTCCAGATCTACGATGCCCAGCAACGACCAGTCCAGATCGACCGTGCTCAGTAGTTTCTACCTGTTGCCGTTGCCGCTAGTTTTCTCTTCTCAGATCGGTGCCTCATCTCAGACACTGCCGCACCAAAAGATAGATAGAAGAAGTGTGGGTGTTTTCCAGCCAAATATGAGCAATCGAATGGGGCAGTTTTCGCCGATCATAGGTGAGTTTGGAGGAGGAGATTCTTCATCATATCACCTGGACCAAGGAAGTATAATCCAAGATCAAGTTACCCAATTGCAGTTGCAGATTAAATGATAGAACGAGATGTTTCAGCAACAGCTAGCTGCTATTGGGGAAGCCCTGGGATTGACATCCAAGATCCAACCAGATTTAAGTCCATATCCTGAAAAACTCGGTAACTTCATTCCTTATTTACCCCTCAAATTTATGTTCTCGAGCTATAGGCAATTCTTCTAGCTTTATTATAGGAGAAAAGTTGAATGGTGATAATTACTTTTCTTGGTCCCAATCGATTAAAATGGCCCTTGAGGGCCGTCACAAATTTAGATACCTGATAGATGAAATACCAAAACCAAGTATCGGTAATCCCTCAGAGCGAATGTGGAAAGGAGATGATTCTTTGTTGAGATCGATTTTGATTGGAAGTATGGAACCTCAGGTTGGAAAACCATTATTGTATGCAGCTACAACCCGTGATATTTTGGAGGCAGCCCAAAAAACTCTACTTTAGGAGACAGAATGCCTCTTGTGTATATACCCTACGTAAGCAGGTCCATGAATGCAAATAGGGAACAATGGAAGTTACTGCTTGCTTTAACAAGTTGTCTCTCTTGTGGAAAGATATCGATTTATGCCGTGAAATGATTTGGAACTATCCTTGTGGAGGAGTGTTAAATTATTAGTCTGAAGAAACGGATCGCGTGTATGACTTTCTTGCAGGACTCAACTCTAAATTTGATACAGTGTGAAGTCGTATATTGGGGACCAGACCTATACCATCCCTAATGGAAGTCTGTTTTGAAGTTCGCCGGGAGGAAGATAGGTCAAAGGCCATGAACAGTACACTTGTACCGCCAACAGATTCTGTTGCTTTCAAAACATCTGGCCCTGTACAAGATAAACAGAGTAGTGGGAGGAAGAAGTCTATATGAGTCCTCCCCCAGAATTCGAGAAACAGTTTAATTATCGAGTTTGCAGATTAAGAAAGTCCTTATATAGGCTAAAACAGTCACCAAGGGCCTAGTTTGGCAAGTTTACTATGTTTGTAAAGTCGCAAGGATATAAACAAGGTCATTCTGATCATACTCTGTTTACTAAAAGGTCAGTATCCGGAAAAATTTCAGTTTTGATTGTTTATGTGGATGATATTGTTATTTCAGGCGATGATACCTCAGAGATTGACCGATTGAAGGCAAAGATGGTTGAGGAATTCGAAATCAATGACCTTGGAAAACTAAGATACTTCCTTGGAATGGAAGTAGCTCGATCGAAAGAAGGAATTTTAGTTTCCCAATGGAAGTATACTCTAGACTTGCTTAAGGAAACAGGTATAATGGGTTGCAAACCAATTGATACTCCTATAGAAGGAAATGCAAAGTTAAGTAATATGAGTAAAGGTGTTCCAGTGAGCAAAGAAAGATATCAGTAAGTATGTTAAGTCAGTTCATGTAGTCTCCATACGAAGAACACATAAGGGCAGTGGAGCGCATTTTGAGATATATGAAAATCTCTCTAGGGAAAGGCTTGATGTTTAAGAAAACTGAAAGATGATACATCGAAGTTTACACCGATGCTGATTGGGTAGGATCTGTAGTAGACAAAAAATCAACATCAGGGTATTGTACCTTTGTGTGGGGCAACCTTGTTGCATGGAGATGCAAAAAGCAAGGCGTTATTGCCAGAAGTAGTGCCGAGGCAGAATATAGGGCCATGAGTCTGGGAATCTGTGAAGAGATTTGCCTTGAAAAAGTTTTGGAAGACCTTGATCAAGAGCATTTCAGTCCAATGAAACTCTACTATGATAATAAAGCAGCTGTACCCTTCATTATTATATTTTGCAACGATATTTCAACGGTTTAGAATAACTTTCATCGAGGGGTGATCGACTATTCCTCCGTTGAACCAAGACTATCTTGACTAGATACTATCACCTAAATAACTCTAATTCCTATAGTAACTGAGTTATCGCTACTTTGGTCAATAATTTACTAACACATAGTAATTCTCGTAAGTGTGACCCTCCATTTCCAGACCTCAAAGATCGGAATCATTATGCTCCCGAAGTTGGAAAGACAAGAATGAAAACGGACTTGAGAGACCCTATCAATTTCTAGAGTTTGCGGAGTTCCGAATCCCATAATATAGCCGTCTGATTGGTATGTTCGGTCCAGGGCGGACATGCAGACGCATTATAGGAATCTCACGGTGCGACCTAATGGAAGAGACTGTAGGATTTATTGACACACTTCCTTCTCCCACTTACTATGAACAACTTCCTCGATTCACCTTGATATTGACTCATGGAAATACTCTCCGAACGGAGTCTGGTCCCAGGGCAGCCCAAAGCCAAGCATGAATCTCACGGTGTGAACTCTTAGGGACGCTAGAGCTAAAAGTACATTACTTCTCTCCAGCTGAAGTGTTTTAGACGGTTAGGGTATAAAATACTTAATGATACATTTCGGCTAACTAAACATATCCTAAGTCTAGGTGATCTATCCAAGTATAACTTTTATACTGGATTTTTAACCTACGATGTCTAGGTGATAAACAAATTTTATTACCTTACACTGCTCACGCATGCTCATAAAACCAGTTTAACCTAACTCAAACGTCGGCTCGATCTCCAGGTAGTAGGTGTTCCTGAACTGTCAACTTAAAAACCTTCAACCTTAGTCATTTTATCTGACTTTTTGCCATGATCTTGCCGGATGAGTTTTCTTGTAACTTCAGTTTTACAAGATATCGACCTATTTTCTATAAAAATTGGGATTGCTCGAAGGTTAAACCTAAGTGAGTATGCATCTTATATTTATTATAGATTTTAGAAGTCTAGGTTATTTTCTAACAATTATGAAATAAATTATAACAATTATAACCCTAGAGCATTCATCTATAACATGCTTCATTCAATCAAACATGATTTAATATAACACTTATATTAAAACTAAGCATGCATAGTATATATTTTATAACACTTATAAGATATAACAAATGCATGTCACATGCTTTTCCTATGGTGTGCATATAGTATATAACAAATGTATATACTATATGCACATATAATCAAACAACATTATACATCACATGCATAATAGGTAAACAACACTAAAGTGAACCATCTTGAACCGAAATCGGCTTCAAACACTTTGAACCATCTTGAACCGGCCAAAAAACTCTCGAACCGGCCCAAAAACTCCAAAAACCAAGTTGAACCGGTCAAACAGGCTCAACCAGGTCAAACGAACCAGTCCAGACCGGCTGGACTGGTTGGTCAACGAACGTTGGCACAGTGAACGGAGGCACGGAGTGGGTCGGGCGAACGAAAATCGTGGGTCGCGAGCAGGCGGCGGGTCGGATACACGGGTCGCGGGCGAACGGCGCACGCAAGGTAACTTCGGGTGGAGAGCCGGGTCGGGTCGCGGGAACGGGCCAGATATTTTGTCGACAGCTAGTGCACACGAGTCTTCTCCTAACCAGGTCAGATCTCGGGTTGCGAGTCGGGTTTGGTGGCCAAATTCGGGACTGTCAGCCAAAATTCTCAAATTTTGCTGCTGTCCTCTCTCCTGGAATCAAGAAATTACAGTCTGATTTCAACTCTAATGACTCCAACAAATTTATAGACCCTTTTTCACACATTAATGCTCATAAATATGTGAACAATTACAAATTTCCACAAGAAATTTAAAGAAAAACAATGCCAAAATCATAATAAACCCACTTTAGTCCACATTTCATTCAACACTTGAATAAAAAGAAAAAAAACGCACCCACCAAAAGCAATTAAGCGTAATTAAAGCATGCTCTGATACCACATGATGGAACACAATACATATGCAACAGAATTAGGATCTAATGACACTGTAATTGCTTTTAACTTAAAGGAAAAAATGCATGCAATTGTTGGAAAAAAATAAAACAAATTACCTTTGTAGCTCCCAAAAAACACTCTTCCTCACTAAATCTCGACCCAAACACGAACGGACCACCACTAGATTTGACCTAGTATCCTCTGGACTTAGAATCGGGTTGTGGGACTCGGTGGATGAAGAAAACCCGAGAGAGAGAAAGAGATTGAAATGAAGATAGAATTTGGGTAGGGTTTGGGTTTGTTTCAGCCCAATTTTGAAAACAAAAATTAGCAAATTGTAAAAACTTTTTCAACTAAATAGAAAATCCCAATTTATAGAAAAAAAACCATGCAACAATTGCATGAACCAAATCCATAAAAACCCAACACCTATAATCCACTATCTTAGTGGGTTTAATGTCTCCACTATAAGCCAACACCTAGCCCACTATTTTGTTAGTGGAATTATCTAACAAAAGTTTGGATTTTCCCACTAACTATAGTCAAAGGGCAAAATAGTCATTTGGTCAAAAGTCAGACTTTGACCAAAAAGTCTACATTTTGACTTTTTATGATTTTTCCGTGTTGACTAATTTTGACCTCCTGAGCATGAATCCGCATTCATTTTCTTGAAATTCAGATCACATTTGAATATAAGGTCGGTCAAAGTTTGACTTTTCAAAGTTAAAAGTCAACTCTTTGACTTTTTACATCTTTGACCATTTCCATTATTTCCGAGCTTTCGAATATGAACGTATTCATATTCTTGATATTTAAATCACATTTAAATATTAAAGTTGTATCTCTAAACTGAAAAACCGACCACTATATCACATATACTTGTCGGTTTCTCTCTCTTCACCTAATTCGAACAATTCGAATTATTCTATCATACTGTTCTAAGTTTATTCCATATGAGCTAGTAGGGGAACCTAATGGACCTATAGATCATGGGCTCTAACGATCCGAGATTAGCTAGCTAAACTCTTTAGACGGAGCTAATCAACATTCGTTAACTAATGGGTCATTCCACTATAGTTTCGTAGTTACACTCCCCTCACTTTAGACATATTTGTGTCAATTTGATATAACCATGATTAGTAAGCTAATCCTTCACATATTATTCATAATATCGGCTGGGTCATAAAAACCGTTTTACCCCCAAGACTACATCTTGTTCCTAAAGTTTCACTGATTCTCTAATGAACAATTGGTTTAATGTCCAACCTATAAATCGAATCCCTCTTAGGTCAAGGAGAGGGTGGGGCCCCTTGTTCAAGACCTGGATTCAGAACTAAAGGGAACAACCTATCTACTATCCTTATAATGGGTAAGAGTGAATTTCGTCTTGCACCCTATGTTCCCAGCTATCCACCCGATCTTACCCCTAAAATGAGAGGCTTATTGGGCCAACGATGATGATCTGCCCTCCCCTATGCAGATCTAAGGATAATTCCGAGTGAACAGGAGTTCATAGTTAGCTAGGGATTAAGATTAAGTTACCTAGGTCATCAATTAACGAAATTGTCAGTTTTATACATAAAACGACATTGAGAACGTAAGAAGTGAATATTTCATGGTTCAGTTTTATGCAAATTCATTGCATAGGATGTCCTCACTCACATATCTCTATATGAACGATTCAGGATCACATCGTTTGTACTAACTACAAGTGGGCTGCATTCATAGTGTCCCTAGAATAAGGCGCCCAACCTTATTCATATACTATAGACCATTTTGGCTCTATATTTGAACTTGATCCACATTTATGTCACTACATAAAGTTATACCTTAGTTTGTTGGATTCAAGATTACAATTTCAATAACAAATTTATCAAAAAACAAAACAGAATATGTTTATTAATTTACAAACTACGAGTTTTAGGACATAAAATCCATCACACGAAATTACATTGCTTTTCTGCGACAAGGGATGAAATTATTGGACTTCTTTAGTGCTTTTGAGAGAGGCAAAGATTAAAGGCAGAGAGATTTTTTAGATGGAGTGAGATTGATCTTTTTGAGAGAGTTCTATAAAAAATACATATACTTTCATTCTCTATCTATTCACAACAGACATATGAAAGAGGAGGGAGAGGAGTTGCTTAACTCCCTCCCAATCGTGTAGAATAACTTCCCTATAATGGGGAGTTATAGTATTAATATTATATTAATAAAATAATATTAATAACAACATTAATAACATAACATATGGTTGATTAATTAACCATTAATTAATAACCATATATTATGCATCTTAATCCTATTAAAATACAACTCTCATAACCTATAGGTTTAATATGAATCTCATTTATATCAATTTTAACCTATAATATTTAATGAATCTGATTCATGCAAATAATATTTGAATTTTATCCAAACATCTCTCACATATTATATAGTTTTAATTATATGTCATATCTATAATTAACTATATACTATAATGTACTAATATATATTATACTTTATATTAATCACATTAATATAATTAATACCTTTAATTCCCTTAAATAATTTGAACAAATAAAGTTATTTCAAAAAAAAATTATCCGTTGTTTTATCCTTAATTAGCTAGCAAGGGACCCTTTAGATCTATAGATTAGAAGCTCTAATGATATGAAATTAATTAATTAAACTCTTTAATTGAATTAATCAATATTCATTAACTGTCGTCACTCCACTAAAGACCGACAACTGCACTCTTTGCACTGTAGATATATTTTTGTGTACATGGATATAACCAATCAATAGTAAGTCGATCCTTCATGAATTGCTCATGACTACATCTGGGTCAAATTATCGTTTTACTCTTGTAGTTACATCTAACTTTTTAAGTACCATTGATCTCTCTAATGAACAATTAATTATAGTCTAACTATAAACTAGAACTCTCTCTAGCCAGTGAGAGTGTGAGGTGTCTCATTGTTCAAGACCTAAAATCAGTCAGCGAGTTTGACATTTCTCCCCCATACAGATTAAAGGATCGCCTTCATAGGTAAGAGTTTATAACTCACTCAAGATTAAGGTCAAGTCACCTATGGACATCTTAGTAAAATGTAAATCTCTTCCAGTAACAATGTTTCAAAGAGAGACTAACCATTTCATGGTCCAGTCTTATACAAACTCTTTGTATAGGATACTCCCACTCCTCCATATAAATGATCAGGATCAGATCAATTGTAACACTTTACAACTATGGTAACAATTACAAAGTAGGTCGTATCCGTAGTGTCATCAGGATAAACTACCCAGCTTTATCCATATACTACAGACCGTTGAAGTTATTTCTTAAACATGATCTGGTTGTATGTCAACTACATACATGTTAAATTACATAAAATAACCTTGGATATTAGTTTATTGTATTGAGTTAATGCAAACTAAATGTTGAAATAAAATAACATTTTATTTTATTAAATAAATAATTTATAAATTATGAAACCCATGAGATTTAGGGCATCGACCTCAATAGTTCTAATCAATCTAGGACTGAGTTGAACGAATATTTAATCATGACTTTTCCTGTTAGATATTCAGCTTAACCTTATCTTAGAACTTAATGTTATTAGTGTTGGGATTGGTATCCTAATTCTCTCAGACTCTCATAGTTTGTAAACTGTACACATTGTTATGAATAAAATAAGAGTTATTTTATTTTGCATCTACTCATATCCAATAAATAAAGCTCCATGGTTATTGTATGTAAACTTAAGCATATATATGAGATATACAAGTGGATCATGCCTTAAGTGATAACCTAAAAAGATTTTTAATATAAGGGTTAAGGAGGGATACCTGATCTTGGTGACACTACGAATACGATCTGCTTTATAGAGGTTTACAAGTATTGTGAACTACTACAAATGGTATATCCTGACCATTCATGTAGAGACATGCGAACGGGGGTGTAGTATACAAAGAGTTTGTATAAGATCGGATCACGAGATGACTAGTCTCATTATATAACACCGTTGATACTTTAGACTTACATCTCACCTAAATGACCATAGGTGACATGACCTCAATCATGAGTGTTTTGGGAACTCCTGCCTTTGAAGGCAGTTCTTTGATTAGTATGGGTGAGAGTGGCCAGATTTCCAACTCAACATGCCTACCATTTTGAGGTTTTGTCTTATTTAGAGGCTGGAAACTCAATTACACAAGATGGAATTCGCTCTTTCCCCGAAGTAGGGGTAAGTAGATAGATTGCTCCCTTAAGGGTTGATTCTGGGTCTTGAACATAGTGACCACAACTTCTCTTTGGAAGAGAGGACTCAGTCATAGTAGTACTATGACTTATACTTATTAAAAGAATCAGTGGTACTTAAGAAGTTAGATGTAACTACAGGGGTATAATGGTTATTGGCCCAACTATACTTATGAGCGATCTGTGAAGGGTTATCGCACTGATGATTGGTTGATATGGACACAAAATATATCTGTAGTAAGGAGAGTGCAGTTGTCGGTCTTTAGTGGAGTGCCTGGCAATTAACGGATTATGGATCCCGTGACTAAAAAGTTTAGTCAATTATTCATGTACCATTGGAATTTCAAACTACAGGTCCATAAGGTCCCATTGGTAGCTCAATGGATTCACTTTGAGAATCAGTTCTTTGTGTTGATTTGAAATGTTCAAATTGACAAGAGAAAATTCGATTATGTATACTATGATCGGTGTGATGTATGAGATACATCACATGGAGGATTAATGTAAATTAGATTTACATTAAGTACCATGAAATAGAAAAAGAACAATGGTTTATATGTTTCATGAGATGAAATATTAAAACTATAGGTTATGAATATAATATAGTAAGTTGGTTATCATATATATTTATAAAAATATTAATTATTGGATAATTATATGTTTTCTCTAATAACCAAATGAGTGGGAGGTTATTGGTGGTTTCATGGTAACCGTGAGATAAAAGGAAAAATGCTCTCCTAAATTTTAGAAGATTTTGAGAGAGTTTCTATTCTCAGAAAGGAACACACGGTTTGCTGTCAAGTGGATTTGTTTTCACTAAATGATTGCTGAAAGAGAGACTAAACGATCGTGGGATCACACTATATGATAGTTTACTCAGTTGCTCGTAGCTAAATGATCGCAGGCCTTTTGCGATACGATAGCTTGCCTTCTTCTATTGAGCATTTGTCTATATGATAGACTGTTGTCATCTCCCACTTGCTCAATCATTTATACGATTGTTACTCCTCCGACCTCTTCCTCTAACCAAGTCCACACATAGCCCACACTTCTGGATTCTCACACCGAGATTACCAAGTTAGCCATTGTGGTGGTGTCCTCACTCAACTCGACTGAGTTCGAGGTTTTGGAGGCTGTTCGTTGTGTGTTCGCATTGTTTGTGTGGTGTTTGCAGTTGATCGTATTATCTTGCGGTCGTTGTGTTCGAGCGTTCGTCTATTGTTGTCTTGGAGACTGAATGAGCATTCGTGATCAAGGGAGTTTGAAGCATGAGTCTTCAAAGGTATGTATTTGTTATCCCTTGATCTTCTTGTAAAGCATGTTGTAATTTCGTATTGTGTATGACCTGTAAGTTTTCTTTTCGTGACTATAATTGTTATTATTCAATTTCGAATGGAATTTGGAACAATAATTTCACTATTCATGGAAATCCTCATGTCTGATTTTCTTCAATTAGACCAATATGATTTTATGCTTTTTATCTAATTTGACTTGGGCTAATTAGATAACTAGGATGATTAATTAGCTTTTCTAATTAATTTGGTCAAGTATAACAAATACTTAAATTCAGGTTATTAGAATTTGATGAGCTAGTAAATGGAATACGACATTTCCATAATAACCCAAGCTAGGCATTTTCCATAAATTACATCAAGTTACATTTTGTTCCTTTTACATTTATGCAAGCTGTTTGATTGAGAAAATCAATGGTTTTCTATGTTCGAGCTATCTACCACTACTACATTTTAGTGGATAGTTTGAATTATTTTGAACAAAATTGGGCGAATAATTTTGTCTTGCAAACTCGGTTTGTGGATATCGCATGGAAGTGTTTCCTTATTTCGTTGTGCCTATTTATATGGAAGTCTTTGCATTTGTAGGGTATCTACTTTAGGGTATTATTTATGAAAGTTCTTGTGCGTTTGTGGTGGTTTACTTTCACAATTGAAGAGAATAGAATAACAAGTTCATAAAGGGAGTCTCTGACTTGTTTTGTGAGAAGAGATTTTCTATCTTAGGGGGAGCCTAAGAGTTCATGACAAGAGAAGGAGTTCTGTAAGTTAGGGGGAGTCTAAGTTTGTTTAATGAAGTGTTTTTACAAGAAGGGGAAAGATAGCATCAAAAGAGAGAGAGTCTGATACACTAGGGAAACCGAAGTGTTATTCACTAATATTCACATACTAAGGGTGACCTTAAGTTATCTTGAGAAGAAGTCTCATATCTAGAGGGAGCCTAGGTGATCATGAGTGAGGCTCTTCAGAAGTCATTGTAAATGCCATTACTTCACAGATAAATACTATGTTGTAAATTCTTGACTTTTGATATTAGTGGATTATCTTTTGTAAATTCTTGACTTTTGATATTAGTGGATTATCTTTTCTGGGTACATTATCCCTCAAATGTAGGTGGTTTATCATCGAATTGAGCTAACAATCTTCGTGTGTTTATTCCTGCTTTACTGTTTATTACCTTGTGTTGTCTCAATAAGTGCTTTGACATCCTGTTTAACATCTAGTGTCTTAGTGACGAGTGATTCTAATTTTTTTTTTTCATTTGGTATCATAGCGAGACACCTTTATCTCAAGTGTATTGATTATGGACAGAATTTAAGAAGTGTTGGAAAATGTCCTAAAACTCGAAGTTCGTAAATTTCGTGTTAAACATTCTACTTATCGATAAAATATTATTGAGTATTTTATTCAAATTGGGTATCTCATCCTGGTAATACTATTGGATTTGGCTCATTTTGTATGCTGATACAATTGATGTGATCCACAGATCATTCATGTAGAGACATGTGAGTGGGGGCATCTTACGCAATGAGTTTGCATAAGACTAGATCTCGAAATAGTCACTTTTCTTTATAACTACCGTTTACTGTTAAAACTGATTATTTCATACTAAAATAACCTAGGATAACTTGATTTTAATCCTGAGGTAACTATGAGCTCCTATTTATTCGGGATTATCCTTTGATCTGCATAGGTGAGAATAGTTCAACAGCATTGCTCAATAAGCCTCCCAATTTGGGGATAAGACCGGATAGATAGCTGGGGACATAGCCTTGCAAGATGCAATTCACTCCTAAATATCTTAGGGTTGGCAGATAGGTTGTTCTCTTAAATGCTGATTGTTGGTCTTGAACGACGGGGCCCTAACCTCTCTTGGTAGAGAGTGACATGATTCATAAGTGGTATTGTGAATCGGTTGTTCAATACAGGGTCAATGGGAGCTTAAGGAATAAGATGCATTTACAGGGGTATAACGGTAATTTTGTTCCAACTGTAAGTACGAACAACCTGTGGAGGATCAACTTACCGATTATGGTTAAAATAGACAAAAATATTTCTATAGTGCGGAGAGTGCAACTATCGAGCTATAGTGGTATGTTTTGATAGTTAACGAATAGTGATTAATTCGGTTTTAAAGAGTTTAACCAATTAATTACAAATTTTTGGAGCTCATGATCTGTAGCTTCATTAGGTCCCTCTACTAACTCAGAAATTATATCAATAAATTGAGTAGTAATGGATGAAATTAGGGTTATGAATTTGAAACATTCAAATTCAATTTAAGGTTTCAATTAATTGGAAACGTTTATTTTTTTTTTCAAAAATTGAAAGAAATTGAAGAATAAATTAATATTTAAATTAATTATATGAAATTGATTCATAAAAGTGGAATTGATATTTTTTTAATTTAATATTAAGATATTAAATTAATCAATTAATTAAAAGGTTTAATTAAAATTAGTTTTATTTAAAAATTAATTAATTGAATTAATTTTAAACTAATATTTAAATAAATCAGTTTATTTAAATCTAACAGTTTTTTTATTTAAAAATCAATATGATTGATTTATAAAAAGAAAAACAATTTTGAGCAAAGTGAAAACCCACTATGGTGCCAAGTGTCACAATTGCTCTTTCGGAAGCTTCTCTTAGCGATTGTGTGGCACTTGTTCCCGCTCACGAACAAGTCAGCCAACTCGAATACGGACTGTCGATGGCACACCGAGTGCCTCTCGCAACCTCCACCCCCGTTTTAGGGAAAACGGTTTTAGAAAACGGGTTTAGAGAAAAAGGTTTTCGTAAGAAGTTTTGTGAGTGTGAATAAAGAAAGAAAGACTGTAGTAGACTAGAAATAAATAAGCAACAACAACAGCTTTATCGAGTACTACTCCGGGTATGAGGAAGTGATGGTTAGTCTTATCCCCATATAGTGCATTCTGAACAAAAAGCCAACTGGCGCCCTTGCATATGCAAAAGGGCGAGTGGTCACTTACAATGAAAATGTAAAGAAAACAAGCTAACTAATGTAATACAATACAAGATATGAAAGTATGCTGGAAAGGGGTCGGATCGGGCATGCGGCCATGGGCAACAGGCCCTGGACAAGCATGACCGTGACATTCTCCCCCACTTAATTGGTTGACGTCCTCGTCAACTGACCTTGTTCAAAATCTGCGATGGCTGGAGCTGCATTCTTCAAATCTTCGACCCGCTCCCAACTGTTCTCTTCGTCTGGCAGATCCTTCCATTTCACTAAGAACTCTGTCAGTTCTCGTCTGGGTCTTCCAATATGGCGCGTACGTTTATCCACAATTTGTGCAACTTCTTTCTCAGCAGAACTCTTCATCGTGACTGGTGGGCGCCTTAGCATGTTTCTTTTTTCATCCTCGGGATCGGGATGATAGGGCTTCAGGATACTCACATGGATGACAGGATGAATCTTCATCCATGAGGGTAACTGAACCTTATATGAGGTTCTCCCGACCTTCTCAATTATCTCCACTGAATCTTCATATTTCCTTACTAGCCGTTGGTCTCTCTGGCCTCGGAAACGAAAAATTTTCGATCGTAGCTTGATCAGGACCTTGTCCCCGACTTGAAACTCGAGGGCCCTCCGCTTCTTATCAGCCCAATTTTTCATCCTTCTTGATGCTCTTTCTAGGTAGGCGCGAGCTATCTCAGAGGTTTTGCTCCACTCTTTAGTGAAGTTATGTGCCTGAGGACTTTTACCTGCATAAGGGTGGTCCACCAAGTGTGGCATGGGTGGCTGTCTGCCGTACACCACTTCGAAGGGCGTTTTTCCGGTCGCGGAACTCTGCTGGCTATTGAAGCTGAACTGAGCCACGTCTAACAACTAGACCCAGTTCTTCTGTCTAGCGTCGATAAAGTGACGCAGATATTCCTCGAGCATACTGTTGAAGTGTTCCGTCTGGCCGTCAGTTTGGGGATGATAGCTAGAGGAGATATTCAGTGTTGACCCCAATATTTTGAACAAGTTCGGTCCAGAATGTCCCGGTGAATCTTCCGTCCCGATCGCTAACAATGCTCGCGGGGACACCCCATAATTTCACGAATGTGTTTGAAGAACAGCTGGGCAGTCATCACGGCTGTGCACATTTTTGGCGTTGGGACGAAAAGTGGCATACTTTGAGAACCGGTCGATGATAACAGGATCGATTCAAACTCTCCCACCTTGGGCAAATGGGTGACGAAGTCGAGAACACGCTCTCCCATGGTCTAGAGGGCACAGGTAGAGGTTTATGCAGACCCGCTAATTTCGCCCTTTCGACCTTATCTTGTTGGTAGACAAGGCAAGTCTTGGTAAATTGCATACATCCGTCCCGAAGCTTGGCCAATAGTAGCCTTGTTTTCAGAGGGCATAAGTCCTCTGCCAACCATTTGTCCTGCCCACGGTGTGTCGTGGCATTCCTTCATCAGCGACCTTCGTAACTCCTCAGATCTGGGGATGTAGAGGCGATTGCCCTTGGTGTATAGTAGGTCATCTTCCACCCAGAACTGGCGTGTCTTCCCCTCTTTCGGCTATCTTTCGGCTAAGAGCATCGGCCGCTTGGTACTTTCCCCAGTCTATGTTCGAATTGGAAGTCGAACTCCGCTAGACACTCTTGCCACCGTGCTTGTTTCGACGATAACTTCAGTTGGTTGAAGAAGTGACAAATGGAGTTGTTGTCGGTCTTGACCACGAACTTGGCCCCAAGAGATACTGTCTCTAGCCATCAAGCAGTGAACTACTGCTAACATCTCTTTCTCGGAGGCGGCATACCTCCGTTCGGCATCATTTAGTTTCCTACTCTTCATACGCGATGGGGTGTCCGTCTTGGAGGAGGACACCGCCCAACGCGAAGTCAGAAGCATCAATCTCTACTTCAAATGGCTTGGTCACGTCGGCAATTCCGAGGACCGGCCCCTCAATCATCACTTTCTTCAAGCCCTCAAAGGCGGCTTGACATTCAGGAGTCCAGCTCCATTGGCTATCCTTCTTCAACAGTTCGGTTAATGGCCCTGTTCTTCTCGAGAATCCTTCTACGAACCCGCTATAGTAGTTGGCTAGTCCGAGGAAGGATCGTAGTTCGATCACGGATGATGGTACCCTCCAGTCTCTAATCACGGCCACCTTGCCCTCTTCCATACCAATCCGACCACACTCAATCACGTGGCCGAGGAAATTTATGCGCTCTTGGGCAAAGGAGCACTTCTCTCTCTTTACATACAACTGATTTCTCTTCAGCTTTTCAAAGACTAGTTGGGGGTGATGTCGATGGTCCTCCAGCGAGGCACTATAGACCACAATGTCATCAAGAGACACTACGACGAATTTGTCTAGGTTATCGTGAAACACTTGGTTCATTAAGGTATAGAACGTTGCTGGAGCATTGGTGAGGCCAAAGGGCATCACGAGGAATTCGAAGGCTACATATCTCGTGACACAGGTCGTTCTTAGGTTCGTCTCCTTCAGCAATTCGAACCTGATAATATCCAAGACCGTAGGTCCAGCTTCGAGAAATACTTAGCACCGTGAAGCTGATCAAATAAGTCAGTAATTGATAGAAGGGGATATTTGTTACGGACTGTGAGCTTATTCAAGGCCCGATAGTCGATGCATAACCGGAGGCTCCCATCCTTCTTCTTCTGAACAGTACTGGGGCTCCGAAAGGGCCTTTACCGGTCTGATAAATCTTGCATCTAAACACTCGTCTAACTGTTTCCGGAGCTCAGCCAATTCTGCGGGACCATCCGATATGTTCGATGCTCTTGGCAGGCCGGCTTTGCCCATGGTAACAACTCAATCTCATGGTCAATCCCCTTCGTGGGGTAAGACTTGGGCAAGCTTTTCGACATGACATCCCGATTACTCTTCCAAGAAAAATAGAACGTCTTGGGGGATCTCCTCTTCAGTGGACCAACTGATTCTATTGGATGGCCATGAACGTGGGTCCGTCGTGGGCCAGCCTCTCTTCAATTGGGGGCTGAGATGATTCTACCCATTTGGCTGCTTGATACTGGCTTGGACTACGGTGGGTTGTAGATTCGGGTAATGACTAAGCATTTGGGCGAGAGGCATTGGTATGACTTTATGTTCATGTAGGAATTCCATCCCCAGTACCACGTCGAAATCATCCATCTTGACAATCACGAAGTCAACGAAGCCCTTCCAGTCTCCTAACTTCACCGGAGTTCTCTTCGCTACCCATAATCGGTAGGGCTGCGGAATTCACAGCTTTCATCTTCCCTGCATCTCTTTCCAATTCATAGTTTAGGCCAGCGAGCTTCCGTTTCAGCAATTGAAGCTTATGGGTGACCCTAGAGTCAATGCCCCATTAGTGTTGTTTGGCCGATTTTTGGTTGACCCAAGCGTCCACATACATAGGAGACCTTTCTTCTAGTGGCTCGTCGCCTTTCCCATTATTCTTCTGGAGTGTAGATAAGGATTCAATGCCCTCCATCCTGGGATTCTCAATTTCTGCAAGCTGGCGCGGCACTTCTCCTCCAGTTCCCTTGTTTTTCGGAGGATAGGAGCTAATGTGGCTTGAAAAGCAGCTTGAACGTCATGTTGATTTGGCATCGCGCAGGCGCCTGTGTAGGCCCTCTACATATGAAACAAGACAGGGGGCGATTGTTGATTGTTAATTGCCTATTTGGCGGCGGCCCCCGACCATTGTTTCCTGATCTCGTTGGGACATGATTTAACAGCGGGCCCCACCTGTCTGTTCTTGTCTCCTCCCCCAGGTCTGGGAGGATGGAAACGGCTGTTTTTGTGCTTCCCCATTTGGGAAGTTGAATTGCCTTCCCTCACGAATCTTGATGAGTCAGTGCTAGAGTCCGTATATTAGTCGTTCAGCTGCCGTATTAGCGGCAGAGGGAGATCCTGTTAGCTTCTCTCTGCTTTCATCAGCGTTTTGATTTACGCTCATGGTTTAGCCCCTTCAACAAATGCTAAAAGACCTGTGTTTTTTTTCAGGACAATATCCGATGTCACCAACCATGCAGTCCCGTCAAACTGTTTTTACCGTAGTCCCTGATCGTTACCGTGTTTGCTTTAGCTTCTCGGACGTTTTCGTCGAGCAAGCTCTCGTCATTTTCAGGGAAGAACTGCACCGATAGTTCTTTGTTTCAATCTACCCAAGTATCATTAGTGTAAACATCTTTCTATATAGTCTGTAGAATCGTGATCTCCACCACAGTTTTCGCATCTTCAGCTTAAGATGCATCGTTGCCTAGTATGACTTTCGGGACTCTTCAGTCACTTGTGTCTCGGTCTGCCTTGAAGTATTGCTCAAGGTCGGAAGCATAAAATTTTTCCAGGTTTCGCTTCTCGGCACCCCACAGAAGGGTTTTCGGTTCTGGGATTTTTATTCTGCTTACTCTGCCATTGCTCCCCAGACTGGGGCTTGGTTTCCCTACCGTCAGATAGTGAGATTCACCTCTAGCTGACTCACGATCTCGCTATCTCGGCTGCTGAGCCGACATCAAGGGCCGACCGAAAGTCTTCAAGACTAAATCGGTTACCATCTGAAGTATTGCTTTTTGGGAGCTGTCCAGCTCTTCGACACGCTCCTCTATGTGGGCAACAGAGCCCGAGGAGCTATCGCCTCGTTCAAAGTTGCCGGATCGTACTGTTTTGTTCTCGAGGGTCTCTACCCTCATCATTAATTCTCTGACGGGTAATCCGTCTAGGCGGCCTGCCACCGCATCAATTCCATCGGCTTTCTCAGCAACTTCTTGTAGTCGAGTCTCTAGGAAACGGACATTATCTGAGACCTCTCTCAGGTAGAGCATTTGCTCTTCCATCTCTACCAATCTGTCCACATGGGACTTGTTCAGGTTCTTCGTCGCCGACATGATCACTGATCTTCCCTCTATAAGCCGACTAGGCTCTGATACCAACTGTCACAATCGCTCTTTCGGAAGCTTCTCTTAGCGATTGTGCGGCACTTGTTCCCGCTCACGAACAAGTCAGCCAACTCGAATACAGACTGCCGATGGCACACCGAGTGCCTCTCGCAACCTCCACCCCTGTTTTAGGGAAAATAGTTTTAGAAAACAGGTTTAGAGAAAAAGGTTTTCGTAAGAAGTTTTATGAGTGTGAATAAAGAAAGAAAGATTGTAGTAGACTAGAAAGAAATAAGCAACAACAACAGCTTTATAGAGTACTACTCCGAGTATGAGGAAGTGATGGTTAGTCTTATCCCCATATAGTGCATTCTGAACAAAAAGCCAACTGGCGCCCTTGCATATGCAAAAGGGCGAGTGGTCACTTACAATGAAAATGTAAAGAAAGCAAGCTAACTAATCTAATACAATACAAGATATAAAAAGTATGCTAGAAGGGGGTCAGATCGGGCATGCGGCCATGGGCAACAGGCCCTGGACAAGCATGACCGTGACACCAAGCACCTAGCTCAATCAAATTCCACTTTAATTCTCTCTTAAATGTTAAAGTATGAGTTGGCCTACATGCACCCCTTTTCCCTGTATAAAAATATGAGCCTATAAATTGAAGAATGAGGCTAAGAAGTATGTATGCATGCTGTGTTTTTTAACCAAACTTCTGCTGAAGTAGAAATCCTTTCCCTCTCTCAAAATCATCCAAATTCAGTTCAATTTGAGTATTTCCATCACACAATCCTTCTTGAGATTAGTAGAGAAAATCTTGGAGGTGGTCTATTTGAAGATTCACGCTCAAATTCGTGGATATTCTGCTGAGTTCGTGGAGGTTTCTTCAAAGGTAATGTGTAACTCAAATCCTCTTATAAACTTGTTATGAGTAGCATGTTTTGAAATCAAATTAAAACTAGTTAGAATGCTTATTAATTCTGAATTCTTCCCTTGCATGTTATATAACTCCTTCAATTAGTATCACGACATGATTTAAGTACTCAATTATCGTTAATTGGAGTTTGGTTGGATAATTTCTAAGCATGTTTGAGTTTGTGACTTATATTGTATAAATTCAATTTCTCTTTGATTCCTTTGTTAAATTTGTAATTGGCTATTGTTTGATGAGCTTATATGTGTGATCGAGAGTCTGTAATTTATTTCGAGTCATTAGAGTTGAAATTAAGGTTTAATCGAAGAAAGACGTGAAGAAGGCCAAGCTGCAGAATTTTGATGCCGAGCCTCTGTCTAGGTAGCGTTGCAACGCTACTCATATTGTTGAACGAGTTTCAATCATGCAGCGAGCGAGAGGGAGCGAGTAGTGAGTTTCAACTGACCGAGCGTCGAGCAACAAGTCTTGAACCAGCCAGACGAGCATGAGGCGAGTTTGAACCGATTTGTCGAGCGAGAGCAGCCGGTTTGATTGGTTTTCTTCAGGATCTATTCGGTTCAGCCTTAAATGATTTTTGGTTGGTCTAGTTCAGGCATTTCTGGTCCAGTTCAAGGGGTTCAGGTCCGTTCAAGTAGTTTGGGTTTGGTTTGGGTCGGTTCGAGTGGTTCTTCCCCAAATTTGAAGCTGTTTTTATACAAATTTTGTATTATTTTAGTATTTTTGATTACTTAGAATGCCAAAGCTGAACCATTTTAGTTTTATTTAATTATTTTATGCATGTGATGTGTATTATTTTTTAATTAAACACGTTTGTGCATATATTATGTCATTTTAGATTTAAAATCCCACTATAGGTAAACATGATACATGCATTATTGTATGTTATAGTTAGTTATAATATATATTATGCATGTTTTAGGGTTTGTTAAAATTGATGTAATTGTTATATTGATTTTGAATACCTTTGAAGCATGTTATGATTTCGTAAAACATGTATATTTTATAAGTTTAGTTATAAAATAAAATTAGACTTTAAAATCCATAACGAAGATAAACAACATGGTCACTTAGGTTAACAATTTGTTTTAATAGTTAAAATAGATTGTTACCTTATAAAATTTGGTTACAAACTCAAAACGGTTCATAAACCTGTCTAAGGCTGGGGGTACTTAAGTTGACGGTTTACGTAACACCTCCTACCTGAAGATTATGACCAAGATGTTGAGCATTGTTAACTAATTTTATGAGCTGGCATGAGTGGTGTGAGATTTAAAACTGGTTTGAACACCTAGACATCGTTGGTTAATATCCAAATATGAACGTTATACTTGGATAAAAATCACATAGACTTAGGTTGTTTAAAGTTAGCCGTATTAAACCTAAGTAAATAAATACCCAAATATTTAAAACACTTTAGTGGGAGATTAACAATATATTGAATATGTAGTTATTAACTCTCACGTCCCCAAGAGTTCACACCGTGAGATCCATGCTCGGCTTCGTGTCGCTTTTACCGCGACTACTGCATTCGGAATTTGTTTGCATGGGTCAATAACAAGGTAAATGGGGGAAGTAGTTCATAGTAAATGGGTGAAGGAAATGTGTCAACATTGTCCTACGATCTCCTCCATTAGTTTGAATCGTGAAATTCCTATGTTGCGCTTGCTGTCGTTTTTAGGCGACACTAGCTAGTCACTAACTACGACGATCCCTACCGAGGGTTGTAACATAGGATTCGGAACAATCCAAGTTTCAGAAATGAATAGGGTCTTATAGTTCCATCTTGGATATCGTCTTCCAACTTGGGGGTATATTCATACCGTTCTATAAGATTTGAAGCGAAAAATTAAGTGGTTTGAATGAAAGATGAAGCCAGAAATGTAAAGGTAAGGATTTGAACTTGGGACGTCAATTAGATAATGAACACTATAAGATGAATTTTTGAAATCATGACCAAAATGCATTCATGATTTCCATTTCTCAGCCTCATCAATGGGCCCAAAGCTTGATTGTTGACTGGTCTAAGTTTGATCCATGTTTGGCCAAAAGTCAATATTTGATTGACCGAGCCAAGTTCAACCCTTTTATTTGCTAGATTGAATATGGATCACCATCTTAGTAATTGGGTAGGAAACCATGGGCTGACTATTTAGACCAAATTATGATTGGGTCGACAGGTCGACTCAATAAGCTTATCATTAGGCCAACCCAAATATGTATGCATATATAGTTCTTCACCTATTATATTTTATATATTTAAAAACTATTTAAAATTTTTCTTTTAAATATATTTTGATATATCATTGTTCTTAGTTAACATAATTTTTTTAAAAAGTGTTAAAAACTAATAAAACATTTTAAGTCAATTAAATACTGAACAAAACTTTATAACATCGATAATTGATTCCATAAAAAGTAAAGAAAATATAAAATACATTGATAATAATACACTTTTTTATTAAATTTTAATAACGTTTAATAAAGAAAATCTAAAATATAAGATATATGTTTATAAATAATTAAATAATGGATATTTTATGGGCTACTCTAATGGGTCAATCCAAGTTTGACTCAAATTAATTTGATCCAAAGAGTAAAACTCAAGGGTTGGTCCATAGGCTTGTTATTGAAGGTTGGATTGACTCGATCCAAATCCAAACAATGCCTTAGACCTTTAAACTTGGATTTTGGTCAAGCTTGGGTCCAATGACGGGGGTGAGCCATATCCTAGTTGCTCACCTCCGGATATAAATCATAAAAATTGTAAACAAATATAATTAAATGGGAAAGTAACAATTTATACCCCTAAACTTTAATTGTATTGATATAAACCATGGATTAGTAATTGTATCAATTTAAACAATGAACTTTTATAATATATCAATTTATACCCCTAATCATTCCATTTGAGAAAACATCTTGTGAAACTTATAATTGTGTAATTAAGTTTTCAACTTTCAATGTATTAAAAAAAAATTCAATTTAAACTCTTAGCCAGATTTTTTTTTAATCTTCCATTCATTTGCTTTAATCGTCTAGGGTGTAAAATCGATATCGGAAGACATCCACATGTGTTTGAAAAAAAAAAGAGATTCTTTAATTTTGATTTTCCAGAAAAATATATTAAATAGGTAAACTATGAGTTGCTGAGTGTCTGCCAATTAATAGTTTGTGCAGGTGAGGGGTTAATTAAAAAAAGGTTGAAGTTTACTAATAATTCTTTTTTTATTTGTATTTTTTTTCTCTCTCTTGTAGTATCGACGAGGTTTACTTTATTGAAAATGCAATTAATAACTTTACATAAAAATGTTTGGAGTAATCATGTGAAAGTTCTTCCAGTATAATATTTCTTCAATTGCAAATCCAGGTGTTAAATTACCAAAACATGTCAAAGCTTTTCAGTACGTTAATATGATATACATCAATACAAGTTCAGAAATTTAGCGATATTCCTTCTTATATTATTTTAAATTAAGATGACATCCTAAATTTTTAGGTAAATAAAATTTGATCATCTTAAAGAAGTTTAGGATTTGAATTTTCAGACTAAATTGAATTATTATAAAAAATAATTCATTTTTGAAATTTTTTTTTGAGGAATGATTTGACAGTTGAAATTTAATTTAAGAAGAGTTTGAATTTATTTCAATTTTTAGTTCAATTTGTGAAATTAAATTAAATTGAGGAGATTTAAGAATTGTTTATAATTTGGAGAAGATAATTAATTTAAATCAATTTTGTAGGATAATTGATTTATTATTATTATCTTTTTTGCACAACGATTTGGGAGTTTAACTCCAAAAAGATTTGGAATTTGGAATCAGAGAAAGAAAAGGAAATGGGATTTAAAGATATTATTTTATATATACACACACATTAGTTTGGAGATAAGTGAAAAAAAAAAAAAAAATCATCACTTCCTCATATGCGTGAAGGCACCCCTGTCTCTGTTTTCTTCTTACATGAACAACCGCCACTGAAGCCCAAGCCGCACCGCCAACGTCCATCGTCGCCGAGTGGAGTTCGTTGCTGGAGAATATTTCGTGTTGCATCAAGAGTTGAAACTGGAGAACATTCCTTAGTCAAGACGAAGTTAAGATCCTTAACCATGAACATAGTTTTAATCGATTCTTTCCAAGTTGTATAATTGAATTCGGTCAATATTTCAGCATTAAGAAAGTCCATTGAAGCGCCAGTCCTTTCTGCTAATACAAAACAAATTACTTATTTTAGACACTTATGGAAAAATTCATTTTAATTCAATCAGTTTAGCAAAAACTAATAATGAACCCAACATTATTCCATTTTGCAATGATGCTTAAATGATTGAGGACAAAAGCCACCAAAGAGTGGTTAGTCACCCATTCCATGAATTGAGATATTTCTAAACCAATCATTACACTAGAATAACTCTTATTCCTATAACCATTAATCACTTTTGATTTGGTCAAGAAATCATTAACTTGCTTTACAATTTATTGTAAGAATGATCCTTTATTTTAGACCCTAAAATTTTGTCCCAATGAGCCAACCGAAGGAAAATACTGATAGGGCAAACACTAAAGTGATCCTATCCAGAAACCATTTCTGAAGTTTGTCTTTGATATTGACCTATGCACAAACCATCTGGAAGAGAATACTCCTAGGGCGCCTTGAGGCCGTGCAAGAAGGTTACACGATGCAAACTAATGAAGAGACCGTAGGACACGGTGACACATATCCTTCTCCCACTTACTATAAACACTCTCTCCATTCACCTTGACAATGACCCATGCTTACATATCTGAAGGGGGACGCTCCCAGGGCGCCTCGAGGCCAAGCATGAGTCTCACGGTGTGAACTTTTAGGGGGAACCCGAGTGGAAAAAATTGATAGATCGTATATATCTTTTCCTCCTACTGAGTATTTTACAAAAATGGGTTTATTAAGTTAGTAAAAACTAGCTAATTAATTTTAACTAAGTCTTTGTTAATTTTCTCAATATAATGCTTATATTGAATTTTTCAACAATATGTGACTTCATTTGTTAAACCTTTTCACGAAACCAATCATTTATTGCATACTTATATTTGCCCAATTCACCTTCTAGGTCGGTTCCTAAGTAGAGGTGTTTCGTTTCCATTAGCTTAAATACCTCAGCTTAGACAGAACTTTCCTTAGACAAATGTCCCTTATGGGTAATTATTTTATAAATTTAATCTCTTATTGAAATTCATTTTAATCCTACTAAAATGAATTAAAAGATTAACCTATGTCTAATTTCATTAGAAACATGTTTAATATATATCTGAGTGAATTAAATGTAAACCATTTAAAATTTAATTGGACCTATATTTGCTTGCAAATCTTTATTATAGATTTTAATTATAATTTCATTACACTTATGCCAATATAGAATAATGAAAAAAAAATCTATAATTGCATTTAAAGAAATAGATTAAATATAACATTTATATTTATCTAAGTAAAGTCATGCTCAATACCAAAATTTATTTTATTTGTAAAATATAACACTTATATCTCACAATTATTAAGCCCACATATCCATCATGTCATCATATATTATAACAATTATAACCTAGTATGATGCATGAACATGCTTAATGTACCATTGATGATGGAAAATTAGATGTCAATTACTTAACAACTAAAATTCTGTGGACGCAATATGCGATGCATGTCCTTAATGTATGTGTTGATTATCATGCGTCGTGGTCATGCGTTAGAATGATTTTGCGTTAACAAATGTATGCGATGACCATGCATCTTGTCACAAGTTCCTCGGATGATCCGAGATCGAACACAGGGACTTGTAGCGAGATGTATGCGGTAATGTGCATGCGGCGGTTGAATAAAAGAATGGATAGGAGGTTTCTATGTTAACACTACTCCTACTCCTAAGTAACAGACAACGCAATGAAAATATGAATGAGAGGTAGAGACACGACAACTATTGATAGGAAGTGAATGGATGGAAAAATAGATAAAATGTGGGGATGTCTTCATTGCAACCCTTAAGAGTGACCGCAAAGGAAACCTTATCAACGCAAGCTATGCCGTCATGCTACACACACTTGAGCCAACTTCTAGGACGTATGCAATGTATATGCGAAAGTGCCGAGAAGCCTATGCCAGCCTAAACCCCTATAACCCGCTCATGTGCTTTTGCCGCATGAGCATGATGGCCGCATATCACCACCATATCCTACTTCCTGGACGCATGCAATATCCTATCCGTAGGGTGCATACGCTGTGTGATGGCAAATGGAGCATATCCCTAAGTCTCGATTCTTACTTATGCAAACTTAATCTAGCTCTTCCGAGCATCGATTCTAACCTAGCTCTCTTGAGTCTTAGGTTCTTTCTTTAGATTCTCTCCCGAGTAGCTCTAAAGGTGCAATGGACGCATACATAAGACAAGGTAACCATATAAACTTGGCGAACGTAAGATTATTCCTATCTCTAGTGAATAGTTGCTTACATTGCTTAATGCGACCAACCACTTACCCTCCCGGGCAGTTAGTTGTTGCCGACTCTACTCATGGACAAACGTATTTTCTCATACACTCACGCAACACACACCTTCCGATGGTTTGCTACATGCTTCATATCTCTAATCCACATGACTAAGTATGCGATACTCTAGCAATCTCACTAAGTGATGTAATGAAAGTTAAATATGCTAAGTAAAGAAGATGGAGATGGAATTGAAGAAAACACAAAAATGCATTGAACATATAATGTATTAATTCCT
This sequence comes from Benincasa hispida, assembly GCF_009727055.1. Classification (NCBI taxonomy): domain Eukaryota; kingdom Viridiplantae; phylum Streptophyta; class Magnoliopsida; order Cucurbitales; family Cucurbitaceae; genus Benincasa; species Benincasa hispida. The sequence continues at coordinate 47,490,944 of NC_052356.1, read as the reverse complement.
TAATCACAAAATATAGTACAATACAATATAAGAAAAGGAAAGAAAATGAAATGACCAGCTGGAAGCAATGTCTTGCTTCCAGCATTGCTTCTAGCGGATGTGCATCAAGGTTGTCAGTGGTGCCATGGATGGGCGGTGGAGCTGACTATCTCGAGATCTAACACCAGTCGAAGGCTCCGGTCGTCACTTAGAATGGAAGAGGGAGATGAAGAACTCTCAAACTTTCTTCTCATGCCTTTGTTTGGATCCGCCCAAAGGCGAACCTCAGGCGAAAACCTTGGATCTCTTGAATTTTTGCTCATCGGCTTCTTTATATAGAGCCTGGATCACCGACAGCATTAATGGACTGCTCTAATTCTGACATTCGCGACGCGTTAGTCCTTTTCTGAATATCTGCTGCTAACGGCATGGTAGGTGAAATGTCAACATCAGTTTTTTATTTTCCCGAGATAGATGCGTTGATGTGTTCATTCCACCAACCTTGCGGTGATCCAACATTATACGTTATCGTATAGCCGAGATCGTGCAATGATCGCATTCGCTTGATACCGCAACTCCACACGATGACCGCAATCACTTGACGAGCACAACTCCCATGCAATGGACAAATGCGGCTGATTACCGCAACATCCATGCGTTGATCGAATGCGTTCACCTTTATGATGGAGAGTTTCTCCGCATACGGTCGTCCATGTGGTGGTCCGGCTTCTGCATTTGTGTCCACTTCCTACGTTAGCCACAAAAATAGAACATTGAATGCATAATAACGCATGATAATGGGCTAGCTGAGATTCATCATGTTGAACGATGCAAGCTCATTTTCTCATGAATTCCTAACATAATTGCTGCATATTCTGCTTAACAACACCCATAATTCTAAATAAAAGGCGTATGATGACATACATTTCTGCCAGTCATCAACCAAACATCTAAAACAATATAACCTTTATATTAAGATGCATGAGCATGCTAATTAAATCATGCATCTAAAAAGTATCACTGACATTTTGTTATGATGCATGAACATGTGTATCCTTAGGTGGGATTTTGAATCTAAATGGCATACTTTATGCACCATTCAAATCAAAGGATTGCCCTTATAGACAGGAGTTCACAACTCATTTAGGATTAAGGTCAAGTAACCTATGGTCATCTTAGTGGAATGTAAGTCTCTTCTAGCATTGGTGTTATATAGAGAAACTGTTTATTTCACGGTCTGGTCTTATACAAACTCTTTGTATAGAGTACCCCCGCTCGTATTTCTTCACATGAACGATCAAGATCAGATCATTTGTAGCACTTTAGAACAATTGTAACATCTACAAAGCAGGTCGTATTCATAGTGTCACTAGGATAAGGTACCCAATCTTATCCATCTACTACAAACCCTTTAGGTTATTACTTAAACATGATTCACCTGTATGTCTCTACATACATGTTTAAGTTTCATAAAATAATCTTGAATCTTAGATTATTGATAGAATCATTGCAGTCTAAACATTAATAAAATACCTCTTATTTTATTAGATATATTATTTGTCTTTACAAACTACAAGATACCCTCAATTTAGGACATTAACTCTTGTAGAGGCAACATTTCTCTCACCTTTCTGTTCCTTGACTTTCATCAAGGATTGGAAAGTCTGTAGCTCGTTGAGAAAGGTGATCAGGTTGTAATCAATTCTGTTCATAAGAGCATAGATATGGAACTGCAGGAAAATTTTAGGTAAAGTTTCAAGGATGAAGCCAACCTGACTAGCGTCACCAATAACAAACCCGTTCATTTCAGCCACATTAGTGGACCATCATGTTGTGTTCTCGAACAAAGGCCCATTCTTGCATACGGGCATTGAAGATGAATTTAAGAGCATCATGTCTAAGCTGCGCGGATGGTTATCTGAGCATTCCCTGCAAGGACTCCATGATTTCACGAGAAGTGAGCACGGGTTCATGTTTCTTGGCCAAGACTTCAGAAAAGATTTCCAAGATATACGCTTGAGCCTTTTCATTTACTTGTACCCAACGCTTGTATGCCTCCCGAATGTTTTGAGTGACATTTTAAGCTAGGACTGGAGGACACTCCTCAACTAGGAAAAATCGTAAGTCATCGATGATCATAAATGTATTGATTGTGTTTTTTCATGTGATGTAATTATCGCCAGTTAATTTATCGGCAACGAGCATATTAAGAATTGCAGAAGTCATTTTGATAATATTCCTGACACATACAATTTGTTTATATTAGAAATCCATGCATTACCCATTTAGAAAAACCAATCAAATTTAGAAAAATAATTTAATTCATCCTATGTGACATTTATTTTGCAAGGATGTTTCAGTGCGGCAGGGTAAAAGCCAGTGTAGGGTGATTAGATATCCCTTCACTGAAATGAGACAATCTCAACCAACATACAAAACAATTCTTTGTTCATGTAAATATTAGTCACCATTGTTCGGTCCATAAATTGTAAACTAACTTAACATTTTCTTGAGGGGGACACACGCAAAGGTGCCTTGAGGCCGAATATAGGTCTTACGGGTGAACTATGAAGGAGAAACGAGATAGGAACAATGAAGTATCATATACCCCATTTTCCTCCAGTTGAGTGTTTTACCTTGGGTTAATTAACTTAGGAAAAATATGATTACTTATTTTTACTAAGTGATTGATTAAGTTTACCCAAAAGTAACACTTACTTTGGATAGTTAAACAATTTTGATTAATGTTTATTAAACATTTTAATAAACTTTAATCAACAATTGCATGTTTGTAGCAAATCTATCTAATTCAACTTCTAGGTCAGTTCCCAAATAGGGGTGTTCCATTTTCGTCAGCTTAAATACCTAAGTAAAGATAGAACTAGCCTTAGATAAAGGTCTCTTATAGATAAATTTGTTACAATTTTAATCTTTTATTAAAACCAATTTAATCCTTTTAAATTGATTAAAAAGATTAAACTAATTTCTAATCATATTAGAATTATTGTGAGTTTAGGTCTATGTGAATCATATTTTTAACTATTTAAAAAATGATTTTAACCTAAGTTTGTATGCAATTCTTCATTATTGATTTTAATTTCTAATTTCATTTAATTATAACAATTATAAATTGAATGAAATAAATTAAATTCAAATATTGCATATTATGATGTACTTAGTAAAATTGTAACATTTATAAAATTATCTAAAGTCGTGTCATACTTCATGCAATCTCAATTTTAATTTTCATTACTTAATCATACATAACGATTTTATACTAAAGTAATGACAATATTAATAACATACATACATCCATAATATATATTATAACCCTTATAATAATAAATGATGCATGACTATGTTATTAATGCATTCAAACGTATATTATAATATTTATATTATATGATGCATGAGTATGCTATAAAATTAAATCATAAAACTACATTATAATATACATGATGTAAGAAAAATGCATAACCTATGATGTGATTTTACTATATGACATACATTATGACATATAAATAATAATAATAATAAAAGTAAACCATACATCAAATGCATAATCTAAAGAGCAATAATTGGACTAGGATTGGACTTTAAACAATAAATGAAATTAATATAACTTTTATATTAATTTAATTAATTAGAAAACTAACTATTGCATGAAAATAATAGTTGAATCGGACAAAAACAGGTGAACCAACCTTTTGAACCGTGCGAATCGCTCAAACTGCATGCAAACTGAATCGCGTGAAACTTCTGTCTCGGAGCATCGCAACGCTTTGCCCTAGCATTGCAATTCTATATAGAAAATTTATTTTGTCTGTCTTTTCGCAACATTGTAACACTGTTGCCTACTGTACAGTGGCGATTTCCTCTGATTTTGACCTCATTTTCTTCAACAATTCATCAAAATCAGCATGAACGACACTGACAACATAAAATACAAACTCTATTGCAATTAAAATCCCAAAACAACGGTCCCTTACGAACCAATTTGTAAATAAAAGCAATAAAACCTATAGTTCAATCCCGAAAGCATCCAAAATTGTAATAACATCCATTCCACACACATTCCACTTACATTCATCAATATTAATGCATAAATGTACATAACCCAACATCAATTTATATTTTAGTTATAAAAATTAATAAAAAAAATTAGGAACCAAAACGTCTCTCTAAAAACAACTGAAGGATTGTGAGATCTGATGTAGAACCGGGGATCTGTCCCAAGTCCCAATTTCACATAATCATGAAAATATAGAACCCTAAATTATGCATTCTAAGAAAAATTTTACAGCATGCTTAATAAATTTCAGAGAAAGGATTTGGGGTATGGGTTACTGACCTCCTGAAGAATCAATTCTTCACGATAAATTCCTCTCGATTCAGTCAAGTATCCTTCTCTTTGAATCTTGATCTCCAAAATACAACAATTTCTCCAAATGGACAGCACCGAAAAGAGCCTTTTGTATTCTCTATAGGGTGTGCGAATTCTCTAGAATGTGTGGGCTCAGATGATTTTGGGAGAGGGAGAGTTATTTTAGATGAGAGGAGATAATTTCTTTTTCTTCTTATGGGAAAGATCTCGATCTCCTTTAGAGGGAACTTCTGTGAAGAAGATAACCCAAAAAAAGAGAAAAGAAACGTCTTCCAAAAAACTGAACCAAACGTGAACCACTTTCACGAAATTAAATCAGAGAGAAGGTGGATGGAGTTACATAACTCCTTTCCATTTTATTTTCAAATAAATAAAACTAATATATATAATTTATTAACTATTAACATATGTATATAAATAAAACTAATATATATAATTTATTAACTATTAACATATGTATATATCTAACTTTAAATTATATCAAATATAACATAAGATTATTTTTCTCTCACAAAATCTAGTATTTAATATGAATCAAATTCATATTAAATTTAACTCATAGTTTTTATATGAATCAAATTCATATAAATTATATTTGAATCAAAATCAAATATTTATTTCCTCTCAAATAAAATTTTATATTATAATGTATCAAATACATGATATTAATTATATCATATATGATTAATTCCCTCAATTAATTTAAAGAATTCAAACTAATCCGAAATTAATTCTTAATAATCCCAGTTGGGCTACAATGGGGAACTTATAGGCGTGTAGATTGAAGCTCCAATGGTACTTGGATAATTAATTAATCTCTTTTAACTAAATTACCTAACTTCCATTAATTGCCGGTCACTCTACTAAAGACTAAAAGCTGCACTCTTCGCATTATAAATATATTTCTATGTCCATTAGATATAACCAGTCAACAGTGTGATGACCCTTCACAAATTGCTCGGAAGTACAGTTGGGTCAAAATTATCATTTTTCCCCTATAGTTACATCTAACTCCTTATGTACCACTGAACCCTCTAATGAAAAATAAGTCATAGTCCAACTATGACCAAACCCCTCTCGGGCCAAGAGAGGGTGTGGCGCCACATTGTTCAAGCCCTAGAATCAGTTCTTAGGGGGAATTTGTCTACTTACCCCAACATTGGGGAAGGAGTAGATTCCATCTTGTATAGCTGTGTTCCTAGCTCTCCAATCACCCAAAATTGTAGACATATTCATTTGGCGAACTAGCCACTTTCACCTTGCAAATCAAGGGACTACTGGATGACCCTTCTAAAACAGAGGAGCAAGAACTACAAACAAGAGTTCGGACTAGGAATCTGATTACTCGTATCAGTCTCAACAGTCAAATCGAATGAAATTTAAAATTAAGAACGAAAATTAATTATGATCAATCAATGAAGCACAAATTTAAGAATGGTACTTAATATATTCATGCATGAGTGAGCCTAGAGTTTTGCTAGTTAAGCTTGCACAATTTAAAAAGGCTTTAAAAGGTCCTCATCCCGTTTCCCCCCTACACTGGCTCGATTATCGACCTCGGACATACTGTGCGGATGAATTTTTTAATATTCTTTAAAGTATATGGACAATGATGAATATGAATGTAATGCAAGTTTATGTCTCCGGCAACGGTGCCATAAACCTGTTGACTAAAATTTATAATTGTTCTTTATCTAACTCTAACGCATGGCTTATGAATGAAATTTGATGTTGTGCTATGCGCTCAAATGCTTTTCGATAAAGACATTTTATGTGATACTACGTTCTCAGTGTATGCGTTGATAGTGATATGCTCGTTATATGCGATGAAGTAGTGCGTGTCACAAGTTTCCTTGTGCTGAAACCAAGTATAATTCCAACGCAAGTTTCTCAGAGTGATCCGAGGTCGAACACGGGGATTGTTGTCGTTAAATGCGATACTAATGTGATATATGCGACCGGTTATAATAAAGAATAAAGATTTTTTGTTTGTACAGAAATATAAATTGCGGTGAAGTAAAATTTCGTTGAAAGTAAAATGCGTTGTAAATAAAATGCGTTGATAAAGTAAATTCCTAAACTGCTATGATATAGGGGTCGAGGACTGGCTATGAAGTTGTACAAAAGAATCTATGAATGCGATGGCAAGTCTTATGAATTAGGCAGAAAGAGAATGAGTAAAAAGTAAAAACATCGCAAGTTCGTCAATCGCGTTAAGGATGCAACTAAGGTTCCGCTTTCCCTTGGCGTACACCTTTCAGTGATCGGCCGCGTTCCCATACGTCTATGGTGAAATAGAGATGAACGCAAGATTTTTTCCATCTTTAGAAATACTTCTCGCTTTAGTTAACGCATTCTTCTAACCTTCTCTCGATAGGCGGAATAACATCTTCACTTCTGCTCTCACAAGTGAAAATGCCATCGAGCATGCTTTAGCTAAACTTAATTGATTCCTTGACATAGATTGACTCACTCGCTTAATTCTCATTGTTTACCCTGGGGATTAAGAACACATCATGGAGAATATAGATGATAAATGTATGGAAAGAGACAGAGAGATGATAATGATGATAATGATAACATTTAATTCTAAAATTAAGCATTTGATACATGTTTGTGAATGGGAGATTAAAGAAGATGAACAAAGAAGATGAATTAGAGAATAGAAACAAATACGGAAAGCGTCTCAATGTCTTGACACAGATCCCGATCGGAGACTTTTTGTTTGCCGGCGTATGGATGTGATGGATAGGAAAGTTCCCTCTCAGGCTTTCTTTCCCGGTAAAATTGAACTTTTGCACCGAGCTTCAGCTTCTGGAATCGGAAGAATTCCTTGCTTGGAGACTCACCTTTCAGCCTTGTCTCGTCGATCTCCCGGATTTACTCTGTAAAGTCTCTTCAGACTAGCCTCTCTCCCTCGTATATCTTTCAACAAATTTGAGGAAGTTATTTATAGACAAGACCTTGGCTCTTTGAATTTGTGATCCCCACTGTATAATTATGGTAATTCCTGCCATGGCGTTATGAAAAATTCCTCTCTGCTCCACGATTAATCCATCAGAATTGCACAACAAAAAGCTGTACACTTGTCAGAATCATTCGCGAATGCGTTGCTCTTCACATCTTCGATTAATCGCCACATGCGGTGTTGTTTTTTATTACCGTATGCGGTTAAAATGCGTTGATTGCTAAAGCTCATGATCGATCGTCGCATGCGCCGTCATTGCATTGATCGTTTCTTCATTCTTGATCGATTGGCGCATGTGATGTAGATGCGTTGTACATTTTGTCTTCAAGCCATTAACGCATGCGGTGACCTATTTCCTGCAAAATATAGACTGAAACATTCTATTTCACCATCGCAATGATGTTAGTGGATGCGTTTACGACATTTCATAATTTTCATCTTTCTCAGCAAATTCTTATACTATCGTTGCAAGTTTCCTCTCTTTTTGCCACAATATCTAAATAAAATAGCATAAATAACTTGTATTTCTACCAGTTATCACATATCACATTTGCAAAAAAAAGGGCATCACTAAGACAATGGTCCTAAACACACACCTAAAAAATTAAAACGCATTTATTTTAACTAGAGGGCTAGCTTTCACACCCCCCCGCCGGTAACCTAACACTCTTTTCACATGGGCCCTAAATACTCACGCACACTATTTTTTTAACTAGGTAGCTCTTTTCACCTCTATCTATGCACACACACACTATTTTTTTTTCTTTTTTGCAGACGCATTGACTTATGCCTCAATTTTCTAATGTTTTTTTTTCTTTTCTTTTTTTTTTTTCAGAATTGTAATTAAGTTGCTTTTTTTTTCACAGTAGGTTCTATTTACCCACTTTGTCTAGTTTTGCTCTAAAACAAGCATAGTTACTCCTAAGTCAAAGCTGGACCTTTCGGGATGGCAACAAAAGTGCAAACCAGATAACCCAATTCTAAGCACGTAATACTTTAATTTCGTAAAACAATGACTTAAAGATGCATGAGAGATAATAAAAACATTTAAAATTGGGCTAAAATCATGATCATACTTTCCTAACATTCTTTCATGAAAATTTTATTACTGAAAAAGTACATCATAAACTAGCATAATAACAATAGAGCAGACAACAAGCAAGGCAATCAAACATATAAGCATAGTTCAAGCATAGCGCTCAAGGACCCCAAATTAGAAAAAAATACCCGACGGGTACCCCACCGCCAACTTAAAATACATTGTCCCCAATATATCTCAAGTAAATCTAAAAAAAGAATAAAAGCAAGGGAACAAAAAACCTCCCTTGATAACAATGTCGCGCACAGGATGGTGTGGTCGGGCATCTCCTCCTCATTCGATTAGGCTCTGGAGAGGCCTACAAAAAGAGAAAAATAAGACCTAACCTAAATAAAATAAATAAAAGAAGCAAAAAATTTTAAAACTTGGCTGCCTCTAGGAAGCGCAAATTTTTAACGTCGGTTTCTCGATGCAACTTGTCCTCTATCAAGGCACAAAGAAATTCTCGTATTTCTCTGGTTCTTTCTTGGATGAGTCAATATGGACAGGTAAAGCCACAAGGGTTTCCATATTTTTAAAAGAACCAGACAGGTCGAATTTGAAATTTTTAAATCTTATAAAAGGAAATAAAATAAAAGACTCAAGGACTGACTCAACTGAAAACAAAGACTCTAACTCAACAGACTCGACTGGCTCGTGAGGTGTAGGTGAGCAAACTTCTAAAATAAGGGAAATACCAGGACAAAGAACAGGACTAGGTTTGGGAGCCTCTAACTCTTTTACCTGGGATTCTTCCAAATAAATCCTATACTCATACTTAACCTCAAAAACTTGTTCTTGGCATGGCAGAGGATAAACAACGTCATCTGAGTCGGTCCATACTAATTCCCTAACAAGGTTAGCCTCAGTGCCACAGATGTAGGATGACTCTGAATGATTTCTGCACACTCGAAAAAATAATTAATATGTTTATACATTAAGTAATCTAACGTTTACCCTAGCCAGGAATTCAAGGAACCAGCTACTTTGCAGAATCATTAATGCAAGTATTTTCGCTGCTTAACTCGGCATCCTCAAAAGATTATGATTCCCAAGACTCCTCCAACTTTCTAACTGATTCAGTGATCTGAGCAATGTAGTCACCCAGACTCTGAAGCTCAACTCTAACCTCATGTTCGAAATAGATCATCTTGCTGGAAATTGATGGGTTCTTGTTAACTTTCGGGGCATTCCTGCACAGACTCACTAGAGTGATTAGAAAGTTTCCTTACTATATCCTCTAAAGAAATACCTGGGCTGGCAGACATATAGGCATCGATATCGGCGTTTTGCCAGACAACTCCCAAGAAAAATAGTATTCGGCTTTAGAGCCATGCGAATTCTGTATCTGTATCTGAGCCAAAACTTGAACATTAGAGGTTAGTTCAGATATTTGATTTCTAAGTTCAACAATCTCATTTACCTCTTGTGTTTCCCGTTTTTTGCATATCTCACTTGAAGCGCATTAATATTCAAATCTTCTGCTATAGAAAAACAAGTAGACACAAAAATGAAAAAAAAAATATTTTTGGGTTTTTAAAGTTTATAGTCAATTTTAACAAAAAGATATTAACTGTCGTGCATCCTCGGTAGCGGCGGTATTTTTTATGGAGCTCAGAATCGATGTCGTTAACTCGACTCTAAACTTGATTAAAAGAAAATTTTTATACACTGAACTACTACTTCTATTACTACTAAAGCGTAGCAATAGTGGTAAGTGTAGAGTCAAACCACAGAGATGCGTTGAATTAATTTTTTCTTAAATTAAAATTGACTTTGGGAAAACAGTAAAAATGGGGTTTTGTTTTTTAGTTGAAATTTGAATAACATGCAACAAAATAAATTGTTAGGGATAAATGTAAGTCGTAATTGGTTCATCTACTTCTCCGATCAAGTAAACATTCAATGTAATTTCAATCATCGTTTTCTGCCAATTGACTGTGCTAACGAATTGTAAGTGCATAGCTACTAAATTGATGTGATTTAACTAATCCCCACAAAGGCTGACAATCAATTAAATCGAAATCAATCAAGCGTCCTAATTAATAATTAAGGCTGGAAAGATTATGCCCTAACTAATCTACATGCTCCTATATTCAATTTGGTTCTTAGCGACCATAAAGAACTAGAAACACATGCATTAAGTTTTAAGATTCAACTATGTTGATTATGTGTCAAGAAAAGTCATGTTCAAATAACAGGGCATTCTTCAAATCTATATTAAACATGCATACAAAGATTCAAGATTAGCTTGTAAACCTAAACATACATGTTCAATTGTTGCTATAGGAGTAAATTCTAGCATAGATGAACTACATAAAACGTGCGAACTTGAAATTAACTAGCAAAGAATTTTAATTATGATAGGGGCGTCAATCCAACACACAAATGCAAATCTAATTCAATTGATATGTAAAGAAAACATAATTCTGAATTATAAACATCAAATTGGGCAGAAAACTCAAGAGTTACATTGAATCCTTAATCCAAGAACTACATAAAAAATTAGCTCATCGATTCATAGACAAACCCATGAGATACAATTTAATCCGTGCTTTCAATCCAAAATTAAACTAAAAACTAGCCTAACGAAATTGAAAATATAAAGAGTGAAGAAGAAAGTTCGGCCTCTCATCCGCATCCATTGGAATTCAGCCTCCTTTAACCTAAAATTGAAGGAGAATATTTATAGAAAACAGGACAGCGTTGCAACGCTGAGGTGACTGATCAAGAACATCAGGGTGAAGAAGTCCAACAATACCCTGACGCTCACTTACGCACGCGCGATACTCCTCGTTCGTCAGAGCTCGTAGCATTGCAATACTACCCATTCTATCTTTCAGTGTTAGGCGAGCATGAGGCTAAGCCAATCCATAAGCGTTGCAATGCTGAAGCAGGGACATTTGAGTCTTTTTGACTCCTTTGAAGTTCGGATGCTCAAATCACCTCCAAATTGCCTCAAATTAATCCCGATCCATTCTAAATTACCGATTCCACCCCTTGGTTTCTTAATACCTACAAAATAGGGAAATAAATACGTAGAACTTGATAACGAGCTCGAATTAAGCTCAAAATAATAGCACTTTTTTAGAGCTATCAGTGGCCATAGAGGAGGACCAGATAGAAAGGTTCATCCAGGGTCTGAAGGATGAACTAAGAGGTCATAACTAGCATTTGAGCCCAAAAGTTATGCAGCAACGCTACATATAACAACGAGAATAGATTCCAATGTAGGAGAGTGGAACATGAGATTGTAGGGACGAATTTCCTCTTTGGGTCAGAAGAGGAAGGCAGACTAGAGGGCTCTAAAGCCCCTACAAAAGAGTGAAAGCACAGATAGAACTCCATGACATTGGGGCAATAGGCCTGCAGTCATAACTGTAAAGAGGTTAATTTGATCTGTTCGTCATGTGGCAGACATCACTGAGGGCATTGTCTAGTTGGTACTAGAGTTTGTTTTTTTATGTGGCCAAGAAAGACACATGTCTGAGAAGTGCCTCAAGAAGAATGCATCTGATAACAGGGGCCAACATATGAGCTTGAACCAGGGAGGTTTTGTCGTCAGCAGCAGCAGGGTAGAGTCTATTCAACCATTGAGCAAGAGGTCGATAATTCTAGCACTATGGTGACAGGTACACTTCCAATCTTGAGACACTATGCATTGGCAATATATTAACGTCCACAGAGTACAAAAGGTAAGACCTAATAAGAGAAATGAGCTTAGCATAACACGATATGGGATAGAAACCTAATCCTAAAAGAAGAAAACCCATCATTGAACAATCAGAGTTGGCTATGTTAGATTGGGCATGTTTTTGCTTACGATTTGGGAGAATTTTGTTTGACTTCAACTCGTCTCACTCATTTATATCACCAGCATTTGTAACGCATACTATGTTAGAGTTAGAACCCTTACATTATGTCCTATCAGTTTCTATTCCATCAAAAGAAATTATGTTAGCTAAAGAATGGATAAAGGCATGTCAGATTGAAATAGAAAATCATATATTAGATGTGAGCTTAATAGTTTGAAACATGCGTGATTTTCATGTGATATTGGGCATGGGTTGGTTTGCTAATCATGCTAGTATAGACTGCTCCCGCAAGGAAGTTATTTTTAACCCCTTACAGAAGCCAACTTTAAGTTTAGAAGGGCCAGGTTTATGGTCCTACCCAAAATAATTTCGGTGATGAAAGGAAATAATTTGCTTAACCAAGTTACCTAGAATATCTTGGCCAGTGTGGTTGACACTAGGGAAGTTAATGTCTCCTTGACTTTAAAGCCAGTGGTAAGAGATTATCTAGATTTATTTCCAGAGGATCATCTAGGGTTATCACCACATAGAATGATAAACTTTGCTATCGGGTTGGAGCTAGACACAACTCTTATCTCAAAAGCTATATATAGAATAGCTCCAACAAAGTTGAAGAAGCTAAAGATTCAGCTGCAAGAGCTGCTAGACAAGGGTTTCATACGCCTTAGTGTGTTACCTTGGGATGCACGAGTACTATTTGTGAAAAAGAAAGATGAATCGTTGTGCTCTGCATTGACCACTAAAAACAAGTATCCACTTCCCATGATTGATAATTTGTTTGACCAGTTGCAAGGAGCTACGGTCTTCTTCAAGATTTATATTCGGTCAGGTTACCACAGTTGAGGATTAAGGATAGAGATATACCTAGGACATAGTTTATTCGAGATATGGTCAATACGAGTTCATTGTAATGTCGTTTGGTTTGATTAATGCTTCTGCATTATTTATGGACCTGATGAATAGTGTGTTCAAAGAATTCCGTTCTACTTTTATGACAGTTTTTATAGATGATATCTTTGTTTACTCCAAGACAGAAGCAGAGTGCAAGGAGCATTAGTGAAAAGTCTCGGAGACTCTAAAGTAAATAAGTGATATGCCAAGTTTTCTAAATGTGAATTTTGGTTGAGGCAAGTGTCCTTTTTAGGACATGTGGTGTCAAAATAAGGAGTATCCTTTGACCCTACAAAGATTAAGGTAGTTATGATTTGGCCTCGTACGACCATAGTTAGTTAGGTGTACAGTTTCCTTGGGTTAGCATATTATTATCGTCGATTTGTGAAGGATATCCATCGCATAGCCACTCATTTGACTCAGTTTACTAGAAAAGGAGCTTTCTTTGTATGGAGTAAGGCTTCTGAAGACAGTTTTCAGGATCTCAAGCAAATATTGGTTTCTGTTTCAATCTTTATAGTACCAGATGGGTCTGGAAGTTTCGTTATTTATAATGATGCCTCGAAGGAATATATATCGATGCAACATGGAAAAATTGTTGTGTATGCCTCTCGTCAATTGAAGAACCATGAACTGAAATAACCTACACATGATTTAGAATTAGCAGTAGTGCTCTTTGCCTAAAAAATTTAGAGACATTATTTATACGGAGAAAACATACAAATTTTCACAGACCACAAGAGCTTAAATACTTTTTCACTAAGAAGGAGTTAAATATGAGATAGTGCAGATTGCTAGAGTTAGTGAAAGATTATGATTGTGAGATTCTGTATAATTGAGGCAAGACAAATGTGGTGATAGATGCTCTAAGTAGAAAGAACATCCCATTCAGCATCCCTGATTACTAGACAAACTCATATGTTCAAAGATCTTGAACGAGCTAAAATTGTAATGGTAGTGGGGGAAGTCAATGCACAATTGGCATAATTGACAGTAAAACCTGTTGGGGTTGATGCTCTAAATCTCATAGGATCCTATGGTTTGTAATTGTATTGTACAAACACCTTATTTATCTAATAAAATATGTGATGTTTTATTTGACATTTAGTTGCATTAATCCATAAACCACTAACATCTAAGCTTATCTTATAGCTTAAACATGTATGTAGAGACATACGGGTGGATCATGTTTAAGTGATAACCTAAATGGTCCGTAAAAAAAAAACTTTAGGAAACTACGTTCAATCAAAATAATCAACAAAAAAAAAAATCACTTTAATCCACCACTAGCACATCATTCATAATCAGTGATGGGTATGCCAAATACCAATACGGATTGCAAAAACACATATTGCCAAAGAAAAAAAATGACCACCGAGATTTACATCCTACCGTCATTGAGTTTACAACGCTGCTATAGTTAGCCGACCATTTTTTTAAAAAAAATCTTTAAATTCTTTACCGAAACCAAAATTTAATCAACAATGCCAATGGAAAATGCATAAACTAACAATCCAAATTCATGCTCCGATACCACTTGTTAGCATAGATTCTTTATATCTATATTGAATAGATAAGCCCTAGGATCATTCATGTCAAATTGTCAAGAATAACATATCGGATTCCATTGCAAAATTGATGATAGATGATGGATGACTATGGTCTTCCTCAACCAAAACTCTGAATGCCCTTAGTGGGATCTCTCTTTATATACTAGTTCAATTAGGGTTCCCATTAAACCCTAAGAATGGGCTTCTTTCCATTAAGTCCATACTCAATTAGGAATCTAGGGCCTTAATTAATTAGATCACATAACCCAATCTAATAAAATAACCCAACGTGATAAATAATTAATCCACATACATAGTTCATACTTTAATTAAACATATTATTATTTAAATATGTCTAACATTTATCTCAAACCAAAATTGATGGAGATGCAATTTCACCCCAAATTCTATTCCAAATTCAAGCCAAGATTTAGGTACCAACAAAATTTCATCCCAATGTCAAGACCTTAACATAATCTAAGTGTTGTCTCAAATTAAAATATAGGCACACTCTAAGTATCCATCAAATCAAAGTTGAAGGAAAGAGAAAGACAAAATCAAAATTCTACTTCAAATTCAATGAAGAATTGAGTATATTCCAAATCTAAAAAAAAAAAAAAAAAGGATTGTTAGAATTTGGGATACTAAATTAAATTTGCAATTAAAGTGGAGCATAAATTCTACTTTAGTTCAAATTAAAGTTTACTCGGGAACAAGAAAGCCAAGGACTAAAATTCATCTTTTGTTTACTTGGCGAAAGTGTGTCAAGCAAACAAAATTTGAAATCAAAATCTTGAGCTAAATTCTCATATTTTGATCATGATGATGCATCAAATTAAAAGAGTCATAATCATACTTTGATTCCAAATTATTTTTTGAGATTCACATACCGTATAGACATACATAAATCTTGAAAAGGGGCATTTGTTGAATGAGAAATTTCGGCGAATCATAAGTTGTCACATCATCAGCGAAAGCCTGGGCCTATTGAAAAAATTATAAGTTGGATTGGGTCGAGTAAAGATTAAGCCCAAGCCCAATTTGGGCTCAATAAAGTAATTGTGCCCAAGCCTATGTAAAGTCCATGAGAAACCTCTGTAAATAGAGGTCTTACCTCTCCATTAGGGGAGGAGGTTAGAAGAATTGAAGACTAAAGCTCTCTAAAGATCTGAAGTTATGAAGCTCCGAGGATCTGAGGAACATAACTCCTCCAAAGCTTTGAAGATCAGAAGACATACTAAAGTTATGAAGATCAGAAGACTTATTAAAGCTTTGAAGATTTAAGCACCCATGATCCAAGACGTAAGCTCTCAAGATCCAAATACTGATGCTCCTAATTTCTTGAGAACCAAAGCTCTCAAGCACTCAGGTGTTGAAGACTGAAGTTTCTCATGTCTTGAAGACTGAAGTTCTCAAATTCTGAAGAACTGAAGATCTGAACTATTTGAACCTTTGAAGATTAGAAGATTTCAACAAACTGACCGTATCTTCACAACCTACAAGTTGAAGATTCAATCTCCTCAAACCTAAGGTGTCAAGCTGAAGCCCACATGAGAATTCTATAAATAGAGAAATTTTCTTCATTTGTGGGGGGTTAGGAATTCTACAATCTAGAGGGCCTAGAGAGAATTCTCCCAACAATCAAAATACTCTTAAACTTCTGAAGCTACACATCCTTGAAGACAGAAGTCTTCTGAAGATACAAGAACTCTTCCAAGACTTCAACTTCAAGAAAATCATACGTTCCACTTCTAAGTCAAGCGTATGCATTCAACTGAGAAAGAATCAGAGGATCAAGTAATAGAGATCGAATCACGACGCATCAAATCAATATCAACATCAACACCAACTAAAGTTCAACTCTAGGAAACAAGTTTCTCTGGAAGCCTCATGCGAATACTAATCCTCCAAGAAGATCATCAAGCACAAAAGTTGATCATCTAAGAAGATCAACAAGCCCAAAGACCAATCACCAAGCCCAAAGGCTGATCATCCAAGGAAATTAACAAGCCCAAAGGTCAATCATCCAAGGAGATCAACAAACCAAAGGCCGATTATCCAAGAAATCAACAAGCCCAAAGGCCGATTATCCAAAAAGATCAACAAGCCCAAAAGTCGATCATCTAAGAAGGTCAACAAGCCCAAAGTCGATCATCTAAGAAGATCCATAAGCCCAAAGGCCGATCATACAAGAAGATCAAATAGTTCATACAAGAAAATCAAATAGTTTAAATATTAAAGTTTGTTTTGAACGCATCAAAGAATTATTATATTAGAGATTGTATAGCTATACTGAAATCAATACAAATACAGAAGTCCAAATTCTACAAATTAAGTATCTGTGAAAACTTCGTGCGAACAAATTTGGGGGTTAGGATATGCAAATGCTAATATTTCAAAAAAAATAATAATAATAATAATTTAGGCCAAAATAAGATTCGAATCCTTATTTATCCAAATCTCAAGTTCAAAGTCCTAGATAATCCAAGCTTCAAATCAAAAGTAGTTTAAGATTGTAATTCTATCTAAATCAAATTTTGGATTTCAATTTCTGTTATAATTCAAATTTGGGCATATTCCAAATTTTATTTCAATTTCATCTAGGTACTTATGCTTAGATCCAAATCAAATTGTGGGTAAGATTTAAAACTTTTCTCAAATTAAAATTTGGTCATAGTCCAAATTTTATTCAAAATCAAATCGTTCAACTTTGAGATTAAATTGTGAATAAAATCTCAAATTTGGGCATCTTTCAAATTTTATACCAAATTCATCCAAATTTAGGTTCTTATCCCTATTTTCAAATCAAATTGCGGGAAAGATCTAAAACTTATCCAAATTTGGTCATATTCCAAATTCAAATTATCCAACCTTGAGTTTTTATCTTCAATCAAAATAAATTGTGGATAAAAAAATGCATCTC
This sequence comes from Benincasa hispida, assembly GCF_009727055.1. Lineage (NCBI taxonomy): Eukaryota > Viridiplantae > Streptophyta > Magnoliopsida > Cucurbitales > Cucurbitaceae > Benincasa > Benincasa hispida. The sequence continues at coordinate 47,473,356 of NC_052356.1, read as the reverse complement.
AATTGGTCTCTTATTAAAATTTAGGCATATCCCAAATTTTTATCTCAAATCAAAATTGATTGATATTCAATTTCACTCCAAATTCAAGCCAAGATTTGGGTACCATAAAACATTTTGATGAAACGAGGAGAGTGGAGTCTTAATTCCACTCCACAAAATTTCATCTCAATGTCAAGACCATGGCATAATCTAAGTGTTGTCTAAATCAAAATATAGGCACACTCCAAGTATCCATCAAATCAAAGTTGAAGGAAAGAGAAAGACAAAATACAAATTTGACTTCAAATTCACATGAAGAATTGAGTATATTCCAACTTTATTAAAGAAAAAAAAGATTGTTAGAATTTGGGATACTAAATTAAATTTGCAATTAAAGTAGAGCATAAATTATATTTTAATTCAAATTAAAGTTTACTCGGGAACAAGAAAGTCAAGGACTAAATTTCATCTTTTGTTTACTTGGCGAAAGTGTGTCAAGCAAACAAAATTTCGAATCAAAATTTTGAACTAAATTCTCATATTTTGATCATGATGATGCATCAAATTAAAAGAGTCAAAATCATACTTTGATTCCAAATTATTTTTTGAGATTCACATATGCATAAATCTTGAAAAGGGGCATTTGTTGAATTAGAAATTTCGGCGAATCACGAGTTGCCACATCATCAGTGAAAGCCCGAGCCTATTTGGGAAAGTTATAAGTTGAACGGGCCGAGTAGTTAAAGTCCCTCGGGCCCAATCCAATTCAAGCCCATAGTGAAAATTTAGGCAAAATTAAATATTAAACTCATCCCAATTTGGGCCCAATTGCTTTATTGGGCCCAAGCCCATGTAAAGACATAAGAAACCTCTATACATAGAGGTCTTACCTCTTCATTTAAGGAAGGTGTTGGAAGAAATGAAAGCCAAAACTCTCTAAAGATCTAGATAAGACATATTAAAGCTCTGAAGATTTAAGCTTCCAAGATCCAAGACTTAAGCTCTCAAGATCTAAATACTAAAGCTCCTAATTCTTGAAAACCAACGCTCTCAAGTATTGAAGACTGATGCTTCAAGTTTCGAAGACTGAAGTTCTCAAATTCTGAAGAATTGAAGATCTGAAGTATTTGAAGTTTTAAAGATTAGAAGATTTCAACAAACCGACCGTATCTTTACAACCTACAACTTGAAGATCCAATCTTCTCAAACCCAAGGGTCATGCCGAAGCCCACCTGAGAACTCTATAGATAAGGAAATTCTCTTCATTTGTGGGAGTCTGAAATTACATTCTAGAGGACCTAAAGAATTCTCCCAACAACCAAAGACTCCCTGATTCCTGAAGCTGACAACACCTGAAGCTTGAAGTCCTTCGGAGATACAACCATTCTTCCAAAACTTCAACTCTTGGAGCCTGAAGTCCTTCGGAGATATAACCATTCTTCCAAAACTTCAACTCTAAGTACATCACGTGTTTCGCTTCCTCAAATCAAGCGTACACATTCGACTGAGAGAGAATCAAAGGATCAAGTACTAGAGACCGAACCACATCAAATCAACATTAACACAAGTTCAACTCCACGAAACAAGTTTCTCCGGAAGTCTCGTGTAAATATTAATCATCCAAGAAAATCAACAAGCCCAAAGACCGATCATCCAAGAAGATCAACAAGCCCAAAAGCCGATCATCCAAGAACATCAACAAGCCCAAAGGCCGATCATCCAAGAAGATCTCAAGCCCAAAGGTCGATCATCCAAGCCCAAAGGTGGATGATCGACAAGCCAAAGACCAATTATCCATGAAAATAAAACCAACTTAAAGATTAAAGTTTATTTTTAAATTTTCAAATAATTATTATATTAGAGATTATATTTGCTACACTAAAATTAATACAAATACAAAAGTTCAATTCCACGAATTAAGTTTCTTTGAAAACCTTGTGCGAACAATGTTTGTTTTGGATAAACATTATTAAATTTTAAATCATTAAAAAAAAGGGCTCAAATCACTAAACTTTTGAGAAACTCATGGAAAGAGATTTTTGGAAATGATCAAAATTATTACTAGATTGTTACTATGGTATTGCACTTATTATGTGAAGTTCCAAAAGAAAAATGAATTATAAAAGTTTAATATTACAAATTTTATTTATGAATAAGAGTGTTTGGAAAAAAAATAGAAGCTCAAATGAATGAATGTGAAGATTAAGAAATAAATCTAATATTAATTATAATAAACCATAAAAGTAAGATTTTAAAATTAAATATAAATACAGCATGTGCAAATAATTTAATCCTTATCCTTAAAGTAAAATTAAACAATAGATATTTTAAATTAGTTAATTTGATGGTTGATAAAAAAAATTTAAAAATTGACGTGAAAATTAAAAAATAAATCTAAAAATGACTAAACAAACAATAATAATAAAGATTTTCAAATAAAAAATAAACTGAAGGCGATCACAAATGATTTAGTTTCTATGATGAAAATAAAATTACACCATATATCTATATATCCATAAAATTTCAAGAAAAATATTTATATATTATTATATATAAAATAAAGTAAATATTTTAATGTTTTTAATAATAATACATAATTGTTTACTCAAGAGATCATCTTTTTGCTATAATTTATTGTGAATATATTGACATCTCCTAATTAGGTAAAATCATGGAGAAATGTTCATTTAAATTTTAAAATTATTCAAACTATGAAAGAAATTCAATTATGAGAGAATTGAGGAGTCATTTTTAGATTCATATCCTATTTGTACTACAAAATTAATTACTTCTAATTCAAATTTGTCTATAAATTAAAAACAATTATTTTTTATTTTGAATGAATTGATATACCTTAATTTCAAACTTTTTTTTCTAAAATAAAAAAATATATTTTTTAAAAAACATTTCTGATCGTTTGCGAAACCAAATCATGATAATCCTTTCCTACTTTTATATATATAGAGAGAGAGATAATTTTCACTTAGTTAATTTATTTGATTATCTTCTTATTTTCACACTTTGATTTAAACCATTTTGTTTTTAAATTGTGATGATTCTTTCTTATTTTATAAAAACTATTTGGAAGACTTGATTACTCTTAGTTTTAAACCTTAAACTAAAAAAATATTTTTTTAACTTGTTACAAATTTTATGATAATTTTTTCTTGGTTAATTACTTTAGACTTGATTATCTTCTTATTTTTCAACTTGATTTAAATAAATATTAGATAAAATTGTGATAATCCTTTCTTATTTAAAAAAATTTATTGGATGATTTGATTACACTAATATTTTTTTATTTTTTATTATTTTGGATTGGATGACTTGATTATTCTTTTAATAAAATTATATAATTTTTATTTTTATATAAAAGAATTCCTCGTTGAAAAAAATTATAAAAATATTATTCTGATTTTGCTTCAAGTTTCAATTTTTTTTTTCAAGTTTTAATTTAAATCAAAGTATTATTAATTTCTTTTACGTAGACATAAACCCAAACTTATTCTTTGTTGTAGATTTGCAACGATCGTTCGGTTGATTTTAAACTTTACTTCAAAATTATAAAGACAAGAATTAGTGAGTAATTACAAAATTTAAAAAATAAAGAAAAAGTACAAAAGAATAAACTATAAAATGGTTGATCACTCTCTTCTTTGTCTCTCTGTCAATTTCTAAATTGACTGAACATTGACAAATTCTTTTGACCTTAAAAGCAAGAGTCTTCTCTTAATATCCACCTTCTTCAATAGGTAATCTACGTACATAGAAAAAATTACCAAGATGAGAACTTATGTCATTAAAAAAGAGAAAAAAGACTAGAGATGAATGTGATATCTTCTTCAAGACCTAATGCTACAAAAAAGAAAAACAAAATAAAAATATCTTCAATACGTGGAAACCATGTTGCTGTAATTAAATTAAAATAAAAATACCATAATCCTACAAGTAAATTTTCTACAAAAATAATAATAATAATAATAATAAATTGAATAGAATGAAAAAAAATAATAGAAGAAGAAAAGAGAGGAGTTACGAGATGAAAAATGAGAGTTTTAATTTAAATCCTTTTAGACTTAAAATAGTGTGTGTGTGTGTGTATATATATATATATATACACATCATAGGCTCAAATCAATTTATTGGATTTAGACTTACATACAATTTATGAAATCAATAATAAATATATTGATAATAGAAAACGTTTATCATTTTACAAACTGTGAGTTTTAGGACATAAAACCCAACAGTTTATATGCCATAATGTATGACATATAGATTTAAAACCCACCTTAGGTTATGCATTTATTCATGCATCATCTTTATATTATAAGTGTTATAATATAGTAGATTGCATGAATAAATTACATTAAAGAATGCTCATGCATCATCTTTATATTATAAGTATTATAGTATAAGGGTGTATGAGAGCATGTATGCTTGGTTCATTACTTTGTTATATAAGAGTTATATAAAAGTAGTAATGAATGAATAATGCATGGAGCATGGCACTTAGGTTTATATATAAGAGTTATAAATGCCTTGAGAATGTGTTGCTTCGTATTGTGGATGGTTTAAGTTGTTTCCTTTTATAAGAGTTATAATGGAAATTAGAACTAAAATCAATAACCAAGAGTTGCATGCAAACTTAGGTGAAATCATGTTTTAAAAGTGTTTTAAAATTTGATTGAGATAGACCTAAGTTCATGGTTTTAATGAGATTAGAAATCTAAGTTTAATCTTTTAAATCAGTTTAATAGGATTAAATTTATTTCCATAAAAGATTAAATTTGTGATAAATCTATCTATAAGGGACCTTTTGTCTAAGGCAGGTTCTGGCTAGGCTGGGGTATTTAAGTTGATCGAAACGGAATACCCCTACCTAGGAACCTACCTGGAAAGATGAATTAGATAGGTTTACTACAAGCATGCAACAGTTGATCAAAGAGTTTGTTAAAGTGTTTAATGAATGATGATCAAATGTTGTTCAACTTTCCAAAGTAAGAGCTACTTTTGGGCAAACCTAAACAGCCACTTAGTTAAAATAATTAGTCGTATTTTTTCTAAGTATACTAAACTCTAGGTTCTTAAAATACTCCGTGGGAGGAAAAAATGTATATGATATGTCAACTCCACTCATGTTTCCCCCTGAATGTTTATGCTGTGAGATTCATGCTTGGCTTCCTAGTGCCCTGGGAGCGTCCCCCCTTCGGATGGTTTGTGCGGTTGGTCAATATCAAGGTGAACTCCAGAAATGGATAGCTAGGGTCGCTTTAGTTTCTACCCCAATCGGATTTTTTTCCCTTTGGATTGGCTGCTTGTAGCGAAACTCTAGGATCTAAAATGTAGGGTGACACTTATGCGAAATTGTTAAGCAAGTTAATGATTTCTTGACCAAATCAATGATGGCTAGTCGTTATATAAACAGGAGTTATTCTGGTGTAATGATTGGTTGAGTATGTCTCAAATCAAATGAGGGATAAATTGACTACACTTCGATGGCTTTTTTTCCTAAACCACTGAAGCATCATTGCAAAACTTGATGTCACACGAGGTTCATTTAGATTTTACTAAACTAGATTGGGTTTGTTTTAAAGAGTATTTTCTAAAATCTAATGTAGATCAATGTGTTTGTTTTTTCAGCAACATGTCATTATATGATTTTTCGTTAGATACCTTTTCTAATTTGACGGATTACATACATTGGAAAGAATCTGTTAAAACGTATTTCGTGGTGAACGTCCTTGAGTTTGTTGAGGAGTGTCCTCAAGTCTCAAACCCTGATGCACCGTGAAATGTTTGTAATGCATATGAGGTGTGGATGAAGGCTAGTTCGTTGGCTCGACTTCACATTTGACTAGCATATTTGATGCGTTGGCCAAGCGTGTTGAGAACATGGTCATTGCACGTGAGATCATGGACTCATTACAAGACTTGTTTGAACTTCAGTTCTTACTTTTTGAGCAAAAAGGGATTGATGACAAAGAAACCAGTAGTGTAAATTCCAAAGATAATCTCCAGTCTTTCTTAAATGTCAATGGACTAAAAGAGAAAGAAATTGTTGCTAACTCTGATGAAGTTCATCGATGAGAATTATTCTCTGAAATGGAACTTAGAGCTTATATAGGTTCTGATACAGATCGCACTACTCTTCAGAAGAGGAAGACGTCTAAAGACGATAAATGTGATTTATTTGTCTTGGAGACATGTTTGGTAGAGAATGATGATTCTCCTGGAAACTTGATTCAAGTGCTACTAACCACATTAGTTCTTCCCATCAAGGATTTAGTTCCTAGAAAAAGTTGGAAGATGGAGAGATGACTCTTTGAGTCGGTACTGGTGAGGTTGTTTCAGTTGTTGTTGTAGGCAAACATAAGTTATTTTTGGACAAGAAACATTATCTGTTACTGGATAATGTTTATGTAGTTCCTCATATCAAAAAGATCTTAATTTTAGTTTCTTGTCTGAGAATAAAGTGTTTATTTTTAAGAATGGTATGAAGATTGGTTTTGGTTCAATAGAAAATAACTTGTATGTACTAAGGCCGTTAGTCATAAAAATATTGTTTAATACTGAAATGTTCAAAACAGCAACAATGACAAAAAAAAAAAAAAAAAAAAAAAAAAAAAAAAAAAAAAAAAAAAAAAAAAAAACCAAGGATTTCTCCTAAGGAAAACACCCATCTTTGGCATCTAAAGTTAGGTCACATCAATCTCAATAGGATTGAAAAGTTGTTAAAATGTGGACTTCTAAATGGTTTAGAAGAAAACTCTTTGCCGGTATGTGAATCATGCCTTGAAGGAAAAATGACCAAATGACCTTTTACTGGAAAAGATTATAGAGCCAAAGAAACCTTGGAGTTTATACATTTTGACCTCTATGGTCCAATAAGTATTAGAGCTCGAGGTAGGTATGAATATTTCATCTCTTTCATAGATGATTATTCAAGATACGAGTAACTATATCTAATACAATATAAGTCTGACACTCTTGTAAAGTTCAAGGAGTATAAGGCTGAAGTTGTAAACTAGTTAGGTAAGAAGATAAAGATACTACGATCTGATCGTGGTGGAGAGTACATGGACTTAGAATTCTAGAACTATATGATAGAACATGGAATCATGACCCAACTCTTAGCCCCAAGTACACCTCAACAGAATGGTGTATTAGAAAGGAGAAATAGAACCTTGTTGGACATGGTTCGGTCTATGATGAGTTATGCTCATCTTCCAGTTTCGTTTTGGGGATTTGCAGTGGATACTACAGTTTATATTTTGAGAAATGTTCCCTCAAAGAGTGTTTCTAAAATACCTTTTGAGTTATGGAGAGATCGTAAAGGTAGTTTATATCACTTCAGGATTTTGGGATGTCCGGCCCACGTGCTTGTGGCTAACCCTAAAAGGTTGAAACCTTTCGAAAGTTTTCCTATTTGTAAGCTACCCCAAGGAAATGGGGATGGATACTTCTATGATCTAAGTGAGAACAAGGTGTTTGTATCGATAAATACTATCTTCTTGGAACAAGACCACATAAGAGATCATAAGCCATGAAGTAAGCTTGTTTTAAATGAGATTTCTAATGAGACTATTGAGAGTTCAACAAGAGTTGTTGAACAGACTGATAGATCAACAAGAGTTGTTGATGTCAATTCATCTAGTCAACGATCTCAAGAGTTGAGACTACCTCGACATAGTAGGAGGGTTGTGAATCCACCAGAACGCTACATGAGTTTGACTGAAGCCCAAAACATCATATCTGATGATGAGGTTGAGGATCCATTATCTTATAAGTAAGCAATGGAGGATGTTGACAAAGATGAGTGGATTAAAGCCATAAATCAGGAAATAGAGTCTATGTACTTCAATTTCGTTTGGAAACTTGTGGGTCAGCCTGTTGGAGTAAAACCTATAGGTTGTAAGTGAATCTACAAGAGGAAAAGAGGTTTAGATGGATAGGTGTAGACCTTTAAGGCTAGACTTGTGGCAAAGGGTTATACCCAGGTCGAGGGAGTGGACTATGAGGAAACTTTCTCCCCTATTGTCATATTGAAATCTATTAGGATTTTCCTATCCATAGCCACATTTTATGATTATGAGATATGGAAAATGGACGTCAAGACTATCTTTTTGAATGGTAATCTTGAGGAGAACATCTACACGGCTCAACCACAAGGGTTCATTGTTCCAGATCAAGAGAAAAAGGTTGGCAAGCTTAATAGGTCCATTTATGGATTGAAACAAGCATCTAGATCTTGGAACATTAGATTTGATAGTGCGATCAAATCATTTCACTTTGATCAGAATGTTGATAAGCCTCGTGTTTACAAGAAAATCATTAATAGCTCAGTAGCTTTCCTTATGCTGCATGTGGATGATATCCTACTCATTGGGAATGATGTACGTTTTCTGACTGACATTAAGAAGTGGCTAGCCACCCAATTCCAAATGAAAGATTTGGAAGAGACGTAGTTTGTTCTAGGGATCCAAATTATAAGGGATTGTAAGAACAAAAGGTTGGCCTTGTCTCAGGTATCGTACATTGACAAGATGTTGATCAGGTACTCGACGCAAAATTCTAAGAGGGGTTTATTACCTTTCAGGAATGGAATTGGTTTGTCTAAGGAACAGTGTCTTAAGACACCTCAAGAGGTTGAGAAAATGAGATGGATTCCCTATGCATCGAATGTTAGTAGACTTATGTATGCAATGTTATTTACTAGACCTGAGATTTGCTATGCAATAGGGATTGTCAGTTGATATCAGTCCAATCCAGGATTAGATCACTGGACGGTGGTCAAAACGATCCTCAAGTATCTTCAAAGAACGAGAGACTACATGTTCGTGTATAGAGATAAAGATTTGATCCTTAAAGGATATACAAACTTTGACTTTCAGACTAATAGAGATTCTCAGAAATCAACATCAGAGTCAGTGTTCACTCTAAATGGAGGGGTTGTAGTTTGGCGAAGCATCAAACAGGGATGCAACGCAGACTCCACTATGGAAGCAGAATACGTAGCTGCTTGTGTAGCTACTAAAGAGGCTGTTGGGCTTAGGAAGTTCCTTACCGACTTGGAAGTTGTTCCAAATATGACTTTGTCGATCACACTCTATTGTGATAATAGCAGGGCTGTGGCAAATTCTAAGAAACCTCAAAGTCACCGAAGAGGCAAGCATATAGAACGGAAGAATCATTTGATCAGGGAGATTGTGCATCGCGGTGATGTGATAGTCACGAAGATCGCGTTGGAGCATAACGTTGCTAATCCGTTTACAAAGGCTCTCATGGCTAAAGTGTTCAAGGGTCATCTGAAGAGTCTGGGTCTACGGGATATGCGACACCTTATCTAGAGCAAGTGGGAGATGATATTAGGGTCCAAAGTATGCCCTAGTTTATTGTATATTGTACTAATTTTTGTATTGTACATTAGTCTCCCGAGGCATTAGGACAAATAGAAGATTGTTGGGATTCGTATCCTAATTCTCCTGGTGGTCTCAAAGTTTATAAACATTATGTTAACATATTATTATTAATAAAATAAGTGTTATTTTATAAGCATTTACTCAATCTAATAAACTAAGATTGTTTATATGTTTCATATGATGAAATATTAAAGCTACAAGTTCTAAATATAATATGATAAGTTGGTTATCATATTTATTTATAATATATTAATTATATGATAATTATTCTTTTTCTTTTAAAAATTGAATTGAGTGAGAGGTTTTTAACGGTTATGGTAATTGTGAGATAAAAAGGAAAATTGTTTTCCAAATCGTTAGTTGATTTCATTCAGAATTAGATCTCATAGAGGCTATCGATTAAAAGCGTTTTACTAAACGATAGCATAGAGAGAATTCACGATCGAGTGCCGAGTTTACTATACGATGGTTACTCGATTACGTTACTACACGATCGAGTAGCAAAGTCTATATGATAGGCTGCTTCCTTTTAAACGATCGAGTATCTAGTCTATACGATAGACTTCATACATCTCCCACTTACTCGATCGTCTACCTCTTTCTTTTCTCTATCCAAAGTCATAAAGAGCCCACAACTTCTGGATTCTCACACCGAGAATACCAAGATAACACTTGTGGTGGTATTCCTGTTTTGTTCGAGGGTCGAGGATCGAGTTAGACTCGATAGTGATCAAGAATTCTTCAGTTTGTGCTGTTGGCTATTTCGTTAGTTGAGATTGTGTTTTGATCGAGTTGCTGAATGATCGAGGGATACTTGAAGAAAGGTTTTTCAAAGGTTTGCATACTGTATCCTTTGTTTGGTCTTTTATAAGTAGTTGATGCTTGATTTTATGAAGTGAATTATGGATGATATGCGATGGTGAAATTATGTTGAGCATTCAAGTTTCCTCAGCGGAATCCAAGTGTAAACTCCATTGAGTTTCCTGGTAAGTCCAGGGCCAAACTTAGGGACTTATGTAAACAGGTTGCATTGGTAATTTTTAGGAAAACCTTGCGGTAACCAAATAAATAAATAGTTGTTGAAGTTGTTGTTTGCGATGATAAAAAAAAATAACAAATGCGACAGAGTTTGAAAATAGTTGATGAACAGGAGATACGATGAGTATGCAGTGAACGAGTTGAGAAGGGTTTCAGCTAACACTTCCTAGGATGCGTTCATGCTTTGCGATCATGCAACATGCATACAATAGTAAACCATATCTCGATGTGAATGCTACGGCTTCTAATGGTAGAACGCATGCGATATATGCGATAAGTATATAGGACCTACACATAAGCCTCTATTCTTATTTATGCGATGAATAATAACACACACACAAATAAGGTGACCACATAATATCATTCCTATCTCTAGGATGCATGCGACGTAGGTTGGCAAACAGAGGTTATCTCTAAGTCTCTATCTCTTGATTATGCAGTTCTAATCTTGCTCTGTCGAGTCTAGATTCTAACCTAGCTATCTTGAGTCTCGGGTTCTTTATTCAGACTCTCTCTTGAGTAGCTCTAAAGGGGTATTTGGCATAGCATAACACAAGATAATCGCAAGAATAGAATAAAGAGCCTGGTAGAAATCTCTTGTTGCCTAGGCTTTTACACTGTTTTTCTACTTATGTTCAAAAGATAATCTCGCTCTCGCGAGAGTCAGCCGACTCTCTGCTTCTACGCCTTAAGGTTCTCTCTCGAGTTGCCCTAAGCGATCTCCAGCGTCACCATTCTTCTCTTGCTCCGCCTTAAAATGAAAGGAAAACTTGAACAAAGATGAGCGATCCGAACGTATGAATTTTCGAATTGGTGGAACGGTGAACCCCTTTTCTGAAGGACGCCCTTGGTATTTATAGAACATCCAGGGTGAACGGCGGCTTCTCTTTAATGATTGCACAGATGGGACGACTTTAATCCTAATTGATGCGCCAAATACTTGTCATCGAAAAGCTGAATGTATTTGTTATCGTTAGCGGCTATCAACTTAATTCGGATTTGACTGTCATCAGCTTTCTGTCCCATCGCGATTAATTAGCCTTTCACCCAGATATGTCCACCATGTTGTGCCGACCAAGTTACGACAATCCTTCTTGAGCAAATGTTTGCGAACACAATCATCGCAAAGCCTTGCGGTGATGCTGCTCTCAACCAATGATTTCCTATGATCTCAATTTCCGCCTTGGGTCATTGCATCTTTTGCACAAAAATATAAAAGTCAATTGTTCTAATGCGATGAAGGCATGCGACCGCAATATTATGAATTTGATGCTTTTTGGACGCAATTTAATATGTTTTATCAAAGCAATACAACATTGTTTAAGAACTTAGCACTATGATAACGTGCATTTCTGCCCATTATCAGTAGCATGCTGTTATAGTATATGTATAATCGTTTCTGTGTAGACTGTAATTGTTGTGTTCTTTCTCAATGATATTTGGAACAACCCGCTTTCGCTCACTGGATATCTATGTTTAGATTTTCTTCAGGGACCCTTTGTTCAAGACCTAGAGTCAGCATTTAAAAAAATGACCTCTCTACTATCCCTAAAAGCGGATAGGAGTGAATTCCGTTTTGCATCCTATGTCTCCAGCTATCTACTTGGTCTTACCCCTAAAATGAGAGGATTATTGAGTCGACACTATTGAGCCAACCCTCACCCATAAAAATCTAAGGATAGTCTGAATAAACCATAGTTCATAGTTAGCTCAGGATTAAGGTTAAGTTACATAGGTCATTGCTTTGAAATAGCCAGTCTTAAACAGTAAACAAAGTTATAAAGTAAGTGTGACTTAATTCTTGGTATGTGAAGGAAATCAACACTCAAGATTTCCATGAGCAGCGAAACAAGATAATTCCAAATTACAATCATGAATCAACAATACATTTACAGTCGACTTCAAACATAAACGGTTATGCAAATTACAGAGAAATTACAGCATGAAACAATACAAATGTACAAAGAGAACTATATGCACATATGCTTAAACGTCTCCACACTCTGATGTGCGACTCAAATCGAAAAATCGCAATCACGAGCGCTCGATCTACACGACCGCAACACTACACAAACACTTTGCGCTTGTCCTTAACGATCTCCTCGATCACGAATTCCTCCACAACACCATGAACGGACTCCTCCAAAGCACTACGAACGGCCTCTGGAAAACCTCGACAGTGTCGAGTTGAGTCTGACACCACCAACAAGGCAACCTTGGTATTCTCGGTTTGAGAATCCAGAGGGTGGGCTCTGTTCAGACTTGGTGTGAGGCAGACAAACAGAGGAAACAATGATCGCGTACACGACTGGGCAAGTGGGAGAAGTCGGAGACCTATCGTATAGGTCCTGTCTCTTATACACATCTAGATGTGTATAAGAGACAGATATAAAGCTATGCGATCTTCTAGCAAAAGCTATGCAATCGTTTAGCTTGACAGACTCTACACGATCGTTTACCTTGGGCTAGCAATCGTTTAGCAAAGTTATGCGATTGTTTAATAAAAACTGCACGATCGTTTAGCTAGCACTTGCACGATCGTTTAGCTCAGCCCAGCTGTCGTTTAGTAAATCTGTATTTACTTGACGACTTCCGTGAGTTTCTTTTCGCCGGAAGGAAAACTCAAATCTTTTCAAAACTATTGTGAAACTTCTTTTTTTTAAGAAAAAAAAGAAAAATTGGAAACCGAGTTCCTTTTCAATCACGGTTACCATGATCAATAACCACCCACTATTTTGGTTCCTTAAAAGAAAAAGTATTAATTATCTAATAATTAATATTATTATAAATATAAATGATAAAAAACTTATCATACTATATTTATAACCTATAATTTTGATATTTCATCTCATGAAATATATAAACCATAGTTCTAAATCTCATTTACATCAATCCTCCACTAGATGTATCTCATACATCATACCGATTATATCATATATAATCATAAATACCTCTTGTCAATTTGAACATTTCAAATCAACGCCAAGAACTTGATCCTTCAACATGAATCCAAGCTACCAAGGGACCTCATGGACCTATAGATCCGAAGCTCCAACGGTATGTGAATAACTGACTAAACTCTTTAATCACGGGATCCACCATTCGTTAACTGCCAAGCATTCCACTAAAGACTGACAGCTGAACTCCTCACTACAGATATATTATGTGTCTATCTTAACCAATCAACATTGCAACAACCCTTCACAGATTGCTCGTAAGTACAGCTGGGCCAATAACTGTTATGCCCCTGTAGTTATATCTGTCTCCTTAAGTACCACTGATTCCTCTAATGAACATAAAGCATAGTCCTACTATGATTGAGTCTTCTCTTCCAAAGAGAAGTTGTGGCCACTATGTTCAAGCCTCGGAATTAGCCCTTAAGGGAGCAATCTCTTTACTTATCCCTGCTTCGGAAAAGGAGTGAATTCCGTATTGTGCATTGAGTTCCCAGCTCCCAGATCAGACAGGTCCCCAAAAGAGTATGCATGTTGAGTTGGCAATCTGGCCACTTTCACCCATACTAATCAAAGGACCGCCCTCAAAGGTAGGAGTTCACAAAATACTCAGGATTGAGGTCGTGTCACCTATGGTCGTTTAGGTGAGATGCAAGTCTCTAGTATCAACAGCATTATGTACAGAGTCTAGTCAAGATTTTCATGAGCAGTGGAATAAGACAATTCTAAATTACAATCATGAATCAACAATACATTTACAGTCGACTTCAAACATAAATGGTTATGCAAATTACAGAGAAATTACAGTATGAAACAATACAAATGTACAAAGAGAACTATACGCACATATGCAGAAACTTCTCTACGCTCCAATGTGCAACTCAGATTGAACAACTGCAACCACGAGCACTTGATCTACACGACCGCAAAAAGGAAAGGAGGAGGTAGACGATCGAGTAAGTGGGAGATATATGAAGCATATCGTATAAACTAGATAATGGATCGTTTAGAAGGAAGTAGCCTATCGTATAGACATTGTTACTCGATCGTGTAGCAACGAGTAATCGAGTAACTATCATATAGTAAACTCAGTACTCGATCATGCAATCTCTCTATGCTATAGTTTAGTAAAACGCTTTTACTCGATAGCCTCTGTGAGATCTAATTCTAAATGAAATCAACTAACGATTTGGAAAACAATTTTCCTTTTTATCTCACAATTGCTTTAACCTTTAAAAACCTCACACTCAATTTGGTTTTTAAAAGAAAAAGGATAATTATCATATAATTAGTATATTATAAATAAATATGATAATCAACTTATCATATTGTATTTATAACCTATGGTATTTAATATAAATCATATTTTTATTAATTCCTAGTAGTATCAATGATACAAGTCGGATCCTAGATGTAGAAATATAAGAAGGAAGATCCCCTTCTCCATCGAAAGAAATGATATTTTCGCGGATACAACACATACAAAATTTGCCTGATGTAGAGGCAATCAAGAAAGCCGCATAAGTAAATATATAACCTACAGAAAAGTGGGCTAATCCAACTAATCTTGCTTGCACAATGGAAAGAGCCACTGGTTTATCTCTCCATCGAATCAAATTAGCCAAAGGTGTGCGTTC
>NC_052356.1:47434493-47458306 GCF_009727055.1 Benincasa hispida | reverse complement strand
CAGGAAATTAAGAACATAAATCCAGTAGCCCAAACAAGATGTCCAAATAAGAACATCCACGCCCAGACTGATAAACTATTCATACCAAAAGGATTATATCCATTGATAAGTTGTGAAAAGTTTAACCATAGATAATCTCTTAACCATCCCATCAAATAAGTGGAAGATTCATTAAACTATGAAACGTTACCCTGCCATAATGTGATGTGCTTCCAGTGCTAATAAAAAGTAATCCATCCAATGGTATTTAACATCCAGAAAACTACCAAATAAAAGGCGTCCCAAGCCGAAATATCACAAGTACCACTTCGTATAATTGAATTAATTCAATTATATCACATATAATTAAATTTCCTCTTGTTAATTTGAACACTTCAAACTAACACAAAATCTGATTCTCAACTTGAACCCAGTGAGCTACCAAAGGGACCTTATGGACCTGTAGCTTGAAGCTTCAACAGTGTGTGAATAACTGATCAAACTCATTAATCACGAGATCTACCATCCGTTAACTGTTGGTCACTCTACTAAAGACTAATAGTTGTACTCTTCGCACTACATATATATTTCTATGTCCATTGGATATAACCAATAAACAATACGATAACTCTTCACAAATCACTCATAAGTACAGCTGGACCAATTAACCGTTTTGCCCCTGTAGTTACATCTAACTCCTTAAGTACCATTGATTCCTCTAATGAACAATAAGTCATAGTCCTACTATGACTGAGTCCTCTCTTCCCAAGAGAGGGTGTGGCCACTATGTTCAAGACCTAGAATCAGCCCTTAAGGGGGCAATTTATCTACTTACCCCTGCTTTGAGAATGAGTGAATTCCGTCTTGTGTAACTGAGTTCCCATCTCTCCAATCAAACGAATACCCAAATGGTATGCTTGTTGAGTTGGCAATCTGGCCACTTCACCCATACAACTAAAAGGACTGCCATCATGAGCAAGAGTTTCCAACTCACTCAGGATTAAGATCATGTCACCTATGGTCATCCTAGTGAAATGTAAATCTTAATTATTAACAACGTTACATAAAGAGACTAATTATCTCGTGGTCCAGTCTGATACAAACTCTTTGTATAGGATACCTCCGCTCGCATGTTTCCACATGAATAATCAGGATTAGACTATTTGTAGCACTTTACAACACTTGTAACATCTACAACGCGGGCCATATCCGTAGTGTCACCAGGATAAGGTATCCTTATTTTATCCTTATACTACAGACTATTTAGGTTATTACTTAAGGTATGATCCACTTGTATGTCTCATATACATGCTTAAGTTACATAAAATAACCACGGATCTTAGTTTATTGGATTGAGCAAATGCTTATAAAATAACACTTATTTTATTAATAACAATATATTTACATAATGTTTATAAACTACGAGACCACCAAGAGAATTAGGACACCAATCCCAACAGCCCCACCGTCTCATTGGCTCGAAAAGGACTCAGTTTAGTGATTGGATCATAAACCAATTGTTCATTAGAAGATCAGCGGGACTTAAGGAGCAAGATGTAATCTTGGGGGTAAAATAGCTTTTGACCCTACCGTTATTACGAACAACCTGTGAAGGGTTGACTTACTTATCATGGTTATATCAAATAGACACATAATATATCTACATTGAGCGGAGTGCAACTACAGGTTATAATGGATAGTTCTATTAGTTAACAAATGTTGATTAATTAGGTTAAAGAGTTTGACTAGTTAGTCTTGAATTGTTGGGAGCCCATGATCTGTAGGTCCATAGGGTCTCATTGCTAGCTCAATACAGAAAAAATTGAAGAATTAGGTGAAGTAAGAATTTGAAATGTTCAAATTCGAGTTTTAGGAAAATTTTTATTCTATATGAGATATAATTTACAATTAAATAATTTATTTATTGATTAATTATTTTTTAGAGTATACTTGACCATAAGCATGAAAGTGTATTTTAAACTTGATTAATGTAATTAATTAAAGCTAGGTATCATAAACAATTTAATATGTGATATTAAATTTGTTTATTTTATTTAATTAAATTTTTTTTAATTAAATAATTTCTAAATTTGAAAAATTGTATTTTTTTAAATAAAAAATTAGTTAGTGGAAAAATCCAATTGTTGGATTTTCCCACTAACTAAGTGGACTTTGAAGTGGCACTTCCCAAGCTTGACACCTAGAGATTACATGCTAGTGGAGTTTGAGGTGGAAGACATGCAAAATCGGATTTTACATGTGTTTTCTCTATCAATGTCTTTGTGAATTTTGCAAGACTAATGCTTCCACAACTTTTGACCTAAACTCTTCCACCTACACTCTCCTTTACTCTCCTTCTTTCTATAGTGAAATTCCCTTATTTTCACTAACATAACGGTCCCACCACCGTGTTCTTCAACTGGAGAATAGAGAGGATTTGTCGTTGTTGGTGTCTATCGAGCTCAGGAGAGGAAGTTTCGGGTGGAGTCTTCAAAGGTTGTATTTTCTACTCCTTTTGCATGCTTATTCTTGCTTTTCATTGCAATTAGAACGTTATCGATCCTTGCTTCCGCTGTGCATGTGTTCTTTATATTTCATCAATTGGTATCAGAGAATGTTTATAATGTTCTATTGCATATTGGTGGCTGTTTTTCATTTATTGAATATTTGGTTGACTAAAGTGGACATATTACGGTTTTAGCATTAGTTTTCATTTAATTTCTTATTGAAATTTGTAATTGCTCATATGTTTATGAGCATTAATGTGTGGAAAAGGGTCTATAAATTTTCTAGAGTCATTAGAGTTGTTCTTAAGCTATAATTGTTCGATTTCGAGAAAGAGGACAACCTCAATTTGTAGAAGAAATCGGTGCAGATCCGTTTGGTAGCTCCTAGACCCGAATTTGTTGTTCCAGACCCTACGACCCGATAAGATAGTTGCGTCCGACCCAGTTTCTGCTTTGCGTGCCCACTTTGCGACCCATCAACCCGCGTCCCCAGCCGTTGACTTCGCCTTGTGCGTTGACCAGCCGATCCAAATGGACTGGACCGATCTAGTTGACTTGGTTGAGTCGATTTGATCGGTTCAACCTGTTTTTTGGAGTTTCTGAGCCGGTTTCAGTGGTTTTTGATCGGTTCGAGTTGGTTCAAAGAATTTGAAGCTGGTTCGAGTGCTATTTTTTGTAATAATTTAGTTGTTTGATTGTTTTAATGCCAAAACCGATCCATTTTAGTGTTGTTTAATTTATTATGCATGTGATGTATGATATTGTTTTAATTATGTGTGCATAAAGTATGCCATATAATTTTTAAAAAAAACACCATCATAGGATAAGCATGTGGCATGCATTTGATATATATTATAAGTGTTATAATGTATATAGAATGTCTGCTTAGTTTTAATATAAGTGTTATATTAAAGCATGTTATAGATGAATGTTATAAGGTTACAAATGTTATAATTTATTTTATAATTGTTATAAAATAATCTAGACTTTTAAAATCTATAACAAAGATAAGATGCACGCTCACCTAGGGTTAATCGGTGCAATTCAATCGCCTTTTTAAGAGGTAGAATAGGTCGATTACTTGTAAAACAAAAGTTGTTTACTTACCCAAGGAGATCTTGTCTAAGGTTGGGGATACTTAAGTTGATGGTTTACGGAACACCTCCTACCTAGAGATCAAACTGGTGTCTAACTCTATAACACTAGTTTTATGAGCATGCGTGAGCAGTTTAAGGTAATAAAATTGGTTTATCACCTAGACATCATATGTTAATCTCGATATAAGAGTTATATTAGGAAAAATTACTTAGACTTAGGTTGTTTAATTAGCCGAAACATTCTTAAGTAAAGATTTACCAAAAAACAAATAGAACACTTCAGTGGAAGTTTAATAACATATATGATATGTTGTTGGAACGCTTCAGTGGGAATTTAATAACGTATATGATATGTTGTTAGAACACTTAAGTGGGAGATCAATAACATATACAATACGTTGTTTTTTAGCTCTCGCATCCCTAAAAGTTCACATCAAGATTCATGCTTCGCTTCATATCACCCTGGAAGTGACCTCCATTCGAAAAGTGTTTGCATGAATCAAGATCTAGGTGAATAGGGGAAGTTGTTTACAGTAAAATCAAATATACAATATTTTGATTTTAATTCTCACGTCCCTAGAGAGTTCACACCGTGAGATTCATACGATGCTTCGTGTCACCCTGGAAGTGACCTCCATTTGGGAAATGTTTGCATGAATCAAGATCAAGGTGAATAAGGGGAAGTTGTTCATTATAAAATCAAATATGTGATATATTAATTTCAACTCTCAAATCCCTAGAAAGTTCACACCGTGAGATTCATATGACGTCTCGTGTCACCCTAGAAGTGACCTCCATTTGGAAAGTGTTTGTATGGATCAAGATCAAGGTTAATAGGGGAAATAGTTCATAGTAAGTAGGTGAAGGATATGTGTCAACATGTTCTACGATCTCTTTCGTTGGTTTAGACCGTGAGATTCCTATGTTGCACTTGTTGGTTAACTTTAAGCGGGCCTTGCTAGTCGTTTAATGGCGACTATCCCCTTAGAGGGTTGTAATGTGGGATTCAGAACAACTCAAACTCCGAAAATGGATAGGATTTCTTATGTCGTTTCCCAACTTTGACTCTCCAATTTGGTAGCATCGTTGGGAACGCTAATATCTGATATCTAAAAATGGAGGGTTACACTTGCAGAATTACTAAGTGTTAGTAAGTTCTTAACCGAAAAAGGTAGCTAAATGACTATCAGAATATGAGTTATTCTGGAGATAGTATTTAGTCAAGAATGTCTTGCTTTAGGGAATGAGTATTTGATTACCTCTTGGTAGCACTTATTCTGACATACTGTAGTATCGTTGCAAAATAATGAAATTTAGGTCTATTATTACTTTTCTAAAATTTGATTGGGTTTAGAAGCAATTCACTAATTAGAGTTTGTTTATAATTTTAGCATGTTGAATTCTTCAAATTTACTCGCTTCCAATACTTTTAACGATAAATCAACATGGAAATCGAATATACTAGCAGTTGATGATTTAGACTATGTTTTAACGGAGGAATGTCCTCTATCTTCTATTTTTGCTGCTTACCAGAAAGCATAACAAGTAAATATGATTTACTTGTCATTGAGACATGCTTGGTAGAAAATGATAAGTTAACCTGGATAATGGATTCAGAAGTCGCTAATCATATATGTACGAAACTAGTTCCTGGAAATAACTTACAGAAGGCGAAGCAACCTTTAAGGTAGGAGCCGGGGAGGTTGTAAACTAAAGCAATGGGAGATATAAAGTTATTTATTGAAGATAGAAACATTGTACTTGTCCGGGGAGGATGTTTCGACTAAAGCAATGGGAGATATAAAGTTATTTATTAAAGATAGAAACATTGTACTTGAAAATGTTTATTACATTCTTTCTATGAAAAGGATTTTAATTTCTATCTCTAGTTTGCTAGAACAACAATACAAAGTTTCTTTTAAATATAATGAAATGTTCATTATCTCAAAAGGTAATATATTATGTTCTGCAAGAATAACATATACGTGTTAAAATCAACTGAGTTAAAAGTCATGCTGAAACTCAAAATTTCTCCAAATGCTTAATGTTGATAGCCCATTTTTTGCAATGATATGTATGTGTGGTGAAAGGGTTATTCTTCCACCATCAACTCACTTTGAATTCTTATTTAGAATACCTTGGTATTTATACCCTCTAGACAATTCTAAATCTATCAATGTGGGACAAAAGTTCTCACTCTGCTTAACTTTTCCTATAGGCCTAAGCCCAAAAGTCATTTCCAACAAGATCCTATCTTAAACATTGAATTAATAAAAAAAAAAAAAAAAAACTATATATTTAATGCAATTAACATTCTAAAAATTACAACTAAAGTGGATAAACACTTCTTAAGGGAATTGTATTGAATGTTTAATTAGGCGTGTGAAGATTAAATATTCGTCCTAGCGTAATATCTAAAGTATAATGCGGTCAGTTAAATTGATTGGGATGCTTCTTATCTAATTAAATTGGCTAATTTGATATTTAGGACCATTGGTTAGCTTTTCTAATCAATTGGACTAGGCATAGGTAAGAAGTTAAAATCAACATTGGGTGATTCCATTCCTCTAAACTAGAATGCATCGTTTGATTATACAATTATCCTTTTATTTTCATGCATCTACTTTTCCACACTTTATTTCCTATTCCACACAAAACCCCCATTTATCGCATTAACTAAATAATTAATTGTGAGAAACTAATCTTCGTGCTTACTTGCGAATCGACCCGATCTTGCACTTGCTTTACTTGGTAATATAGGTAGTGTTGATTGGTATAATATAAAATTCATTTGATTAGCTATTTACAGGCAATAGTAAAAAGGTTATGCTAGGCCACCACCAACAACCCTCTAGCCAACTCTAGTAGCCACTACCACCATCGGCCATTACCACTGATTGCCATCTTGGGCAAAAACCACTACAAAATTCAAGCGATGAATATCTCAAACGACCAACTCTAGCGTCAATTAATTTAAATTATTAGTTAATAGTATTTTATGGTAATCATTTTTAGTAATTTAACATTAATAAACACTTCTAATATATAAAAAACCAACAGACTTATATGTAAAAACGCTTTTGAGAAAAAGTTGTCAAGCATATGAGTGTTATTATTTTAAAGAAAATTTATGAAAAAAAAAATAAATGAAAATGGATTTTCGTACTTTTTTTTCTAAGTCAATCCAAACATACCTTTACTAATTTTAACCTTGACTCAAGTCAAACTTCTTTTTCTCTTCTTAAATTTCAAATATCCTAATATCTTCTCCAAATCTTTTATCAAAAAAATAAAAAATCTAAATAAATTGATAATTTTCTCCAACAAACTCAAATTTAGCTCCAAAAATAAAAAGTTACACTAAATTCTTATGAACTCAAGACTTAAATTAAAATCTCTAATCCAAAAAATTGAAAAATAAAATATCTTAATTTAATCTACCTAAATCCAATATATCGGTAGTAGATTTCAAACATCCATCTGAAAGCAAAATTAAGTGAAAATTTAATTCCATCTTAACCACAATTTATTCTAGAATAAGCAACCAGATGAAATCCATAATTAAACTTGCTGCTTAAAGGGATTTATATTATGTGACAAACTTAGGTAATATGATGTAGAAAACAGTTATACAAAAATAATAATAATCATAATAATAAATAGAAAACAACTTAATTCAATCCTACAATCCAAACACAGTAATTAGAAACTCAACCCTACACTCTAAATACTAAGGTCAGATCTTTAGTAATCCAATATCCAAACGACAAACTTCATCATAATCAAACTCTCAATAATCTTGATTCTACTCTAACTATCCAAATGTTAGAGTATTAAATAGCAACGTTCTAGTATTTTAGTATTTAATATTAATGTTATATCATTTTATATTATGTTAATTACTTGTAGATTATTTGATAGGTAAAAGCTGATTGGGTCCATTTCAATCTTTGTATTTAAGTTTGTTTTAGGGAGATTTTTAAAAATAAAAAAATGAGGGAAATTATTTACATAATATAGTAAAATTTTTATATTTTTAATAGAGGCTGATAGAAGTCTATCAGTGATAGAAACGGATAAAAGTCTATCACTAATAAATGCTGATAGAAGTCTGTCAGTGTCTATTAGTATTTTTCTTTTGCTATTTCTGAAAATAGTTCGACATTTTTCTATCTGTAAAAATTTCCTTTTATTTTACCCGCTTGTAATAGTTGAGAAATCTAAATACAATTTTCAATGTTTCTCAGTCTTCGTCTAGTTCTATCTCTCTAAAATCAGACACCAAACACCCCCATATATATTTTAAGATGGATTAATAATATTGTGAATACTGAAGAAAGATTATATGGAACCTAAAACAAAAGTAATTCAAATCACTTATGTTTGATAAGTTTAAATTTTTAATTTAATGTCTAATAAGTCTGAATTTTAAAAGTATCTAATAAATTTTCACTTTTTATGTGATAATTTTTTAACTTTTAATTTTGTGTCAAATAAATCTCTCTCATATTTGAAAATTTTTCAAAATTCATGAATTTATTAGACAAAATATGTATCAGTGACATTTAAATTTTAGCTCTAACATGTCTTTTTGATAGTATCGAAAATGTGCTAGTTTGCTCCGCTTAATTTAAGGTTTTTCCTAGATTTTTATGTGTCTATTTGATGATTTTATAGATTTCGAGCATCTAAGAGGTAGAGTCGAGTATTAGTGACGACATGGAGCTAAAATGGGCCAAAACAATTGCATCAACGGGGAAAGAGAGATACATAAATTACAATTTTACCCCTGATGGCATGGCGCTGCGGTGCTACCTGGTGCCATGCTCGATGCTGAAAAGGCAGAGAATAACCTTTCCGTGAAATGCAGTTGGCGCCACGACGCTACGAAGTCTGAACGCATGAAATTTTCAGCCACCTAGGTCATTATTCAACCGATCCAGCCGATTCCTCACTTTTGTTCTCTCTATTTTCTTCCTTTTTTTTTGGATGCATTCAAACAAATCCTGGATGTTCGTCATGAATATTATGGGCTAAGGTAACATTTTCTAGCTTAGGCATTGAGTAGATTTCCCCATGTTTGTGCACTTTTGAGATTATCCATTTTCTATCATTTTCTATATTATTCTCAATTCCTTCTCTGATTATGAATGACTTTTGATTGTATTTCTGCTTGAGGGTGTATGATCAACGGCTAGGATTTAATTTGCAATATGCGACATTCAATTGTATGTTAACACGGTGTAACAATAAGTTAAACTGGCTTGTAAATTGTAAACTCACCTCAAAGAACATTGTCTAATTAGCCTAGAGAAGAACTACATTGAATATTTGATTTGACGTTTCCAATTGGATATTCAACTTAGTGTTTTCCTCGATCTTAATGCGGTTAGTTAAATTAATTAGGATGTGTTACATCTAATCAGTTTGGTTAACTTGATAATTTGAGCTCTCATCTAAGTTTTCTAGATGAGTTGGCTAAGCTAGACAACATAGAAATTATTTGATGAATCTATTATTGAGTTACAATTTGGGGAATAACTCTTGAGCCTAAGCTAGATAGTCGAATAATCCAAATTTTATCACTTTCTTTTATTTTCTTGTAATTTACATCTTGCGAACCAAACCAATCTTAAACCCCCTTTAATTACCTTGGTGGGGAAGCAGCTTAATACAGAAATTCAATGATTCTATGAGTTCGACTTGTGCTACCACTACTACAAAAATTTGGTAGAAACGATTAATTATTTGGTCTGGAATTAGGCGATGAATTCCGCCAATCACCTTTCAATTTTTAAAAGGTCAAATTACAAAAATTAATAACAATTTGATGGGAATAAATCATCCAATTTAAATTTAAATTTGGACAGTATCAAATCCATATCTTGTATTTAGAGAAAATCTATTTAGTCCTAAATTAGGCGACGAATTCTGTCCGACCACCTTTCAATTTTTAAAAAGGTCAAAGTAACAAGAACTTAAAAACAATTTAAATTTTAGAGAGTAATTAAAATGGGAATAATTCATCCCATTAAAATTTAAATTTGGACATCATCAAATCAATATCTTGTTTTTAGAGAAAATCTATAGAAACGACGTTTTCCAAAAGGATAAAGAAAACTGACAAGTCATTACAGGAAGGAAAAAAGGAATACATTCTTTAATTATTAAATGTGGAAATGAAAGTGAGTAATATGGTTGAGCAAATACCAAACCGAGCATAGATTAATTGATATATAAGTGTATTAGAAATTAGAAAGTCGTTGGTTCAAATCTTCTTATTTTAGTTGTATTTAAAAAAATATGGTCGAGCAAATGCAGTTGGTTATTTTTTTTATATTTTTTATTTTTGCTAAACATCGCCCGTCCCTACCACCGTCCAATCCTCCACTCCCAACAACATCCTTACGTGATTTTCTTTTTAGTTAGTATATTTTGGGTTTTTGTTTTCACTTTGAGTTGGTGTTTGATTTTAGTTTTTTATTTTTACTTTTATTTCTAAAAAAAAAAAAATTAAGCATTGGATGTTGATTTTGTCTACTTATGGTGATTTGAATTTGTTTGAATGTGGATTATAAATACTTTTTTTCAAAGGTATTAGATTAAGGTATGGAGTGGAAAAATTGAACTTATGATCTTGATGATTTGAATGTATTGAAGTAATTTAGTGGATTAAACTTAAGTTTGAAGCATGTGTAGGGAAGGGGTGGGGTGAGGGTGAGTGTTAAGAGTTTATGTGAAGTTATCGATGTTTCTAATTTCAAGTTTAAGTTTTAGATTGAGTTTGATTTTAGTATAAGGTTAAATACATAGTTATGTGTTTAGTTTTATTTTCAGTTGTATTTTAAGTTTTGATGTTAAGTCCGAATTATTCATGTTATAATTACTTAGTAGTATTGAACACTATTTGAATTTTTTGTTTAGGTATTTTGAGATTTATGTTCAAGCAAGGAAGTATTAGATATAAATCTAGATGCTCAAGTAAATAAAAAGAGATGAATTTAGATGTTTCAAGAATAATATGTTATTAATATACTATTGATATACTTGAAAATCTGCTATGCTATTGATATACTTAAAAAATGATTTATAAATAATATATTATTTTGGTATACTTTTGATATCTCATATATTGTTTATATACTTAAAATATAATAATGGATGTATAAAATATAATTGATATACTAAAATATAATTGATATACCTATAGATGTTAGCTGATACACTACTCGATCATACATATTGAAAGTTACTTTCGATATCCGATATATTATTGATAAACTTGAAATTTGTTTGATATCTAATATACTATTGATATATTTGAAATTTGATTGATATCAGATATATTGCTAATATACTTGAAATACAATAATAGGTGTCTGATGTACTTTATATAGGTATATCAAGTGATACAATATCTCAAGATAACATATAGTTTTTTTTCTATTACAAAACTAGTTTAGCTATCATTATAAAACAAAACTTTGAACCTAAGTAATTCAATAATTGACCATCCTCAAAAGATATACTCAGTCAAACTAATATACAAAATATTAGGTATATCACTAGATCGATTGTACAATTGATATACCAAATATTAAGTATATCAACTTTATTGATATATCGGATGAGTTTTATTAATCTATCAGTGCATCAATATTTTGATCAATATTTAATATATCAAATGTTGTTATTTGAGTATTCTTTTTTCAGTTATCATGATTTTTGGGTTATCAACCGTGCTTACATGTCTTAATATTTCAATTATACAATTGATATAATTAATATAATTAATATTTGGTATATCAATTGTATAATTGATATACAACTAATATGTTACAAATTTAGTATATGAGTTTTACATCTCATATACCATTAAAACTTGATATAAAAGTAGAATGATCTGTCAAAATCTAAATTAGAGAAAACAAAAAATTATCAAACTGAACAAAAGAACAATAACACAAAATACAAAATCAAACAAAAAAAAAATCAAATAAAAAAGGAATCAAACAAAAATAAAACACAACATATGGCAAAAAATGAGAAAAATGTTATGCAGATAATTGCAAAAAAAATACATATATGATGAACAAGGGTAATAATATTGTATAGTTTGTTAAAATTTCTGTTACTTCTCATCCTCTCTCATTGCTACACGTGGCTTGTATTTTCTTATTTAGATTTGGTCTTTGGCCTTCTCTGTTGGAGTGAGAAATATTGAATTTATTCAATTAATTAATTTCCTTTATGATATCAGAGCCAACGACTCCTAAGTTCCTTTTCTCATGGCTTCAGGTGAAGGCCTATCGTCTTCCTACCAACAAAGTGTTACTCCAGTGAGCTCTCCATCTATACCTATGGTTACGACGATGAAAATATGTACTCATTCTCTTCTAGTGGAGTTGCCACCGTTACTACTCTGGGTCAGAGGCTGCCATTATCAGACGTTCAACCTCTTCTGTTTCGACCTCCTTCTTTACAGCCTTATCCACCAGTTTACCCCTATCTCTATTTAGGCCTTCAGTGTTTGTTCCGACTATCCCCTATCCTAATACTCCATGGTACTCTCCTAATCATTTCTACTCCCAAAATTTCCCCCCTCAAACGTAGACATATTATCCTCTAGGATATCAGACTTTTATGCCTCGCCCTAATTTTTCAAATATCCCACATCTATCCTCAACAACGTCAACTTACTTTCAGCCCAATCCCTACCCTACCCTGCCTCAGCCTTTAGCTGTCAAACTTAATGGCAATAACTTCCTTCTTTGGAAGAATGAACTATTGAATGTGGTTTTTGCTAATGGCCTTGAAGGAATTCTCTGTGGTACGGTGACTACTCGTCATAAGTTCTTGGATCCGCAACAGGTGTAGTTAAACCCTAATTTTTCTGGTATGGGAAGCGTATAACCGTTTTATTATGTGTTTGATTTATTTATCATTATCTGAAGAAAAGATGGGCAAAATTATGAGTTTGGAAATTGCTAATGCTATTTGGGAGTCTTTAAAACATACATATAATTCAAATACTACTGCACAAATTATGGCTTTAAAATCTCAGTTGCAACATATGAAAAATGATGGTCTACCTGTGAGTCAATATTTAACTTAAATTAAAATAGTGGCTGATAAGTTTTCTGTTATTGGGCAACCTATATTGTATTGGGATCATCTAGCTCATATCTGTCAGGATTGGTGTCCTAATTCTCCTGGAGTCTCGTTGTTTTGAAAGATACACATTGTTCAATGAATAAAATAAATGTTATTTAATTTTGGCATTTACTCATATCCAATAAACAAAGCTCCTTGGTATCTAATGTGAACTAAAGCATGTATATGTGATATACAAGTAGATCATGCCTTAAGTGATAACCTAAATCAGTCTGTAGTATAAGGATTAAGGTGGGATACCTGATCTTGGTGACACTATAGATACGGCTCGCTTTGTAGAGGTTTGCAAGTGTTGTAAACTACTACAGATGGTTGATCCTGACTATTCATGTGGAGACGTGGAGCAGATGTGTCCTATACAAAGAGTTTGTATAAGACCTGGACCACGAGATGACAAGAATTTGTATATAACGCCGTTGATACTAGAGACTTGAATCTCACCTAAACGACCATAGATGACACGACCTCAATCTTGAGTGTTTTGTGAACTTCTACCTTTGAGGGCAGTCCTTTGATTAGTATGGGTGAGAGTGGCCAAATTGCCAACTCAACATGCCTACCTTTTTGGGAACTTGTCTGATCTAGGAACTGAGAACTCAATCCACAATATGAAATTCACTGCTTTCCCGAAGCAGGGATAAGTAGAGAGATTGCTCCCTTAAGGGCTGATTCCGGGGCTTGAACATAGTGGCCATAGTTTCTTTTTATAAGAGAAGACTGAGTCATAGTAGGACTATGACTTATGTTCATTAGAGGGATCAATGGTATTTAAGGAGACAGATGTAACTACAGGGGCATAACAGTTATTGGCCCAACTATACTTACGATCGATCTGTGAAAGGTTATCACACTGCTGGTTGGTTAAGATGGACACATAATATATCTATAGTAAGGAGAGTTTCGTTGTCGATCTTTAGTGAAGTGCCTAGCAGTTAACGGATGGTGGATACCGTGACTAAAGAGTTTAGTCAGTTATTCACGTACCGTTGGAGCTTCGGAGCTACAGGTCCATGAGGTCCCATTGGTAGCTTGGATTCTGTTGAGGATCAGTTCTTGGTGTTGATTTGAAATGTTCAAATTGACAAGAGATATTTTGATTATATATGATATAATCGGTATGATGTATAAGATACATCTAGTGGAGGATTGATGTAAATGAGATTTACATTAAGTACCAAGGAATAGAAAAAGAACTGTGGTTTATATGTTTCATGAGATGAAATATTAAAACTATAAGTTATAAATATAGTATGATAAGTCATTTTATTTATAATAATATTAATTATTGAATAATTAATATTTTTTCTTTTAAATAACCAAAGTAGTGGGTGGTTATTAGATCATGGTAATCGTGAGTTTAAAAAGAAAGTGGTTTCCTATTTGAAAAGAATTTTTACAAAACGATTGAAAAGGTTTTCGAGTTTTCTCTCACGCAAAAGAAACTCACGTAGTCGTCAAGTAAATTTGGATTTACTAAACGACGATTGGGTGAGCTAAACGATCGTGCAGGTGCAAGCTAAATGGTCGTGCAGTATTTACTAAACGATTACATAGCTTTACTAGACGATCGCTGGCCCAAGGTAAACGATCGTATAGAGTCTATAGGCGACAGACAGAGCTAAACGATAGAGCTAAACTATCGCATAGCTTTATCTAAACAATTGGGATCGACCTATACGATAGGTCTCAGCCATCTCTCACATGCCCAGTCGTGTACGCGATCGTTGTTTCTTCCCTTTGTCTGTCTCATACCAAGTCCGAACAGAGCCCACCCTCTAGATTCTCACACCGAGAATACCAAGGTAGCCTTGTTGGTGGTGTCAAACTCAACTCGACACCCTCGAGGTTTTCTAGAGGTCGTTCGTGGTGCTATGGAGGTCGTTCGTGTTGAGAAAGAGTTTGTGCTGAGGAGATAGTTGAGGATGAGTGCGAAGTGTTCGTGCGGTGTTGTGGTCGTGTAAATCGAGTGTCTGTGGTCGTTGTTGTTCGAGCAATCGTGCACATTGGAGCGTGGAGACGCATCTGCATTTGTTCGTATAGTTTTTCCCTATGTACCTTTGAGATTCTCATGCTGTAATTTCTGTATTATTTTCATAACCGTTTGTATTGAAGTCGATTTAAATGCATTGTTGATTCATGATTGTAATTTGGAATAGTCTTGTTCCGCTGCTCATGAAAATTTCGTTTCCGATTTCCTTCAATATCTTAGATGGTCTAGGAAGTGAGTACAATGTCTTTGTTACCTCTATTCAAAATAAATCAGATAGACCTTCTTTTGAGGATGTTAGGATTTTGCTTATTATTTATGAGACTAGATTGAAAAAACAGAATGTTGTTGATCAATTGAATGTTGCTCAAGCAAATTTTGCAAATCTTTCCCTTCAACACAACAGTAAGCGTTCTTCTCCTAAGCCATTTAACTCTTCTTCCCAAACCCCTTCCACCCCTATTTCAAACTCAGTTCCGTCGATTCCATCTTCAAATTCCTTTGGCAAAACTCAATCGTAATTGAAATGGCCTTCCAAACCAAATATATAGTGTCAAATTTTCCAGAAACCTAGTCATTCTGACTTTACATGTTATCAACACCCCAACCTTAGTTTTCAGCCTCCTTCCTTTCAACCTCAAGTCCATATGACCACTGTCCAACCTTTCTCTTATGTCCCCACAACTGATTCATCTCCCTTCTTTGAGTATCAACATCTTGATGAGGGATGGTTTATGTGTTGGGTTTTATGTCCCAAAACTCGTGGTTTGTAAACAATAAACTTATTATGTTACTCAATATCTCAATATAGATGTTATTGAAGTTTGATTCAATAAATTTTTATTGAATATTTAAATTGCTCGTTTTGTTTTTAGAAATGACCTAAATCCAATAAACTAAGACCCGTGGTTATTACATGAGTACTTGAACTTTATGTAGAGACATAAGAGTGGATCAAGTTCGAGTAGATAGCCAAAATGGTATATAGTATACAAATAAGGCTAGATATCTTATTCTGGGGACACTATCAGATGCGAGCCATTTTATAGATGTTACAATTGTTGTAAAGTGCTACAAACAAAGTGATCCTGATTCATTCATGTGGAGACATGTGAGTGGGGGCATCCTATGTAAAGAGTTTGTATAAAATTGGACCAAGAAATAAGTCACTCTTACTTTATAATGTTGCTTACTGTTTAAGGCTGACTATAAGATCATACCAAGAAATAGGGTGCAAGATGGAATTCACTCCTACCCAGTTTTAAGGATAGAAGAGAGGTTGTTCCCTTAAGTGCTGACTTCGGATATTGAACAAGGGCCCCACCCTCTCATTGGTTTAAAAGGGACTCGGTTTAGTGATTGGATCACAAATCAATTGTTCATTAAAGGATCAATGGGACTTAAGGAACAAGATGTAATTTCAGGGGTAAAACAACTTTTGACCCGTCTGTTAATATGAACAATCTATAAAGGGTTGACTTACTGATTATGGTTATATCGAGCAGACACAATTATATCTATAGTGAGAGGAGTGCAATTACTGAGCTTTAGTGGAGTAAACCAGTAGTTAACGAATGTTGGTTAATTAAGTTAAAGAGTTTTGTCGGTTAATCTTGGATCTTTGGAGCCCACGAATTGTAGGTCCATTAGGTCTCTTTACTAGCTCACAAATAGATTAAACCTTAGAATAGCGTAATGAGAGAATTTGAAACGTTGAAATTCAAATTAAGAAAATTAGTAATTATATACTATTTAATTACACGTTTAATTATCGAATTAAACGAAATTGAAAAAATGGATAATATTTAAATTTTTTAAATGTTAATTACATGAATAGGGATTTATGGTATGAAATTGGTGTTTTATTAATTTAATATTGGATATTAAATTATACTAAATAGTTGAATTGTTTAATTAACTAATTAATTAATTTTATTTAAAATTAAATATTTGGATTTTATGAAAATTCAAATAATAATTTTATTCTTAATTTAAATTTTGGGAATTTAAATTAAATTGAGAAATTGATTTTTAATTAAATTGATTTTGAATCAATCTTGAATCAATTTTAAAATGACAAATACCATTGAGTGGGTTTGTCACATTCAACACCCAATTTCCACTCAAAATTCCACCTCCTACTTAGGGGATTGGTTGACCTCATCATGTAAAGGTATGTTCATGAATTTATTGGATAAAAGTGGTTTTATTCAGCTAAGATAGGTGAAGGGAAAAAAAGTATTATGAAAATTCAGCTGAAGAAAAGTTCTTCAATTTTCTGGAAAAAACCACCTCTCTTCTCAAAATCCTCCCTAAATTCATCTTATTTTGAGTCACATAATTCAATCTAAGGTCCAAGAGAATAGTAGAGAAGATCAAGTGGTGGTCCACAAACTCTTAGAATAAGGCATCAAGCTAAATTTGTGTATTGAAGAAAAGGTAACTTTTCAAAACCCTCCTTTTATCTTGTGAACATGCTTTCTTAATTGCTAAAATTGATGAATTAGAGTGCTTAATGATTCTGTTTGCTTCTGCTAATTGCATGCTAACTCCAACATTATGGACTCCGGTGCTACAGATCACTTAACCCAGATTCTTCCTCTTTATTGAAGACGATCACATAGCTTTATCTAAACGATTAGACATCGACCTATGCGATAAGTCTCTGCCATCTGCCACTTGCCCAATCGTGTACGCGATTGTTGTTTCCTCCGTTCGTCTGCCTCATACCAAGTCCGAACAGAGCCCACCCTCTAGATTCTCATACCGAGAATACCAAGATAGCCTTGTTGGTGGTGTCAGACTCAAATCGACACCGTCGAGGTTTTCTAGAGGCCGTTCGTGGTGCTGTGGAGGTCGTTCTTGTTGCCGAGGGGATCGTTGAAGACGAGCACGAAGTGTTCATGCTGTGTTCATTGCGACGTTATGGTTGTGTAGATCAGGCATTCGAGGCTGCTGTTGTTCGAGCATTCTTGCGCAACGAAGCGGACGCTTCTGCCACTGTGCGTAGAGTTTGATCTCTTTATGCATTTATATTGTTCATGTTGTAATCTCTGTTAATTGCATAATCGTTTGTATTGAAGTCGGCTATAAATGCATTGTTTATTCATGATTGTAATTTGGAATTATCATTCTTCCGCTGCTCATGTAAATCTTGCTTCCGATTTCCTTCAAACACGAATTTTGTAACTAACGACCTTAGTACATTTAAGTTATTTTTCACATAACCAAAGCCTAGTTCCATTCAATTCTTGAAAATAAATAATTTATTCTCAGAGAATGATAAGGAATACTTTTGTTCAATTAGATAGGAGACAGAAATTAAGTTCCTCTTAATATGAGGAACTACATATACGTCATCCAATAACATATATCGTTTCTTGTCTAAAAATAATTTAAGTCTACCTACAGCAACAACTGAAACTGCCTCACTAGTATCGACTCTGAGAGTCATCTCTCCAGCTACTAATTGTTTCCAGGAATTAAATCCTTGGTGGGAAGAACATACGTGATTAATAGCTCCTAAATCAACTATCTAGACAGAATCATCATTCTCTACTAAGCACGTCTTCAAGACAAATAAATCAGATTTATTTTCTTCGGAGCTCTTTCTTTTCTGGAGAGTAGTGGGATCTGCTCTACAACCCATATCATTAACTGCAAGTTTCCTATCAGAGGACAATCCTCGTTATCTATGGAGTTGATATTACTGGTTCCATTGTTATCAACCCTGTTTTGTTTGAATTATGAGAACTTTCGCTCAAACAATTCTTGTATTGATTGCATGATCTCTTGTGCAGTGGCCATGCTCTCAAATCTTTTGACTAATGCATCAGGTATGCTTGCCAAAATGTGAACTTAGGCCTTGGAATTAGCCTTTGTCCACATCTCATATGCATCATGAACATTTTGTGTTGCATCAGGGGTTGGTACTTGAGGACAATTCTTAGTCATGACAATGTTTAGGTTGTTAACCACGAAATAGGTTTTAAGTGAGTCTTTCCACATCGTATAATTAAAGTTGATCAAACTAGAAATGGAAATTAATGGAAAAGTACTGTTTGACATTTTCGTTGAAAACAAACAAATTGATCTACATTATATTTTAGCATAACTCTAAAACATCCAATCAAATTTAACAAAATCTAAATTAACCCCATTTAATATCTAATTTTGCAATGATGCTTTAGAAATTTAGGACAAAAGCCACCGAAGGGTAGTCAGTTGTCCCTTCACTGAATTGAAACACTCTCAACCAATCATTACTCCAGAATAACTCTTATTCCTATAACAATCAGTCATCATTTATTTTGTTAAAAAATCATTAACTAGCTTAACAATTTCTCGTAAGTGTGACCCTTCATTTTCGACCCTAGAGTTCCGCCACAATGAGCCAACCGAAGTGAAAAATTGATTGGGGAAAAAACTAAATCGATCCTATCCATTTCTGGAGTTCGCCTTGATATTGACCTATTGCACAAACCATCAAAAGGGGGACGCTACCAGGGCACCTCAAGGTCGTGCAAGAAGATGTCATGATGCAAACCAATGAAGGAGACTGCAAGACATGTTGACTTGTATCCTTCTCCCACTTACTATAAATACTCTCGTATTCACTTTGATATTGACCCATGGAAACATTATCTGAAGGATAATGCTCCCAAGGCGCCTTAAAGCCAAGCATGATTCTTACGGTGTGAACGTTAAGGGAGAACGTGAGTGAAAAAATTGACGTATCATATATATCTTTTTCCTCCCGCTGAGTATTTTAATAACCTAGGGTTTAATTAAATTAGGAAAAATACGGCTAATTATTTTTACTAAGTGATTGTTTAAGTTCGTCTAAAAGTAACACTTACTTTGGATAGTTAAACAATTTTGATTAATGTTCGTTAAACACTTTCACAAACCTTAATCAACAATTGCATGCTTGTAGCAAATCTATCTAATTCACCTTTCCAGGTTAGTTCCCAGGTAGGGGTATTACGTTTTCGTCAACTTAAATACCTTAACCTAGACAAAACTAACCTTAGATAAAAAAAAACCTTTATAAATACGTTTGTTACAAATTTAATCTTTTATTAGAACCAATTTAATCCTATTAAACTGATTAAAAAGATTAATTTAATTTTTAATGTTATTAGAAATTTGTGATCTTAGATCTATGTGGATCAAATTTTAAAACTATTTTAAAAAATGATTTTACCTAAATTTGCATGCAATTCTAAATTATTGATTTTAATTTCTAATTTCATTTAATAATAACGATTATAAAAAAAATAAAGAACAAAAAAACTAAAACCATACATTGCACCTTATGACATACTTTATAAACTTATCTAAAGTAATGTCATGCATCATGTAATTCCCATTTCATTACTATGTATACATAATAATTATATACTAAAGTAATGAAATAAATAACATACATTGCATCCATACATCCAAACTATATATTATAACTATTATAATATATTATGCATGGCTGTGTTATTTATGCATGCAAGCATATAGTATAACACTTATATTATATGATGCATGAGCATGTTATAAAATTAAATCATGCAACTATATATTATAACACTTATAATATAAATGATGCATGAATAATGCATAACCTATGGTGGGATTTTACTATATGACATACTTTATGACATATATAAGACCATTAAACCATACATCATATGCATCATTTAAATATAAATTATGGACCAAGATTAGACTTTTAAGACATTAATTAAATTAATATAACATTTATATTAATATAATTAATCAAAACTGCCTATTACAGTAATAAATAGCTCTACTGGTTCGAAACAAGTGAACTTGATCTTGGAAAAGCTCGAACCGAACCAACCAACAATCGAACCATCCTTGAACTGCTCGAACCAAACAAATCAGACCTGAACCAGCTCCAAATCGAATCGAATCGCATGTGAACCAATGCTGAACTGCACTTCTTCCTCATATTAGAGCGTTGTAACGCCATGCCCTAGCGTTGCGACGTTACAGAGAAGAACTCCGTCTGTCGCATTGTAGCGTCACGACGCTAAGGCACAGCGTCGTGATGCTACTGTACAATCACCTGATAACTTGTAGAAATACAAGTTATTTATACTATTTTATTTAGATATTGCAGCAAAAAGAAAGAAAAGTTGAGTCGATAGTATACAAATTGGCTAAGAAATACGAAAATTACAAAATGACATAAATACACCCACTAACACCATTGCGACGGTAGAATAGAAATTTTCAGTTTCTGTTTGCAGGAAATAAGTCACTACAAGCGTTCATGGCTCAAAGACAAAATGAACAATGCATCTATGTCACATTGCGCCCATCAATAAAGAACGAAAAGATGATCAACGCAATGACGGCGCATGCGACAATCGATCTTGAGCTTAGCGATCAACGCAATTTCAATCGCATGCAATAATAAAAAACAACACTGCATGCGGCGATTTGTCGAAGATATGAAGAGCAGCACATTTGCGAAGGATTCTGACAAGTGTACAGCTTTTAGTTGTGCATTTCTGACGAATTGATTACGTAATAGAAGGAATTTTCCATTCCGCCATTTCAGGAACTACCATAACTATACAGTGAGGACCAAAAATTCAAAGAGCCAAGGTCTCACCTATAAATAGCTTCTTCAAATTCACTGAAAGATATAAATGGATACATGGATACATAGAGACGTGCATATACTGATTCTGAGAGAGTGACTAGTCTGAAGCGACTATCTAGAGTAGATCCAGGAGAACGACGAGACAAGGCTGAGAGGTGAGTCTGCGAGCAGAGAATTCTTCTGATTCTCATAGTTGAAGCTCTGTGCAAAGGTCAATTCTATCGGGAAAGCAAGCCTGAGAGGGAAGCTTTCCTTTCCACCACATCCACACGCCGGTAAGCACAAATCTCCGATCAGGATCTGTGTCAAGACATTGACACTCTTTCCGTATTTGTTTCTATCCTCTATTTCATCTTCTGTGTTCATCTTCTATAATTCTTCATTCACAACATGTATCAAACGCTTAATTTTAGAATTAAATGTTATCATCGTCACCATTATCATCTCTCGGTCTCTTTCCATATATTCATAATCCATTTTCTCCAGGATGTGTTCTTAATCTCTGGGGTAAATGGCGAGGATTAAACGAGTGAGTTAAATTGTGTTAAGGAATTAATTAAGTTTAGCTAAAGCATGCTCGATGACATCTTCACCTATGAGAGCAGAAATGAAGATGCTATTCCGCCTATCGAGAGAAGGTTGGAAGAATGCATTAACTAAAGTGAAAAGTATTTCCAGAGATGAAAACAACCTTGCGTTCATCACGTTCATCCCTGTTTCATCATAGAGATATGGGAACACAGCCGATCACCGAGAGGTATACGCCAAAGGAAAGCGGAACCTTAGTTGCATCCTTAATGCAATTGACAAACTTGCGATGTTTTTACTCTTTACTCTTTCTCTTTTTGCTTCATTCATAAGACTTGCCATCGCATACATCGATTCATTTATACAACTTCACAGTCAGTTCTCGACCTCAGTACCATGTATCATGTATCTTGTATCGTGTATCATAGTAACTTAGGATTTTACTTTATCAACGCATTTTTACTTTACTTTGCCAACGCATTCTTACTTCATCGCAATTTATATTTCTGTACAAACCAACATTCTTTATTCATTATTAAAATCAGTCACATGTATCACATAAGTATCGCATTAACGACAACAATCCCCGTGTTCGACCTCGGATCATCTGAGAAACTTGCGTTTGAATTATACTTGGTTTCAACGCAAGAAAACTTGTGACATGCACTACTTCATCGCATACTACGAGTATATCACTATCAACGCATACTCTTATAACGTAGTATCGCATAAAATATCATTCATCAAGTTATGGCGTCGTTGCCGGTGACATGAGCTTGTATTACATTCATCCATCAGTAGTGTGTATAAGTGATACAAAACATAACACAACATAACATTAAATCTCTTTATCCTTACAAGTTTATGGCGTCGTTGCCGGTGGCATGAGCTTGTATTACATTCATCCATCAGTATTGTGTATAAGCGATACAAAACATAACACAGCATAACATTAAATCTCTTTATCCTTACAAGTTTATGGCGCCGTTTCCGGGGATATGAGCTTATATTACATTCATCCATCAGTAGTGTGTATAAGCGATACAAAATATAATACAGCATAACATTAAATCTCTTTATCCTTACATCACCTATTGTACAGATTCGATCTTCTTCAAATTTTGTTTGATTTCAGCCTTGTTTTCACCAGAACGTCACTGGGAATAGCACAAACGACTCAAGACATCAAATTTATAGACTCGATAGCAAAATATGCCAAAAAAATAAAAGGCTCTTACAAAAAAAATTTGTAAAATAAAGTTTTAAAACTAAGAACCAAATCCCGAAACCATTGAAATTGCAAACCACATTCTTTCCATATTTCTTAACATGAAATATACATAATGCACCCACCAAAAAGCTGCAATTAAATTCTAGAATTTAATAAAATTGGGATTGATACCATGCTCTGATACCAATTGAAAGGAAACCATTGGTGGTTTCGAAGTGAAAGCGAGGATCAATCCTATTTTTAGTTCACAAAATTTAGAAATCGCGAAATAAAATACAGAGAGATTATGAATTAATTAAATCTAAATTTTACAGCGTGTATTTGAGGGAAGAAATAATAAAAGAAGAATTTACTTACCTTTGAAGAACACTTCTTCACGATTCCCTCGAATGGATCACGATCTCTTCTCTAATCAGGACACCACCACAATTGGAATCTTTGGAAGAGGGAAGATGAGAGATTGAGAGGGAGGAGTTTTTTTCTTCTTCTTTTTTTTTTTAACACAGAGAACTCTTCTCTGTAATTTTCTTGTAAGAGAGAAAAAACAAATTGTGAGAACCACTCTCACGTAACCCCCAAACCCATCAGGCAATGGAGAGGAAAAGTAGGGAGGGAGTTATCTCATTTAATTTAATTCAAAAATTAAATTTGATAATTTATAAATATAATAACTAGCGTTTAT